>NC_084597.1:28270741-28611877 GCF_033807715.1 Cololabis saira | reverse complement strand
AAAAACAACATCTGTCATGTCAGATTGCACAAAGTTCATCTACTGTCTGTTTTGAGTAAGCACCAAGTCTGGAAGCAGGTTTTTTTTCATACCTGGAAGGCCTGAATGAGGATGTGGTCTCCACCTGTGGGGTGCTGAACGTCCCCTCTCCTTCCTCTCTTCCCTCGCCTTCCTTTCCTTCCTCCACTCGCAATCTCTCTACATAGCTCTTAGCTGGCGGTTTGGGGGGCCCGGACACACAGGGTCTTAGATCACAGTAGCTCCCCGCCGTCTCAGAGGAATGCGACTGGTAGCTGGAATGATGGGCTGGCGAGGAGTGTGCCGAGTGAGAGGTCTGCGTGGGATATTCTGGAGGGATGTTGCTGGCCGTCGGGCTGAGTTGAGGGTCGCTGGAACGACGCATCGCGGGGGAGGGAGGGACGACGGCCAGGGCCCGCCCGCCCGAATGGGCTCTCTGCCTGGTAACTGAAGATAGGATAAAAGCTTCAACTCTCTGCTGACGGCATTTGTTAATGTTTTATTTATGTGTCTGAGTCTGGCTCTTACTGGCACTATACGCGGGAGACAGTGGGGTCTCTCCAACAGGCGACAAGGGACAGCGGTACTCCTGAATCTGGTCCATGCTCATCGCACAGTTCCGCATTGCGTCTTTATGGTGGTGGATTGTTGACGGGCTGCAAGCACAACAAATATAGTACAGTTACTGAAAGGGAACCCAATAAGAGTGGCATTAAATCCTTCAGGGTGAGAGAAAAGGAAGGTATTTCACATGGTGTTTTCACTCAGATCACATTCAGGACTTTGAAGCAGAAGCAGACGCGTTGTTATGGGGGTATTATTGTTCCAATATTATTTGTGTGTGCGTAAAAAAGATGTGTCCATGTTATAACGATTCGTATTCATAATGATAAACATTTGTATGTAAATAAAAAAGTTGTACCCAAAATTCTGCTGTCACACACATGAGTGATAAATTATTAGGGTTAGGATTGTTTTTATGTGAGTATGAATCTAAAAGCTGTGAGTGCAAAGTCTTGTGAATACAACTCTAATTTCTACGACTACGAGTCTTCACTGTGAACACGAATTCAAGTTTATGGGTACGAGTCGAAAAACTGTTGTAATGACGTCACAGACAGGTCAAAGCATAGACATAAGAAAAATAGAGAAACATATTTTCTCATCAACACAACATGTTATTTTATTGTCTAAAAAATGGCAAAAATAAGAACTTTTTTGATCCCAGAAAGTAATTAATGTTATATCTGCTATAGAGAACAAGGTAGTTCCGAAAAACAATATATATCCCCCCTCACAAAAATAAGAAAAATATAACAAAACAAATTTAAAATTTTTCAAATAACAAAATAACATAATTGAACAATTTTTCAGACAATAAAATAATATTTGAACCATTTTTCAGACAATAAAATAATTGAAAAAATCTGAAAAATAGTTAAAATATGTTATTTGTTACTTGAAAATTTAAAAATATGTTTTGTTGATGAGAAAATATGTATCTCTATTTTTCCCAAGTATATTAGTGCGTGTGTGAATGAATAAATGAGACGTAAAACGTACATTTCTTTGTAGAAAGGCGCTTTATGAAAAAAAGTCCATTTACTTGTATTAGTTTACAGTGCAGTCTTGCCACATCCAATATGGTGGCGACGTTGACGCCATATTGGATGTGGGCAGTTGGCTCAACAATCGATGGGGCGTCTTCGTATATATATATATAATATATATATATATATATATATATATATATATATTATATATATATATATATATATGACCTGCCTGTGACGTCATTTCAACAGTTTTTCGACTCGTACCCCATAAACTTGAATTCGTGTTCACAGTGAAAACTCGTAGTCGTAGAAATTAGAGTTGTATTCACAAGACTTTGCACTCACAGCTTTTAGATTCATACTCACATAAAAACAATCCTAACCCTAATAATTTATCACTCATGTGTGTGACAGCAGAATTTTGGGTACAACTTTTTTATTTACATACAAATGTTTATCATTACGAATACGAATCGTTATAACATGGACACATCTTTTTTACGCACACACAAATAATATTGGAACAATAATACCCCCATAAAATAGTGACAAAATGTTGAACCAAACAATCTCATGCGTTTCACGGGCAGTATTTTTTTTTTTGTATCCCGTACTTCCTGTTATCCCAATATTCATTTCCACTGGAAACAAAAGTTTTGTCTGCTTTGCTGTCGTAAGTCGTCAAGTTTCAAACGGCTCTGAGTGGTTTGAAACTTGAGCGTGGAAGTGAGCGAGAATGTGGACCTGGTGCTGGTTTCAGGGGGAGTCTGTGAGGTGAGGGGAGTGGAGGAAGGTGGAAGGTACTGGTGCACTAGTTTAGTGCACGGGAACAACACTGGTGTCATTTAAATACACACGCACACAAACACAACCTGCATCTGGGCGCAGGTTCCGGCTCTGGTTCTGGCGGTGCCACTGGTGTCTCAAACCGGACTGGGACTGTCTGAATCACTGATCATGTATATAGCATAATGTGTCAATGAAGTGAGGACAAACTTAGTCACCAAATTATCAAAGAAAATAGTCATAAATGTACTACTGTTTCATCATTGGTCGTGTTTTGCCCTCAGATACACCTAGGGCTGTTCGATTTTGCCCAAAAATAAAATCTCAATTTTTTTTCTCTCAAAATCCGATTTTCGATTACGATTACGATTATTTTGTGAATTGACAAAAGGCAAAGAAATGATTTCAAATATGCTGTTTTTTTTATTGAACATTTGCCCCCCATTGGGCTTTAAGTGCAAACTTTGCTCTTATTAAACCAAAAATGAATGAATAAAGTGCAAAACTCTGTAAAATAAGTTGAAAAAAAAGTAAAAAAAAAAAAATATATAAAGTTTTCAGCACTTGCAAACATACAGTAAGTTATATTTCCAATTAAATAAAACAAGACATTTTCTAATTAAACTAAACTGGGTCTTTGCATGCTAAATAATAATGCAACCCATGAAGGAGGTAGAGGTGTGTAATGTCAGTCATTACATTTGCTGTTCACATTTGCAAGTTTTTTGCAAGGAACACGAGCCGGTCTACCGCATCTGGCTTGAGGGATGGCCCGGTGGCATGTTACAACGCCCCCTCCTACACTAAAGAGCCTCTCCCATGGGGCACTTGTCGCAGGTATTGAGAGGTATTTCCATCAATCATTAATATGGTATCAATCATTAATATGTGTGCAGAAAAGGTAAAAAAAAAAAAAAAAAAAAAAAAAAAAAGTGAAAAAAACCGATTTTACGAGTTTCACGTTTTAACATCGTTCTAATTACATAATCGCGATTACGATTTAAAATCGATTAATCGAGACAGCCCTAGATACACCCTTGACTCCTTCGACTGCCTCACCTGTGAGGTATCATCTTTTCAGTTGTCAGTCCATCTGTCATGGTGACGCTCCGTCTCTTGATATACGCTCCCCTCTGACTGGACGGAGAGTAGGATCCTTGCTTTGCTGTTGGAGAGGGCAAAGGTCGCCTCCAGGTAGCGCAGCGGGAGAGTCCTGCTGACTGGACAGTAGATGTGGGCGGCGGTGGACTGGGAGACAGGTTTGCGTTGGCCCACATAAAAAACGCACAAGCTCCTGGACTGAGTCGAAGCTATCAGACTCCAACATGTACTTCACCTGAGGATGACAGGTGATGATATGTTACAAGCACATACGTTTGTAACATCAGGAGAAAAAGTGAGACAAACTTTTTTACTAATCTCATTCTTAAAAAAAAAAAAAAAAGAGAAGAAATATGAAGCAGGGATTAAGTCTTAGAGTCTTTTTTTACCCAGAAGGATTTAATTGTTCTCTGATAATAACACACATAAGAAGGGTTGCGTAGGGCTGGCGATATATCGAGATTTTAATATATATCGATATATTTTCAAATGCGATATGGTACGAGACAATATCGTTTATATCGATTAAAAAAAAAAATATATATATATTTTTTTTTTAATGATTTTGATATAGCTTATTTTGTGACAAATTGACTTGAATGTTTTATTTGAGATTTGCACAAATGTTTTGTTATTTGCACAACTGTCAACCTCAGTGGAAAAGTCTGCCTGTTACTGTCTACATTGTATTAATTGCACAGTGTATTTGAATTTAATTGTTATGCAGGAAAGGGATATTTTGTTTATTTTATTCAAGAAGCATTTTATTCTATATATGCAGGCAGTTTATTTTTATTTCATTTGTTTTATACATTTTGATATTGTGCAGACCTCTGTTAATAAAGGTGTCTGTGTGACATTTGGCACGAGGCATTGTATTAAAACTGACTGTTTTTTTTTAAGGGTTTGCCTCAGAAAAAAATGGAAGCTAACAGAGATGGCTATGCTATAATGCTTTGGGGGGAAACCCCAATTATGGCACAGAAAAAATATAGATATATATCGAGTATCGGCATTCAGCTAGAAAATATCGAGATATGACTTTTGGTCCATATCGCCCAGCCCTAGTACGGTACGGTTAAATCCTGAATGACTATTTTTAAGTTATAAGATGTCATGTATGAGTGTTTTAGAGAAAAAGGTTTGCCAGTAACAGGTGGATAGGAACCTTTGTCTCGTTGGATTTCAACCAGGACTTTACTGATCTTGAAGTGGAGCACCTCGTTATCCCATCGACAGGTCAGGACGTAGTCGCCCACACTCGTCAGAGAGTCACGCACAAGGAAATCTCCATTACGCACGACCAGAGTCTCTGACACCTACACGGGGAAAAAAATATGGTTACTACTTAGAAAAAGAAGACGGAAAAGCTGAAAGCCGAATGCTGTTTTCTTACTGGGCTGCAGCATATGTGTGAACATGTTGTTACCGACACTTTTAAAGCTGAATAACTGCATTTAGAGAAACGGCGCCTCGGGTCTGTTTGTGTTGCTGAACCAACGCAGCTGTCTCCCTCGCTTGCAAATTGTCTCTGTGATATAATTTGTCCAAAATGGATGGATGAAAAAGGAATGACTTCCTGATGACGCTTTTTCTTTGAGCTCAGCACTATTGTGAGAATGGAAACAGTTTTGAATGTGATGTCAGAGGAGGCAGTGGATGAGAAGCAGTGGGTCGTTCATGGTCAGCGGAGCAGCTTCAGGCTGTACATCTCGCTGAAACACTGCAGTTCTGCTGCTTTGTTGCTGTGGTTTTCAGTGAGAACATATTGATCTAGTAGTGGCTGTGTAGTACAAAAGAAACGAATCCCAGACTGACCAACAATCCCTTCAAAACTACCGATGAGTAGGGATGGGCGGTATGGACGAAAAAATGTATCACGATAATTTCTGGCATTTATCCGATAACGATAAAGAAAATACCAATTCAACTCCACCTTTGTAACTATAAATCTATCACCACATTCAGTCTTTGGAGCCAAATCACTGCTCTAAAAGATACTAAATGCTACTAAACTACAACAATTAAATAGAATTGATAAAAAACCAATTAAATGACTTACACCTGTACTGCAAAACTGGAATGATTCAGATCCGCCATGTTTGTTACACAAAACACGTATCAACAGGAATTTATCTTTCTTTCTTTCTTTTCTTTCTTCTTTCTTTCTTTCTTCTCTTTCTTTCTTTCTTTCTTTCTTTCTTTCTTTCTTTCTTTCTTTCTTTCTTTCTTCTTTCTTTCTTTCTTTCTTTCTTTCTTTCTTTCTTCTTTGCTCATTTTCTTTCTTTCTTTCTTTCTTTCTTTCTTTCTTTCTTTCTTTCTTTCTTTCTTTCTTTCTTCTTCTTTCTTCTCTTCCTTTCTTTCTTTTTGCTCATTTCTTTCTTTCTTTCTTTCTTTCTTTTTTGCTTTCTTTCTTTCTTTCTTTCTTTCTTTCTTTCTTTCTTGCTCATTTCTTTCTTTCTTTCTTTCTTTCTTTCTTTCTTTCTTTCTTTCTTTTCTTTCTTTCTTTTTGCTCATTTCTTCTTCTTTCTTCTTTTCTTTCTTTCTTTCTTTCTTTCTTTCTTTCTTTCTTTCTTTCTTCTTTCTTTCTTTCTTTTTTTTGCTAATTTCTTCCTTTCTTTCTTTCTTTCTTTCTTTTTTGCTCATTTCTTTCTTTCTTTCTTTTTTGCTAATTTCTTTCTTTCTTTTTTGCTCATTTCTTTCTTTCTTTCTTTCTTTCTTTCTTGCTCCTTTCTTTCTTTCTTTTTTGCTCCTTCCTTTCTTTCTTTCTTTCTTTCTTTCTTCCTTCCTTCCTTCCTTCCTTCCTTCCTTCCTTCCTTCCTTCCTTCCTTCCTTCCTTCCTTCCTTCCTTCCTTCCTTCCTTCCTTCCTCCTTCCTTCCTTCCTTCCTTCCTTCCTTCCTTCCTTCCTTCCATAAATCCAGCTTTACACAAAAACGTCATCAATGGAAATTTATTGTTTTTACCGTGAGATGACAAATTCTTACCGTGGGGAATTTTTTTGACGGTTTATCGTGAACGGTAAAATATCACCCATTCCTACCGGTGAGGACGGTGCAGCTGAAGGCAGATGGCTCGTACTTTTTAAAACAATCAACGAAACATGTGATGGAGTCTAACAAGGTCGCAGACCAGCAGGAGGCAGCACATTACACAGTTCAATGACAAGAACTAGGCTGGATCCTCTCACTCCCTTTTTTCCTTTTTTTTTTTGCAGAAAAAAAGTATATAAAATAATTTAACTAAAGGGAGTGACAGGAGTGGATTTTTACCATCCCAAACAGCCCTAACCTCATACATTTTATAGTGATTCGGGTGAATGTTGTATTGGTTATGTTTATACTTTTAGACCAGACAAGTTATTAACTTTGTCGCTACATTTCTTTAACAGCAGACCATCTGTTTTGCATCCGTCTGCATAGTTTGGTCCTTGTCAGCGGTTAGAATAACTCTCCATCGAAATTCCTCTCTGATACTTCAAATTGTGACAGTTGTCTACTGCAAGACTGACTCTCAGAAGTACTACACGCAAAACCACTCAAAAAAGAAAGAATATCCCTTTAAACTCAAAAGGAAAGATGAACAGAAGCAAATGATCGGGGAGGCTAAATGAGATTTAAGAAGATCTAAGAAAGCGGATGTACAGTACAGTACACACCTGCAGGGTGTGTGTGTGAGGTAAAGACACTAAGTATTGTTTTGGTAACCGGGGGCCCGGGGTTTTCCCAAGTTTACACTGGGGCAAATCCATGAATAAATGAATATTTTATGCAGATTAAAAGAGGAAAGACTCACAGATGGCTGATCTGAATCTGTTTTTATGTGAGTATGGAAGAGAGACAGAGGTTGATTAAGAGACAGAGCCTGTGTCTCTGAACAAGGACCCTCCACGTGTGTGTGTGTGTGTGTGTGTGTGTGTGTGTGTGTGTGTGTGTGTGTGTGTGTGTGTGTGTGTGTGTGTGTGTGTGTGTGTGTGTGTGTGTGAGGGGTCCAGATCGTATGTCTCTATTGGTGTCTTGTCACCAGCTGCGATCTGCAACTGTGTACAAGAGCAACATGCACAGCTGTCTGTTTGGCAGAGTGCCCCTCCTTCTGAACGCTAAAGCAATTTCCAGTGAGCTGTGACAGATGATGGGATTCATTAATCGTAGTCGCTCTCTGTGTAAACCATCTCAACTGCGCTTTCAGAGACAGCGACTTCGGCAAAGTAATCGCTCAGCCATCTCAACGCGTGGTAATCGCTCAGCTTCTGCATCGCAAGCATGTCAACCAAGACAAAAACACTACTGTTTGAACTTTTATTTCATGGAATTCTGTAGTTTTTATTCGAAATGTGAAATCTGTATAAATAATTTATTTCTCTGCAGCTCAGACTGGGATACTCTAACTTAAAGTCAATTTTTAAGCTTTTCGCCCACTGAAACGAGGTTTGTTGTATAACAAAAATGAAACCAAAAAAACAAGAATTTGATATCTTGCAGAAGTTTTTGTTACCTGTCCTGTGTGACTATTAGCAGGGCTGCACATAAGTGGGCCGCCAGAGCGCATGCGCCGTCAATATCCACAGTGCGCTGTCAATCTTGTGCTGCGAAGCGCTTTGCGTACCAACACCTGGGGCTCATGTTATTGGTTGTGGCCAGACCAGAAACCTAATATAAAAAAATCTATTGGGAGAGCTTTTCCCCAGAACTGCCACTCAAAGTTGGTACTGGCCAATCACAGCGTGTCCCCCTCCATACTCGTTGCGGCGGTGGGTTGAGGAGGAAGAAAGGTAAGGATCAGCTTTACTGAACAAACCCCGACACGTCTCGTCAAAATGTCCAAGAAGCAAGCGCCATTAAGTAATTATTTTGGCGTTCCACCACCACCAACTACAAAGAGACGCCAAACTGAACCACTACCTGAATCGAACAGAAAACGTGTGTTCGTCGAGAAGTGGCTGCATGATGTTACGCGGCGACGCGTACCGTACGTTCGCGCTCCCGCGTATCCTACCCCGTAAGCTCTGCGTCGGTGGAACGCGGAACCATAAATCAGCCAGTGTCCGTCACTGCATGCAGCAGTTTCCTGCACCAGCAAGACGCTGCTCTCTGATTATGGCTAATAGTTTATGAAAACCCCAAATAAAAAATAAATTAGAGAATATTTTATGAAATAAATAAACAATTCCATCATCAAAATTATAACAAGTAAAGGTTCAACATATCTTGCTTTGCATGTAATAAGACTAGGTAATATATTAGTTTCACCTTTTAAGTTGAATTATTGAA
Source organism: Cololabis saira (assembly GCF_033807715.1). Taxonomy (NCBI): domain Eukaryota; kingdom Metazoa; phylum Chordata; class Actinopteri; order Beloniformes; family Belonidae; genus Cololabis; species Cololabis saira. Next base: position 28,603,148 of record NC_084597.1, on the reverse strand, counting down.
ATAAATTAACTTTTACACCATATTATAGTTGAATTATTGAAATAAATTAACTTTTACACCATATTCTAGTTGATTATTGAAATAAATTAACTTTTACACCATATTCTAGTTGAATTATTGAAATAAGTTAACTTTTACACCAAATTCTAGTTGAATTATTGAAATAAGTTAACTTTTACACCATATTCTAGTTGATTATTGAAATAAATTAACTTTTACACCATATTCTAGTTCATTATTGAAATAAATTAACTTTTACACCATATTCTAGTTGAATTATTGAAATAAGTTAACTTTTACACCATATTCTTCACCTGTAGCAATATTCTACACCTTGGCTGATGTGGACATACAGAGCATAGGCGGCTATTTCAGCTGCTATATGGTTGGCTGTCTGTACAGTCATGCTCAGTCCCCGTCTCCTGTTACCAGTTCTCTGCCCACATTTGGATTTCCGGTCGGTGCTTCTCACCCTGCCAGCTAATCCCCCGCATCAGTCTCACCTATTCTGGTCCCTATCTAATCAAGTGTACAGCGCTCACTTGCTGCTGGATTGTGTTCGTATTCTTCTTGCGGATACGGCTCGCCAGTCTCTATCCTGGGATTACTTTTCTGAACCTGACATGACCTGCTTCCTTGGACCTTCGCTTTCTGCCCAGCCCTGATTGGAACCTCTGCCTGGAGCCCTTTGTCGAATTGGCTCTGACCTGGACTGTTTATTGGAGCAACCCTTTGCCTCACCCTGATTGGTACCGCACACTGTTTTGGATCTGTCTTCTGCCTCAAACTAACCGATCTACAAACTCTCCTGGTCTCTGAACTGTGACCTCAACCCCACCCAGTCATCATCTCGCATATCCTGATCACCTGTTCATATTTGTGTTAAATATTTGATTAACTCCTTCTGCCTGCTCAGCTATCACTTTAAGCTGGTTCTGTTCAAACTTTAAAACAAAACGTTACAGTTTCAAAAGCCCTGATATGTGCTTCCATGTGGGTTTGAGACAGAAAAGGCTTTCCCCCCACGAAACTGAGAAAAAGTTGCATGTCCTGTATCTAAGGCTGTATTTAACAGACTCTCAAAGATGCTTTTTTACAATGTTTTTACACTGAAAACATAAGATTTTTAAAGCAACACTAACTGTAGGAACAAAAAAGGCCGCTGAGGCCGCTTGCTGACGCGTCACTCAAAAAAAGGGAAAAATAAAAGTCAGTTGAATTGGTTCTTAAACTGATCCAGGTTTATTGTAACAAAAATATCACTTGGCAGCAATCGATTATTATAGTGCAAAAATAAAATAACAAACAATGGATATTTGCGTGGCTGAAGCAAAGCAAAAACGGTGACGGTCAACAAAAAATATATCAGCCTACAATATGAGCACTTTCGTTTGTCTTCCACCCGCCACCACACAATCAAAACCAACCAACCAACCAACAAATTAAAGCCACACCTATAAGCCCCAACGTGATGACGTAACACAAGTATAATTTCAATTTATCCATAACTTAAACTTAAAGTACCATTATAATTAAGCAAATCAAGAATATGTTATTTTTAGCTGCTACACTAACTTTTGAACACGATTTCACTTTTATTTTTTTTATTTTGCTTAATTAAACCTATGTTTAGGGTCCAGGGTGAACCTTTCACCTGTAATGAGCTGGGATAGGCTCCAGCAGACCCCCATGACCCTGTACAAGATTAAGTGGGTGTAGATTGTTTGAATGTTTCGAACCGAGTCTACCAATCACAGACGCCAGTCAAAAGTTGTAGTCTGTCGTAGTCTGTGGCAGTTACCATAGACTACGCCTACACAATAAATATAAGAGCAGCCAGCTGGATTTAAATATAAAATGCTCCTCTGCTCTACTGAATACATTTTACTCTGCGCTTAAGCACTTTAATGAAAGTACAGAATTTGAGTCCTTCCTCCTTTGCTGGCTAGTACCGTATACTCTTCTCTGCTCGTATGAAGTCTCTCCTACCTCTCGGGGGATGTGTCCATGGTACCAGCCATGGCTCCTGATGTCAGCAGGGCTCAGTTTCAGCTCCTCCTCTAATTCTTTACGCAGTTTCTCGGGAGGAGACTCCAGCAGATACTTCTCCTTAGAGAACTGTTCCCAACAAACAAGACAAGAAAACACTGAGTCAGTCGGGGGGAATTTGTGCTATGGACTCGTAAAGTGCATGTCCATTTGTATGGAAATATGATCATGAAAAGAAGTACAATCTATAAATACCATTATTTATTCAGATGAATCCCAGCGAGATTAAGATTTATTTACAAAGATACACAGAATACATGAATATATTTATAAGTACATAGAATAAAAATTTCCATACAAATTGCATTAAAACCTTGTGTGATAATGCCCCGAGGGTTTATGGCACACAGGTACTTCCATAAAAACGCACACCTGTGCTACAGACGGCAGCACTGCAGGGAAGCATCACCATGTGCACACACACACATGCACGCACTCACACACACACACACACATGCACGCACACACACCTACACACACACGCACACACACACACACACGCGCGCACTGGGTGATATTTTGTGTTTCAAAGCTTCATATTTCTCCTTGCAACAAATGACCACTTGAATACTTGAGAGGAAAAACTACGTACACAGAAATCCTCCTCAGCTGCTTGAATCTGAAATAATGATGATAGCGTATACTCATTAGGAGATTTTTTTTTCTTCCTGACTGAGGCAGCTGTGGCTCAGGAGGTAGAGCGGGTCGTCCACTAATTGGATGGATGGTGGCTCAATCTGCGACCTCTCCGATCCTCAACTCAAAGTGTCCTTCGGAGAAACTGCAATTATACGTTGTGATGTGTGCATGATTTAACACTTGGTGCGCACATAAAGAAAAAGCAGCGGGTAAATGTGGATGTAATTTAAAGCCTAGAAAATCATTGAATACAAATAAATTGTGTGCAGTAATTGTCAATGTTTGATCTGTGTTGTATTTTCTCCACAGTTTACATTCACCCCTGAAGGCTTTGTGATCTAATCCTCTTGAGTAGTATTTTTGTGTGGGTAAAGGAGAAACGTGGGAATTTCCAGCGTTATGTGAAAACACATGATGGTTCTGGAAAGACCGAGTTCAGACAAATGAACGAGCGTGATTAAAATATGGGAGACGTTCGCAAATGCATGCTGACATGCACAAATGTGAGGAATCCACACAGGAATAAACAGTGAGAAGAACTCTGAAAATATGAAGAGAAATGAGGCTGAGACCAGAATAAACAGTAAAAAAATCCTGTTGCTGAGGCGAGCCTCTCGTTCCTGCTGAGATATATCATTATTCAGTTTCTCCCTCTTTCTTTTGGGGGCCAGCGTTTCCTTCAACTTTATTTCCAACATAGTTTCTGCACACAGCCCCTCTCTCCATTTCCACATGTCAGGAAGTTTCTGTTATATTGTTGGGAGGATTTTTAGGGAGAAAAACATGAGTGTGAGAAACTGTGAAGATCCGTGTGTTGTGTGTGTTTCAGCTTCCCTGCATGAAAGTGTCTGCGTGATACAAGAGCCAAACATTCAATCTTATTGTCTCCAGGCCGCAGCAAGATGAAATTATTAACTTCCTCCACTCCACTCCACTTCTCTTCCCTCTTCTCCTTTCCAACCCCCTGGGGATGATGGAGGAATATCACCATGGAGGCACACTCTCCCAAATTAGATTTGAGGTATTTGTGTGTGTGAGAGAGAGGGAAGGTGAGAAGAGGCCAATGAAAGAGCAGAGGGGTCAAGTGTGCAGTTATTGCTTTTCTTTGTCTCTATGGAAACCCAAGAGAGGACAGCCACTGAACTGATGCTCAACAATGAACTTGGTGTACGCGTGTGTGTGCGAGAGGTGTAAGGTTATGAGGTAAACTGAAATGTCATCAGGGCTCTATTTAAGACACGGTTCACACAACGGGCTGATATTAGAGACGAGGCACTGACAAAGGCCAACAAATAGGCGGACAATAAAAATATATTTGACAAGGTCACGTGAAGACAAAGGACACCTGACAATAAAAAACGGTATCTCTCGCACACGCACACATTATAATAGCAAGCATGGCTCTGCATCATCACATAATAGTAGTTCACTAGAATTCTTTACTCAGTGGACACCGACCAACAACTCCTGGTGGTGTGTGTTGGAGTAGTAGACGGACCGTCCTAAGCAGCGAGGAAGAAGACAGGAAAGAGCTCTCAAAAGTACGACGGAGTATTAGGGCCAAACTAAGACAAAAAAAAAAATGGAAATTATGAGAATAAAGTCATAATAATATGAGAATAAAGTCGTAAAATTACCAGAATAAAGTCATAATGTTGTGAGAATAAAGTCGTAATATTTTGAGAATAAAGTCATAATAATATGAAAATTACGTCGTAAAATTACCAGAATAAAGTCATAATGTTGTGAGAATAAAGTCGTAAAATTACCAGAATAAAGTCATAATGTTGTGAGAATAAAGTCGTAATATTACGAGAATAAAGTCATAATAATATGAGAATAAAGTCGTAATATTACGAGAATAAAGTCATAATAATATGAGAATAAAGTCGTAAAAATTACCAGAATAAAGTCATAATGTTGTGAGAATAAAGTTGTAATATTACGAGAATAAAGTCGTAATATTACGAGAATAAAGTCATAATAATATGAGAATAAAGTCGTAATATTACGAGAATAAAATCGTAATATTACGAGAATAAAGTCATAATAATATGAGAATAAAGTCGTAAAATTACCAGAATAAAGTCATAATGTTGTGAGAATAAAGTCGTAATATTACGAGAATAAAGTCATAATAATATGAGAATAAAGTCGTAATATTACGAGAATAAAGTCATAATAATATGAGAATAAAGTCGTAAAATTACCAGAATAAAGTCATAATGTTGTGAGAATAAAGTCATAATATTACGAGAATAAAGTCGTAATATTAAATATATTATAAATATATATAACTTCACAAGATGCTCAATATTCCTCATTTTAACACAGGGAGAAGATGCTCTTCCTGTTAGAGTTCTCATAAATTAACACTTTATTCTCGTAATATTACGACTTTATTCTCATAAATTAACACTTTATTCTCATAAATGACCACTTTATTCTCATAAATTACCACTTTATTCTTGTAATGTTACAACTTTATTCTCGTAATATTCCGACTTTATTCTCGTAATATTACGACTTTATTCTCGTAATATTACGACTTTATTCTCATAATATTACGACTTTATTCTATTACGACTTTATTCTCGCACCATTATGACTTTATTCTCGTAATTTCCAATTTTCTTTTGTTTTAGTTTGGCCCTAATACTCCGTCGTACAAAAGGTGCAAATAGAGAGCAGAATATTCTAGGAGGGAAAATATTACCTGACGATAAAGGCAGTAAGTCCAGCAGGAGACAGAGAGATTAATTAAATATAACTAGCACGGACATGCTGATCAAGAGAATAACCGTTATTGTGCTGAATCTTTGGTGACCATGAGACAAATGACAATGTGCTTGTTTACACGTGAGCGGTAATGCTTCTAATTGGTCATAGTTAACGGGGTGACATGTCTAGATTGAAAGTAGGCCAATATTTTGATTGTCTTTCGTCATCTTGCTAACAAAGTAAAGTGAACAACCACAACAATTTCTACCAGCAGGTTTGACGCTGCTCTTATAGAAAACAGAAGTTGTTAAGGAGCTTTATCATCCATCATGAATATAATCAAAAAGTTATCACTTCTTTTATATCTAACAAATTTAAACATGTTGACATTGTTCTTGCAGAGCAATTTTTTTTTTAACTATCATTTGTGCAGCATGCATTAGGTTACAAAGATGAGTGGATTTTGGTTTAATTTGAAATAAACGCGACATTCCCTGGAATGAAGTGCATCTGCATGAGAGCAGATGTTGCTTCAAATCCAACGTTTATCATCCAGTGTTAACGTTGCCCTCATACATGTGCTCCTGTTACTCATGTGGACTAATGCCTCACATAACATAACATACTGATATATTGTATTTATTATTTTATAACTGTGCCAACAAGCCAAAATATCAATCTTATCCTCCTTCTGATTTTGTTAGAACAACTTTGTTGAATTACAGGAAAGTTTTCTTCTTCACCTTAGGTGAACTTACAATAAATGAGCTCACGTCCAGACACACCCAGGCTGCTACTGTAAGTTTCTGGATCTTGTTTATTATTTATGTGTTTATGCCTTTAACTTGCATTTGCTTTAAGTGACAATGGTTTTCAGAGATGTTCCTGGTGCAATGGAGCGGGTGGAAAAACAGAACAATATCAGTGCCGCCAAAGGGCCAGAGGATCATTGATGTTATTGTTATTTCCAATTTAATGTTATTGAGCTGCTAAAAATGAACTCAAATAACAATAACATTTTGTTTTGACATTCTGTGTGTGTATGTAACAATTACAAAAGACTGCATTACATTCTTACTTATGCAACATCACTCCCTCATCCACTTTTGTTTCTTGCTGGCCGATTGTACCAAACAAGAATATGAACAGATTTTTGGGGCGAATAGTGTTCATACAATGATGGATTTATCAACACATTGGTCACTTTGGGCAACAAAAGATGAACTGGGTTCTGACATGAAGGCAGATTGGAGGATGCCGGTCCCAAACGCATAAATAAATAAATAAATAAATATATACACAACGCACAAAGAGACAAGACATCAGACATTGAGGAGCACAGAGAGGCAGTCAGACATATAACAGAAACTCATTAACGTAGACAGAGAGGTAGAGATGCAGGAAGACAGGTAGCCCATTAGAGGATAGGAGAGTTTGGCAATTTAGCAGCTGATGCAGGACCTTGGTTCCCCCTGGGGTGGGGTTGAAAAGAGGGAAAGTGACTGGTGTGTGTCTGTGTTTAGGCATGCGTGCATATGTGTGAGATTTAAATGAGAAGCTCTGTTAATGCACCGGACTGTTTTTGGTGGGGAATGATTAGGAGAGAAAGCTGGACCAGCTACCAAAAGATAAAAGCACAGAGTCAGAACATTCGCTGTAGTTTTAGCGGGTTTATATGCATGTGTGAAAAGGGGCGTCAAATCACAATGCAGTGTGATATGACACCTAATTTACAGCAGCATGCACTTGAGCAGTTGGATGGCTCTGGTTCATGGCATCAAAACACCATCCCCCCAAGTGAAAATTAACACGACTATCACTCAAAATCATGAAGAGGAGTTTAAAAAAGATTTTTTTTAAAGACACCTAAAAGGAATATATATGAAAGAGATGATAATGGGGAGTTATTTTAAATATATGCACATATATTATAGACTATTTTGTGTGGAAGAATATGGTTGTTGGATTTTTGTTGTGTCTATTTCACACTGAATTGATTGTATTTTTGTGTCCAGTTTGCAGGCTTTTGTTCTGCAGCGAAAGCAGCAATCACAAAAGGATCTTTTTTTATTTGTTTGTTTTAAATGAAATACTGCACAACTGTTTGAAACAATATCATCTCTGCACATTTAGTGAGTGTGAACATATAAAAAGACAGGAATACATCATAAAACACAGCAGGGTACAGACCAGCTTGTAGATGTTTGTGGATGAAACCAAGTTAATTCTCACTGGAAGTGTGCAAAAAACAAAAAAAAACCCTATTCAACTCCAGGAATGAAAATATCTGTGACAGGTGGAATTAAATATAATCCTGACAAATGTGGAAAAACTGCAGGGAACTTTTTTTTAATGTGTCTTGCATCAGTAAAGATGCAAAATGAAAAAAGTAGGAACACATTCCACCAGGAAAAGCGCCAACAAAAGAGATGAATGCAGTCCAGACTGCTGCGCTGGGATCTATGTCAGAATGCACCTTCTTTCTTTTTTTCAGCTAGTGGGCTAGCCTCTAACCCTGTTGTCAGGGTAACACCCAAAGTTGTGGTGACAGTGGGGGTTTGTAGACGGGGGCTAAGTCCCATTTCTTGCGCAGACACATAGAAATACAAACTGGTTTTGGGGTCAGGGGTCCAATTCCTAGAAAACCCTCTTTACCTTTATCTGCTTTCTCCTCCACTCAGCCCTAAGACCCCCCCACCCTCCCTCTTTTGTGGTGATGGAGACCTGGATTATTGAAAGAAAGACCCTTGAGTCCTCCTATCTCCTATTACAGCCACACACTCACACGTATGTACGTCTTATAGGAGTTTAAGCGCACATACATGGGCAGTATCACCCCTCTCCAGACAGCTGTAATCCCTCTGCTATGCCCTCCAGTCCACTTTCCACTGCTGTATTCACTCCGGGCCTCGTGGGTCTAGTAGTCTCTAAGTCACATGTAAAATGATAAGAGCATTAGAGAGCAGTGCAGTTAACATTAGCCCTCTTTATTTTTCTTGGCAAAGGTGAAAGTGCTGTTGAATCAAAACTAATTCAACTGAAATACGTGTGACACTTTCACACTATCCAGTTAGAAAAGTGTAATATTTTGCACAAATGTTTGCACCGCATGACTGCATGTTTAATTTTGGATGATTAAACTATTTCCCCTTGAGCTAATTATCAAGGGGGGATGCTCTCTCAGAAAAGATAAGGTTTCTTCAAGAGCCAGACTTTTAATGGGTTCATCCTCGACTCATTCTCGGTTCTTCCACTAAGTTTCATCAGATTCAGACTGGTAGTTTCTGTTTGTTAGGGCTGGGCGATATGGACCAAAAGTCATATCTCGATATTTTCTAGCTGAATGGCGATACTCGATATATATCGATATTTTTTCTGTGACATAATTGGGGTTTCCCTCAAAGCATTATAGCATAGCATCTCTGTTAGCTTCATTTTTTTCTGAGGCAAACTTTAAAAAAAAAAAACAGTCAGTTTTCATACAAAGCCTCGCGTGAAATGTGACACAGGTACCTTTATTAACAGAGGTCTGCACAATATCAAAATGTATAAAACAAATGAAATAAAAGTAAACTGCCTGCATATATAGAATAAAAATGCTTCTTGAATAAAATAAAACAAATATCCCTTTCCTGCATAACAATTAAATTAAAATACACTGTGCAATTAATACAATGTAGACAGTAACAGGCAGACTTTTCCACTGAGGTTGACAGTTGTGCAAATAACAAAACATTTGTGCAAATCTCAAATAAAACATTCAAGTCAATTTGTCAAAAAATAAGCTACCGGTATATCAAAATCATAAAAAAAAAAAATATATATATATTTTTTTAATCGATATAAACGATATTGTCTCGTACCATATCGCGTTTGAAAATATATCGATATATATTAAAATCTCGATATATCGCCCAGCCCTACTGTTTGTTAAAAATGGATAAAATCAGACCACATTGCAAACATCCTTATTTCCACAATAAAAGGAAGACTGAAGGAGCTGACCAAAATGAATGTGTTGCTTGGAAGAGATTATGAATTAATATTCTTCTAATGTCTATACACCCATGAAAAACTTTTAACTGCAGATCAATGGTGGGATCATTAAAAACTTTGTACAGAAGAAAAGCTCCAACTACTTAGCTTACCATACTCTAGGTACTGTTTGAAGTAATACATCACTGCTTAGCAGGCGGCGATAAATCATGGACAAATAAATTAGATCGTTATCTGTCCTAAAACCCATCACTTTTTTCTATTTTGTTGTGAAATTACGAGCAAAAAAAGCCCTTTTCCCTTGACCCAATGTTTTATGCCTTCTTGTGCCACGCCAGGTTTTGCTGTCACCACACACTTTTGTGAAGTTTATTAATGACTCTCCTCAGTATTAAAACAAACAGGGTTTCTTTGTTCAGTAGATCCTTGTCTTAGTTCATTATTTTTCCCTGCATTAGTTACAAACACATCAAGACCTATTTCCTTTCCCTGCTATTTTGATTCTTTGTGTTTTGAACTTTATGTTCATACTGCAGCTCTTAGTTTCTGTCCATAAAGCAGACACATACTATAATACAATGTTGATTTACCAGATGTATTTTGAAAAGCACTAAGGACATAAAACCAACATGGGAATAACTGATATACAGTATTAGAAGCAAAAGCGTCCAAAAGCTGTTGGACCCACACCAATTTCTTAATCATTTTGAGTCGTACAGTCACTAAACTGGACAAAGAACCTGGACTGGAAATTGCATTCTGATAGGCTGAATAGGCACTTACCAAGAATAGTTGTTTTTTTTTTTAAAAAGGAAAAAAAGTACAGATAAAAATAACAGTGCTGATATGTCACATGATGTGTGAGTATCAGGTATCCAACCAGTCTCTTCAGGCAGAGAGAGTGAGGGCTGGTACAGAAACATACAGTAGGATGCGAGAGTACGTGATGATGGTGACCTTCTACTGTCATTAAAAATGAATGTCTCCAACATGTACACACTCCAACACAGCACATTCACCCCTAGTGGCAGCTGGATGCTGATATACAGTGTCCTCTCTTACCACAGGAGTATACAGACACATACACACATACAGATTAGCGCTGCAAGCTGTCAGTCTGTGTGGTGTCGGGGCTGCCGCCCCCTGCATTGACTGACAGCTGGTGGACAGGATATGACATACAACCGCATTCCCACCGAGAGTGGAGGAAGCAAGAGGGCAGCTCTGCACGACTCCACTCTCAAAACTACTCTACTCAGGTCATATCTTCAGGTGTTTTTTCTACACCATTCTGTCTATTAACGCGACATCCAGAGCCTTTATAGGCCGTATGTGAACAAAGCAAAGCAAAGCAAACAAATAGTCAGCAAGTTTCAGCAAAAAAGAGGGGAAAAGGTATGAAGTACAGTAACAAAGAGTTTTCTCCCTAAACCAATGAGAGGAAAGGGCAGTAAGCTACTGTGTAGTGCAGGAGAAGTAACCCTGGGGAAAAGAAAGTCTGCATCTCACTCTCTTCAGCTCACAGTGCTTAGTTGCAGGGACAATTGCAAGTGACCTTGACATACCAATAATTCCATCAACTCTTCATGTCTCCTTTAATCTGCACTCAGGTTGTAGGCACTTAGTTTTCAGAGATTTGACTAAATTAATTAAGTAAGGGCAATGTGCCTCTCCCAATAAAAATGACCCCAGGTGTGCGAAAAATTTCTCTTATAATCAAATGTTTGTCAGCACCGTGTGAGCCACAGCCTCTGGTAGAGTCTGGCACATTAGGTCAGAGCTTCTGAACCCAGAGGTGACTTTGCACAGTTTGCAGCCATCTCGTCAAGTAGCAGTTGCCTTCAAATTCCTACGAAATGGCTTTCAGAGTGCTACACGTAGTGCTGGGCGGTATATATACCGTATATATACGGGTGTTTATTTATTTATTTTTTTCCCAGGATGATCATGCTTTAATAAAGATACAAGGACATTTGATGTAAACCACAAATATTGCACATTGCTCAGGCACACAAGTCAGCTGCTTTGAAGCATCAACTTAGTTCTAGTGATGACACAAGACTGCAACAGGTAAAGCTCTTTTCTCCAGGAAGGCAAGGGGAAAGAAAACAAAACATAAAACTGGAACTCTGGAACACATTAAAGCTTTGGCTGAAGGTTTAAGTTTTTTTTATGTTATTTTTTTTTTTTAAATAGTAAACATTTCAGAATACAAACAAAAGTAGTCTTTGACCTCCTAAATATTAAGAAAAATATAATGTAAGGACAGCACAGGACAATAACATAACCATCTACTTAGATGATATGCTTATAAATATGTAAATCAACTTCATAAATAAAGTTCTTGTCACCACTAATCTTCCACTCATGGTAATGTTGCAGTGCAAAATAACAGTGCTGGAACCAACAGCATCGACGTCCAGTGAGAAACAAAACCAGAGCTGAGATACTGCTGAAAAGGATGCCTCAGTGCTTTTAAGTTCAAAGTTGGGTGTATGCATGCGGGTGGAAGGGATTTACACATCTGGCTTGACGTGACGAAGTGAGTGCAATCCCATGATGCAACAGCCCCTGATCAGAGCAGCGATGTTGTACACCGGAGCACTTCCGTCCACCCCGTGCCGCGAGTACAGCCAGGCCACCGTGGGCAACACTGGGACGGCTACCGCCAACAGATTGTGTTTATTTTTCTTATGATATGAATTTTTCATATACCGTAATACCGGTGAGTATGTACAGTAGCGTACACAACGTTGGGAACATAGCGCCGCTGGACACTGTTTGTGAGGGGACTGTTTAGCAGTAGTGATGCACCGATTGTTCGGTAACCGAAATTGTTCCACCGAAAATGGCAATAAAACACTTTCGGTGTTCGGTGGAATAAGTGGGAAAAAAACCGAACAATTAATAACGGCGTTGTAATATAAGGAAATAGACTGGCCGCTCCCGTAACTGTTGCACCACAAACATAAATCGTTGGCCAATCAAAAACTAACCCCATAAGAATTTTACCTAACATTCACCAGGAGGTGGAACCAAAACAACATAATGCTGGGAAATTAAAAAATGTTCAGTTTTTTATGTTCAATAAATATTTTCTACCTTGTAATTTTGTAAAAGATTTTTTTCTTTGAAAAGCATGCCTAAATCAAATGTATTTGATTTGATTTGACTTGACAGTAAAATAGGCCATTCTAAGCCAATTTACTGCAGCAATTCCTTTCCAAATCATTAGAAAATGTGGTTAACACCCAGTTGTGCATGAAAAAAAAAATACCGTGATATACCGGGAAACCGATATAATTTTGAAAAATACCGTGATATCAATTTTTGGTCATACCGCCCAGCACTAGCTACATGCATCTCCACATTTCCACTAAGAGCATCCACACCTTATAAAAAGCTCAGTCTACTCTAATTGGTTATTATCACAGGTCTTAGCAGGTACCGTCCTCTACTTTGTTTTTGATGGACGTTACCGTCTCAGAGCAAGGTGTTTGGGTTCAACAGCTTAGAAGGCAGTTCCAACAGGCACTGTTCATCGCGGAGAGGGGAAAACAATTCAAAAAAGGTCTTTATTTGGCTGAGAAATTCAATATGTGCACGTGAGTGAAAGATGAGGACGAGTCATTCACAGATTTAACAGTTAATCATAAATCACAAACTATTGTGTCATTAAGAATACGTCTTATGTCATTGGTGGGCCTGATACAGTCAAATAGGTGATGCAACTCATATAACTTTATACATAAACACTTCAGATTTGGGGACTTTAAAAGCTTGTCTTAAAGTATTACTGCAGCCATCCCACCAATGAAGATTAAACTATGAAGTTGAACCACAAGTTGATGGATAATTAATGTCCCAGCCTTCTTCTCTGTATTTGAATCGTCATTAATATTTCCACATCTTCTTCTGTAACACACTTCTATAGCTGCTTTCTGTACCTGTTTTCAAGGCTATCTTAAGCCTTTTTCTTTGCTCCATTTATCTCTCCTTCCCTTTAATCATCCTGCTCAACAATATCTATCAACACTTTGATGAGAGGACCATTGCTGAGAGTGACACACAAGTGTGTGTATGTGTGCATGTTATTATGTCAAAAGATATTCTTTGACAATCAGTCGCCTGAAGAGCTAAATGTCCTCTCTGTGTCTGTATATGCAAGTATGCTTTTGTTTTTTATTATTACATTTACAATGCTGACCCTGAATACAGCCACATCTTGTTGCAGTTCCTTCATATTATTCTGTTTAACCCCAGGTCTTTGGGTAATAAGGAAGAAAAAGAGGGGAAAAAATGTTAGCCAACATTACAGAAATGCAAAAATAAAAGCATTTATAAATACATATTTTATCCTCACAGACTTGAAGAGACTGAGTCAAACTAAAATGAGCAGTGACACAAAGCCCACAGAGGAGCAGAGCAGATTTTAATGATGTTTGGTTGTAAAATACGACCTCATATCTCTTCCACGCCTCTTAACCTGGGGTTTTTGTGCTAAGCAGGCCTATAGGCAACATTCCCATTCTGTCAAACACACACGTACAAACAGTGAGAGGAATAAACATCCATTTCCCAAAAGTATCTGCACAGACACAACACCCTTTTTCCTCCGAATGAAAATACACACTGAGAGCGTGAACACAAATAACTCTATGCTGCATGAAGGGGCCACACAAAATACCTGCAGAGGCAGAGACAAAGAGATGACATATTTGTATTTTACTAAAGGGCCCTGTGCAATGATTAAAGAAACAGCACACTGATGTTGCAAAAAGTACAATCCAGTCACTGACAGACACAGTGACACTGACATTCACAGATATGATTTCTCTTTTTTCTAAATTTCTCTGGATGAAATTATCGCTTTGGTTGAGCCTAATTCAAATCTGATTTATTTAATGTTTCTGCTAATAATATGGGAATGCAGCATAATGCATTGTATAGTTGTAACTGAATTCAACTTAAGAAAAAAGTGAATTAAGACAGTTTTAAAAAGGTTCTTTTGCTCAGTTTCACAAAAGTAAAGCTGCACTCTGACTTACGAGTGGAGTTGAATCCAAGCCGACCAGCCTAAAGGTTTTCCTAGTCACCTTCCTCCTATGGAGAGCACTTAGTCAGAATGTAATGGCAGCTGATGGGATCTTTGGCCACTTCAGCGGTTTTTCCGATGCACAAAACAGCTTTCTCTCTATTTGATTTTACCGCAAAGTACTCTCCTCTACTTAATTTTCTACTGCATCGTATTGTGTACGTGGATCTCAAATCCCTTTCCAAGATTTTACCGTCTATATCAAGAGACCTGCACACTGAACACAGATGGATCACCAAAATTAATGTAGCCACCACTATGACATCCATTACACCTGAGCTTTTCATAATTACTATTTGGTACCAACTCATACGGCTTGGAGCTTCAACCGAGGGGTAACCATTGAGGAGGAAGACCCAAGTCGACTCAAAATCCAATCAATCCACAACTACAGCGATGTTTAATAGTACAACTTGAATGCATTCAAATCTTTACGTTAGCATTTCTTGCATATTCATGCTTTGGCTAGTGAGTCAATCCACATATTAGCCAGACAGCGTAGTAACCAACAGCAGTTAAATGTTACCTATGATTTAAATATGGGGAGACAGCGTGAAGTAGGGGTGTGCAAACAAGGGTACCTCACGATTCGATTCAATTTCGATTATTGGAGCTTCGATTCTTCGATTATAACGATTTTCGATTCGATTATTGGTGCCACGATTCTTCGATTATTGTGATTTTTAATGCTTTTTTCCATACAAGATTGATTTTGTCTTCATCTGTGGCTACATTTGTAAATAAATAGCCAATCAATTTCCTCAGTTCCTCTAACAACACTCATTAAGTAAATAACAAGGTTCTTTGAACATTTGACATGTATTTTTCAAAGACACAAAATAATTTATTTTATGACTATGTAAACATTTGCTCTTTGACTTACTTAACTTTGACCAGGGAAAGCTGCACTTGCATGAGAGCGCCCTCTATTGGTGGAAAACACTGAAAACGGTCAAGCCCTGGATTTAATGAGTTCATTAATTCAAGTAAACAAGCTATGTACTTCCATCAAATTTATTTAGTGTAAACATATCTGCCATATTTCAAGTGAACAATAAGAAATGTGCATTCTTGAAAATGAAATGATTCCGCAGCTTATTCAGTCTGGAATCTGAATATTATTTTTTTTTAATTAATCGATTCCAAATCGTCACGTGACGCATCGCGATGCATCGACACATCGATGAATTGCACCCACCTCTAGCGTGATGTTCTCTGACCTACACATCACCAGTAAGTAGGATAAACACTTAATGCCAACATTACCCCTCATAAACAAATCACGCCCTGCCGCTTTAAAGTCGACTCAGCAACGCCACGCCTGTGAATGCTGTTGTCAAGGCGACGCCATAGTTTGCATGCCCCAGCTGGTGTTTCCCTGAGGGGGAAAAATGCCTGGGTGTGTGTAAGTGTGTGATGGAGGGAGAGGTTAATGTGCCCCGTGTGTGCTTTGCTCTGTCATGTGCAGTGAGGTGCACCGAGGAGGAAAACATAGCTGGTCCAAGCCAGTTATCATAGTGACCCATCGTATGAACAATTCGGATTGTATTTGTACAAACGGTTCCAATAGTATTATTCCTTCAGTTTTCACTGTTATTTTTTTCCCTTTGGTCACGTGATTGGTCAAGTAGTCCATGCCTGACTGAAGACAAATCCTCACACAGTTTTCACTCAAGGACACTGCATTTAGTAAACAATGCTTTAGAATCACCTAAGTGGAACCAACTGAATTTAGTTTTTTCTTGATCACCCAATTGACTACTGAAATGATTCATTGATTAATCGTGCTAACTTAGACCATTTTATTTAGCCATTAGGTTTTAAAATCACCCTATGATTCTTTAAGGCATGTTCCAAGTAACAAGAAAACGCTGAAAATGATTTGTTCAGTCAAACATATGTGATTTATTTAACTTGTGCGATGAACAAACTTTGCTGCTTGTAAGACTATAAAAAATAAAAAATGTTAGGTCAAGTTAAAACCCCTTCATGACCACCTTGTCAATGCCTTGTCAGGATTTGTCATAACTGTAACTCGTAGACCATTTAAGATATCTAGAAGTTAGTGGGTTATAGAGAAGAGGCTGGAGAGGATAGGGTTAGATGGAGGTGGATAAGTGGATGTGGTGACCCCTGAAGGGAACAGCGAAAGGAAAAGACAGAGAAACAGAACTTTGTGCACATACGGTATACAAGTCTTTACAGCAACCCCAGGACTGAAGTACAACCACTAACAATCACAAACAGGATTTGCCAGCGTGTCCAACAGTCCACAGTCTATGGTCACACATTTGTAATGCTAACTTCTCACTACTATTACTCCTAAAGGGCTGGTGAAAATCAAACATTTAAACAGTTTCTGAAACTAGAAAAACACAAGCTTTTCTATTTGCACTGGTTTATGATGCACTGGATATTTCGGTAAATATTAGTTGAGCAGCCAACGGCAGCCTTGAGTGAGAGTTGAGTTTTATTGAGTTTTGGAAAGCAATGAGGCTAATAGTGGGTTCATCGTCATGACACTATGTCATGCAGTTATATTTCTGTCTGGGAGCATGTCAGTTTACCTTCTCACTTTTCTGCAAAAGGTGCACTCTGGGGTGTGACATCTCTGCAAGGTGTGAATACAGGTGCAACAGAGAAACGTTTAACTATATTATGTTACATCTGAGGGGGAAAAAGAACAGAAATTCATTCTTTCTGCAAATACTGTAGCATCAATCATGCTGTCTGTTAACCCCAGTTGGCTCCTCTGTCCATCTTTCCCAGCCTGTCCAAAGCCCAGAGTAATCACGCCGAATGGGGTATTTGGCTGTTCAATCACTGCACTTCCGTCTGTGATGCTCGTACTTCTCTTCCTCACTGTGGTGCAATTTATAGACAGCTCAAATGTACACACACACATCTGACTCATCTCATGGCTTTTCTTGACTTCACTGCTGTCTTTTCCGCCGCTTCTCATCATGTTGAGCTCGCTCCATCTCTCATGCTTTAGGCAAACTGTGCAGCCTTTCTCCGTCTCCTGAGATGCAGTGTTCGGATTCTTTTCTGAACTTGTCTATTTTGTTTTTCCACACATACCTTCTTGTAACACATCTAAAAAGAAAAAAAAGCTCACATAACCAGCTGTCTGATTTTCTTTTTCTGGCAGCCATCATTAAAGTGTGGTAAAACTAATTATCTGGGTAGTTTAATTTCCTCCTGTTGCACACATTTACCTTTTTTCTTTCTGCTATATTCCATTATTCTTCAATATACTCCATCCTCTCACTACTTTGTACTTACACTCACACTGTCTGGATTATTTCTACCCTCCCCCTGCTACAACCTGCTATATATCAACTAAATGTCATATTACTTTTACTTTATATGCTTTCCCTCACAGATCCACTCAATTGGTGGGTTGATGTACAACAAAAGACTAATCTCGCAGTTACACCAGCAGATTGTAAAAGGGGGATGGACGAAGGCCAAACAGAGGGAGGGAAATAAAATGTGGTCTTTTAAGCTGCTTTTCAGAAGAAATGAATAAATAATACTGTTTTTCTCAAAAGACACACACTCAGATGGCAAATATCACCAAGGAAAGCAGTGACCCCTGAGGTTAATTTGTTTGTGCCACAACAGGTAAAACTATACAAAGGAAAAAAAAAAGATATACATAAATAGGAGTGTAGTAGGGATGGGCGGTATGGACTAAAAAATGTATCACGATCATTTCTGGCATTATCCCGATAACGATAAAAATGACGATTAAAAAAACCTAAACTAACTAAACTACACCAATTAAATTGAATTAATAAAAACCAATTAAATTAGTACAACTGTACTGCAAAACCCCTTCCTTCCTTCCTTCCTTCCTTCCTTCCTTCCTTCCTTCCTTCCTTCCTTCCTTCCTTCCTTCCTTCCTTCCTTCCTTCCTTCCTTCCTTCCTTCCTTCCTTCCTCCCTCCCTCCCTCCCTCCCTCCCTCCCTCCCTCCCTCCCTCCCTCCCTCCCTCCCTCCCTCCCTCCCTTCCTTCCTTCCTTCCTTCCTTCCTTCCTTCCTCCCTCCCTCCCTCCCTCCCTCCCTTCCTTCCTTCCTTCCTTCCTTCCTTCCTTCCTTCCTTCCTTCCTTCCTTCCTTCCTTCTTTCCTTCCTTCCTTCCTTCTTTCCTTCCTTCCTTCCATAAATCCGGCTTTACACAAAAACATCATCAACGGGAATTTATCGTTTTTATCGCGAGATACAAATTATTACCATGGGGAATTTTTTTGACGGTATATCGTGAACGGTAAAATATCACCCATTCCTAGAGTGTAGTCCTGATGGCTAGCAAAGCCAATGGCAAGCTGTTAGTTCTTCTTATACAGAATCTGGTCTTGACCGGGTACTTGATATTGATATTGTGCATGTGGCTAACATATTGCACCTCCTGCAACTTTCTTTGTCAAGGTCACTTGTAAGTATGACCTAAAGGGTGCAGCATTAACATAACAGTGATGTCCCAGACCAATGTTTGGACACACCTGAACCAGTGAGCAGCAATGTCCAAACCATGTTGCCTAAAACACCAACGTCTGTGATTCAAACAGACTGACGAAGCCTTTAATGTAACCCCTGTCTGAAAGGGGGCTTACTTTCAGCTTTACTTGCCTAATACGAGCACGTATTTGTCTTTGTCTCTAGGCTGTGTGCATAAAAATCTTCTAATTTGGTAGTCATTTCTGAATTTCAATCCCATTTGTACAAAAAAACCCATATTTTTCTATTAAACCCACAGCTTTCATTATCCTTCTTCGATTTTCCTTCTAGCTTGTTCCATGTAAGGAATATTGTCCTGAAGCAGGAGCTGATAGTGTCGATGACACAGAGACCAGCTGGTGCAACTCAAAGATGCTTGAGGCAGTTTATTCATTCAGCTGGAAAGCCACAACTAACCTTTAACTCTGTCAGTTTTAGAGAAGAACTGTTGACGTGCAAAACAGGGGTTTGAATGTTACAGAACTGGGCCTTTAAAAGATGACCTCATCATGACAAATATTTGGATTATATTGTGGTAAATTACCGTTCAGTTAAAATAAAACACCAACTACCTTAGTCTCAATTTGTTGTACCCCCCACCAAAAGAAATAAAACATGGGGCATTTCCCCTGAGGATGGTGCCACTCACTGTCATCCCTGCTTATATGGGCTTTACCATTAATAGCCAATTTTCCGGCTTTGAAAGGTAAAAGGTCACGACACTGATGGATGGAAGGTCTCAGAACTCATCAATGTGTGTTACCTCTGTATGTTAACACACACAAAAATGAACAGATGCAACACATGCAGCTACGAATTTGAACATGCAACCCTACACACAGAGACACACACACATCTATTCTTTATTTGCCATTTAACTGCAAGCCACTGCCATTACTGTCCACACCAGGGCCATCTATCTTGACAGTGGCAGGTGTAAAGGGAAAACCAGGAACCCAAAACACATTTCTCCAATGCAGTTAAATAGGACAGGGACAAAAAGGCAGGCAGTAGCAGCCGAGGGACATACAGGACGAAGGCAAAAATGAGGAATGGGGGTTGGTGAAAAAGGACAGGCTGGTTATTACTTATATGCCAAATTCTCACAATATTGATGAAATAACAGCTAGCTATTATCCATTAATGTATCCGTTTTGCATTTTCTGCACTTTAACCCTGTAGGGCTAACATTCGGGATAGATAGTCGTTGAGATGCATTAAAGAGGGATCAGACTGACCTACACTTTGTTACAACCAATGTCTAATACGTCAGAGATGTATTGACATCTGCTATATTATTACATATAAAAATGATGTGCTATATTTGATGGCTGTCAGACTTATTGGTCTTTGGTTTACTTTTTATATGGCTGTGGATAGAATCTGCTGCCTTGTTACCAAGGATACAAACACATATGGTGACACAGCATCTACTTAATTAATCAATAAGTGACAGCAGAGGATTAATCATCTTCACCAGATAAAACATAGCCAAGACACATGGACATATGTCTCTAAAATGCACTCAAAGTCCCGATACAAATTCATATAAATCTGCTAAGCTTTTATCAGGCTGGAGACATTTCGGGAAATTATCCGTTTTACGTGTTTACTCTGTCGGCTGAAGTATGGTATAGATTATCTTTCTCATACAGTTGCCATACAGTTAAAATGACGGAAAGCATGGTAATGTTATGTTTATTAAGGTTTAAAAGTGTCAGAGTTTTATGGAGGGAGGTGATTGGTTTTGTCCTGCATGAAAAGTGGATGCAGGGAAAGCTACCCAACATTCAGAACCTTCAGAAAAGGCCTTTTACAGCCATTTTTAGTAGGAAAAAAATAAATTTTAAATGTAATTTTCTTGAATAAACAGTCTAAATGGTCTCATATAAGCAACCAGTTTTCCAATTAAATTGAATTAGAAACATGCTAATCTGTATCTCTGCCGTGGTGATGTCCTACTGAATGCTCTGTCAGTAAACACACAGTACATGCAGTACAAATGATTTCCTATCGACTGCTTTTGTAACTTGATACTAAAATGTGCACACAAGACACTGATGTTGAAGATGCAACTGTGCAACTTATGCTTGAGAAAAGGAAAGATAGAGAAAAAGAGGGATATGACTTTTGAAACAGAAAAGAATAATTTAATTACAGCCAATAATGTGCTCGAGGATGAGAGAAATGAGAAAAAGATGGAAGAAATGGCAAAAATGCAGTTATACTCATACTCAAAATATTTAACCCCATAGGTGGACGATGAATGCTTATCAATCAGTTTTATCTTTATATCACAAGCACACACATTCTACACAAACACAAGCTACCTCATCACCCTGGCTGTGTAGCCAGCAGAAAGAAGCACACCCTGCAGCTCAGACGCCATTGGCCAGCGATGATGTCATCTCTTCCTGGAGGTTGAGCAGGGAGAGCTGTACAATTGGCTGGCTGAGGCAGGCAGTAAGAGAGCGCTGCTGAGGTATCACTTCCATTCATACAGAAGCTCCAATGAAGTGTGCACATTTTTGTGCGTGTCTGTGTGTGTGTGTGTGTGTGTGTGTGTGTGTGTGTGTGTGTGTGCGTGTGTGACCGACCACTCCCCAGTGGGGCATACAGGCAGAGCTATTAGGGCCGCGTCCATCATTCTGAGGCACAAACGTTACCTGCTGTGACACTCCCTAATGATCGTGCCTTGTGCCACACACACACACACACACACACACACACACACACACACACACACACACACACACACACACACACACACACACACACACACACACACACACACACACTGTGGAATGTCACAACAATGCACACTTTGACATATCCATGAGTGCACACAGTCACACGCACACAGCTGATGGGGGTGGGGAGATGGGTGCTGCCTCCCTGTTGTTACCAAGCTGTTGTCATGGTGATGCAGATGGAGCTTTTACTGCTATCTGGGACCCTCACTTCAAAAAACACACACACACACACACACACACACACACATTTTTTCATTGATGCTTGCATGCACACACCTTTTGCAAAGCAACCTTGCCTTTACAACTGCTTTCAAAGAACACTAATAATAGGAAGCAGACTTTCAGCGTAAGGAAGTGTGTGTGTGCCTGAGTGTAAACAGTCCCAGGAGACACTATACACATCCTCTAAGAGATGCTCAAGAGAAATTAGCCTCTGGTTTCCTGTTACTTCATGCTCACCCTTTTTCATCTCTTCCCTCATTACATATTTTACAGTCCTCCTTTGCCTTTAACTAAATTGCACCTTCCACCTCACCCTGAGTCCCAATTACTTAGATAATAATGCCAGGATTGTATTTGCCTAAGACTTAAGAGGTGCATGTGACTATCCAAAATGTACACTTTAAACAGTTATTAATCTGTATATTGTATATTGCACACTGAAAGCCACTTAAGGAAGCATAACAATGCACTTCTACACACCCAGATACAGAAAATAATTGCTTTGCTGGAGGACATTGTCTCTTCCAGTGCCTTTCCCATTACTTTCTTCCATCAGGATGCTTCTATTACTTACTTATTACACAAAGAAATATAATGGTTGCTATCTGTCGCTCAGTCGACACACAGTCTCCTCATCTGTTTCGCTTAAATTAATCAGTGTCATTGAAGGCCAGGCACCATGTGTGTGCATGAGTTAGAGGTGTTTCAGCACTCTGTGACTCTGTGTCCAAGCTGCACATTAATTCCCATTAAGTTATTGGCAGAAGTATAAATTGGATCAAATCTAATTAGGATTTAATCATGTAACAAAAAAATAAAAAACAAAAAATGTAATGCTATCCGATGTGTGTCAGTATAACCAGTTTAATCAATCAGTATCTGTATCATTCACATTAACACTTCAGTTTGCTACATTAATAACAGAAGGATGTTATCAGCACCTTCGTAGCAGTAATCCCGCTCTGTGTTTGCTTTATGTATTTGCAGCCTTTTTAAAATCATCAATTAGTCACTTAAACTGCTTAAAAAATGCTAAATTAAATACACACTTAAAAAAAGAGAATGGAAGAGCTGCAACCCTAATTTGTGGATTACTGCATATGTGAGTGTTTAGGCATGTGCACATACATGACAGAGTGTATTTGCCTTGAAAAAACTGTGTGTGAGAGAAAGAGATGGATTAAGCAAGTGTGTGCAAATGTGTTTGCAGCCATTCTCAGCTGCTCTGTGCAAATCACCCAGAGACGCTTTAACAGCCTTGGGTCTTTTCATAAAGGAAAATGATGCATTAAAAACTCTGCAGAGGTCCATGGCCTTCCGTAACTCAAATACACTTTACTCGGTGGGATTTATTAGAAGACGGAGCAAAACTGGGGTTGAACGGTGGAACATTTCTAAACTTAAAAAAGTGTCCCTGGGAAGACAGAGTTTACATAAAACACCCCTAATTAGAGCATTAGAACAAATATTTTGTGGTATTAATTTACAAATTACTTTAGAGAAGGTGCTTGTTTTTCATACTCAATTCTTTATGCAGCATTTAAAGCCAGAAGGTACAACTTTTCTATCAAACAATAAGCATAAAGAGGATCAGAGCCCTGCTCCACGTGCTGGAATGCCTTTTAGTTTCATTTGGGAGAGCTGAGCCTTTAAAGCATGTCGTGCAATAGCTTATATATTCTCTGAGGCCAGGAGAGGTCAAAGATGAAGAGAGCAAACAATTGCCAACCTCCTGCTCAAAATCCGCTCCCAATTCCAGACTCCCTCTCAGCTGCGTCTCTTCCAGCATACAGTATGTGAACACGGTGTATGTGTGTGTTTGTGTGCATGCATGCAGGCGTGGTAGATTCGCGGGTATGTGAAATGTCTTCAGCGAGAGCCTGATGGACAGACTTCTGAGGACAGATTCTCAAACAGAAAGTTTTTAAGCACTCCGTGTTAGTTTTTAAAGTTTGCTGGAGAAACAAACAGTTTGCTTCGTTCACTTCTAAAGTCAACATTATTGATGCAATGTGGGAAAACAAAAGCCTGAGAGAGGAGGATGGAGAAGTTAAGGAGGGAAATGATCAACTTCTATTTACGACAAAATCGCTCCTCACTCCTTTATTAATATCCTACAGGAAAATTTTGCAGTATTATGAGGGGAATCATTCTTGTTCGGCTCTGTTTTGCCCAACTGTCTGAGGAAACAACCCAAATCAAGATGAATAAGCATAAAAAGAATTAAAAAAAGAAATCTCACCAAAGCTGTAGCAGAAAGCTGTACACTTATGTTGTGTCAGATGCAAATTATCCTCGGTAAAAGAGCGATTTAAACTAAACTGCTGCCAGGTATTCATAAGAATAAAATCTCCTCCAACATCCTCTATTCAAAGGGTCTAACCTGTGATTAAATGCAAGGGAGCATTCACCACAGATTTATGTCCTCATATATTCAGACTTTCCTCTATCACTCAGAAGAAAGCAGATGACTGCATGAAGCGCTGAGCTGGAATGTTTTGTGATCCTGGCCTCCAGCTAAAAGCCATGATATGAAGAGACCATTTGTTTTTTTGCATTTTCACTTGTTTGAATGGTGAGCATATTCTGCATTAAAGTGTGATGAACCGTAAAGGTGCCTGAAGGAATGTTCCTGTTGCACAATCCCTTCTCTTCTCAGATACAGCACTGGTTAAATTAATTTAAAGTCTTTTTAATCGCTTCTCCTGATTGCCTTCAGGTCTAAAGGCTGATCTCGTTCAAAATGTACCTTTTAATGCGTACATTAACCCTACAAACAAGTTGACATTACTTGACAAGTTGTTCAACGAGCCATGCGTCAACACATCTACTAATTCGCATTTTAGCTCTTTAGAAACGACAGCACTCTTATCACCATTTAAAGTAGCCTGCCAAACGGTGACCTGCGGCTGATGAAGCCCTTTATTCTCCATCCTTTATCTGACCTCCTTAGTCAAGATGAAGATTTAAAGAGAGCCAGAACACAAAGTATCACAGCAACAGAACACTGTTAATAAATGAATTAGTTGAGGATTCTAGCATCTTCAATTCTTCCTGCTTAGTAAAAGCCTTCCAGCAAAAATACATTTAGTTTTTATTTAAGATTTAATTTAAGATCTCTTGACCAGATTATTAATTCATGTGGCTTCACTTGTATGCAGATGATACAGAACCCATCATTCCCACCAGACAACCCCACAATCTTTGCACAAATCTCACCTTGACTCTCTGACCTGTCTGCATGGCTGAAGAATCA
Source organism: Cololabis saira (assembly GCF_033807715.1). Classification (NCBI taxonomy): domain Eukaryota; kingdom Metazoa; phylum Chordata; class Actinopteri; order Beloniformes; family Belonidae; genus Cololabis; species Cololabis saira. The sequence goes on along the minus strand of NC_084597.1, from coordinate 28,577,916 downwards.
CAACCTTCAACTTTACCCAAGTCTGAAGTCCTGGTTATCCCTGCCCAGCATTGGTTCAGTCTTTAAATCGACATGGATATTCCCTTTATGACTATCACCCCCATAAAGTTTTCAAAGAATCTAGGTGTAATGTTTAATGATCAGTTATCTTTCTCTGACCACATTGCCTCCGAGTCCTGGTCGTGCCATTTTGCTCTCTACAACAGTAAAAAAAAAAAAAGAAAACCATACCTGATTGAGTACCTGGTAGAGGCCATGGTTATATCCCGCCTCGATTACTGCAATGCCTTCCAATCCGGCCCTCTAGCTTGTGTTATCAAACCACTACAAAAAGGTTCAGAATGTGCCGGTCTCTAATCAATCCAGATGGGTACACATCACACTGTTCTTTAGGCTTCACTCCCTACCCGGTGGCTGTGCGAATAAAACTAAAGCGTCTAGCTGGATTTCAACAAAAAACGGACAATTTTGAAATTGCAAAAATGGTATTGTTTCGTGGGGCCAGTGTTTCCATTGAAATCATAATTCTCGTAGAATTTCATGCTGCCAGACTTCTCTTCAAAAGAAAGCAAAAAGAAGATCTAGAATTCGAAGAATATGGATGGAAACATCTTTAGTTTTTGGAAAAGTTATTTCAACTCCCGCTACAGCTGTTTCCGAAATAAGTCGGCAGAAGACAAAGACAGTGGATGATGATGAATATTCAAGGGGCAAAGCCATTACAACATGCAGTAATGCAAAATGATTATGCAGTGTTATAGCACAACTGCATTATATCGATGAGACCATAAACAGCTGGAAATTAGAGTCTGATGGCTTTGGATCAACCAACTACATATGCAGTCATGCTGCAGATGTGCAAAATCAAAAAAGTGTTTCTTATACATTTTTTGCCTTTGTTTCCTTGTCTATGTGGAGGAAGGTGTTGAAAACCTTCCTCTTCCAAGAACACCTTGTGTTGGGAATTATGCTCCTCGTTTAACTGTCTGTGCTCCACATGCATGTCATCTTAGCGGCACTTTAGTGCGCCTTTTAAAATACTGTTATTGTGGCTTGACTATTCCTTTGTACTAAGTTGCCTTGGATAAAAGCATCTGCTAAATGTCATTTAAAATATTATCTTCTTAAACATTTTTGCTTTAACCGGACAGATTCAATAGAGGGACAGGAAATATGAGCAGGATGAAAAAAAGCAGGATGCATCAAAGCCCTGGCCGGACCGATCACTACTGACATTACTTAGTTTCAGGGAGTCTTCAAGATGTTTCTTACTGTCAGATCTGTTCAGTGAGAGCACTGGAGGCACATTTGGTGTTAACTGATTGAAGGCTGCTGCGACATTCACATGCCAACATTTATGTTTACAGTTTTTGTTCTGGTGTTTTCTGAACTACAGACTGTACAATTCTACTTAACTTTAACTTGTTTGTTTTTATAATTTTTCTCCTAATTTGGCAGTGTCCCTTCAAAAAAAAAGAATTATCCCCAAAAATCGTACCACGGGAAAATGAAGTTGTTCTCCAACAAGGGCAGGCTAGCTGACATGCAGCTAAGTTGATTCATTGCTCGCTGACATAACGGTTTTTGTCAGGTGCATTTTTCTTTTTCAATAAAATCATGTTGCTGGAATAGATATCATATATTTTATTTCTTTTCGCAGTCTGACTAGACTATTTATTGTCTGGGAATATATGTTAGCAGCAAAGGAGAAAGACAGTAGCACCATACACTGACCGTACAGTATATGACAACTTCTTCATTATGACTTTAAGATTGAGGTTTTCAGACAGTTAGTTGGAAGTGACAAAATGTCAATTAACATAATTGATCAAAAGGGGATTGCTCTAGGAGGCCGGTTAGTGTGATCTGGTTAAAAAATACGCAGCAGATTTCTCAAAATATCCCTGCTGTGAAAAACGTATAAAGGCCTTATAAAGACTTATTGTCCCTGACAATAATGGTTGAAAATGTCCATTAAAAACGTCCATTAAAAACCAGTACGTAAGTAAGAAAGTAAGTAAGTAAGTAAGTAAGTAAGTAAGAAAGTAAGTAAGTAAGTAAGTAAGTAAGTAAGTAAGTAAGTAAGTAAGTAAGTAAGTAAGTAAGTAAGTAAGTAAGTAAGTAAGTAAGTAAGTAAGTAAGTAAGTAAGTAAGTAAGTAAGTAAGTAAGTAAGTAAGTAAGTAAGTGAAAGGGAGAATCAAATGCACAGTTAAAAACACACAAGTCGTTGACACATACAAACACTCGCATAGACAGTCTTGCTCCTCATTAGTGCCAAAAACATCACAGTGCTGTAATGAGGATACGGACTCTGGAACAAGGCAATTTGAGCAAGTACACACACACGCAGACAAAAATACACGCATGCACAGCTGTCCTTCAAACTACGAGCCTGCAGGGTGTGACAGGCCGGCACACCTAAAGAGGATTTGTGGCAAAAAGCTTTGGGGAGGAGAGGGAGAGGGCGATAGGAGGAGTGGAGAAGAGGGGATTACATGGTGAATATTTCACTGCTGAAATATACCAATTGGTTTAGACAAACACACACACACACACCAGCCGGAGCATATCTTGTGCAGCTAAGCAGTCAATGAGCAGTCAATGAGTGGAGCGATGGTTAAAGCTGAAACAAAACTGGCTAGGACCCCCTCCCGGGGCTTTGACTGACAAACTGAACATTGTTCAGCCTGGTGTGACATATTGATGGGACCAAAAACAACCAAACTCCAACAGTTTAAGGCTTTTCATCTTTAAAAATGCAAGAAGAGAGGGTTCTGCGGTTTTGGTTCTTTAAAACTAATAAAAACGAGTCTACAGAATGTGAAAAATGTAGTGATAATAAACATCATGTAGAGGATTTACCTCCAACAAGTGCAATTTTGTGGTATCAAATTGCGACCTGCTCTTAGGAATAGAAAGAGAGCTAATAAAGAACAATACACAGAGAACAAGTATCAGTGCAATAAAATCTGGACACTTTAATATGTATGATCTACTTTGAGAAGAACTTGTTGAAAAATCCACCTGCAGCAAGTAATAATGGCCTCCTATGAATTCTCTTTGCTACATATGCCTCCAAACAACATTTCTAGCTTTTTACTTTTTAAACAGTATGATTTTTTTTCATTATTTTTTAATAATTCAGACCCAATTTTGTTTAGCAAATCAAATTCTACCTAAATCTTACAGCAATTTCAAGTTTCTGCTTCATCTTTTCCATTTAATCGCTTTTACAAAGACAGCTTGGTACCAGCTTTTTCAAAAGACGAGTTCTTGAAGCTGAATTTAGAAATATCATAGTCCAACACACTTATATATATATATATATATATATACATATATATATATATATATATATATATATATATATATATATATATATATATATATATATATATATATATATATATATATATATATATATCACCTCCAACCTTGCAACCTGGCTGCTCTCTGCCATCCGGGCACTGTAACCTGCACCTCTGCTTTGTACAACCTTAGTGATCGTTTATATGTGTGTGTGTGTGTATATGTATATATGTATACACACAGAAACACAAACACACACACACACACACATATAAAGGATCACTAAGGTTGTACAAAGCAGAGGTGCAGGTTACAGTGCCCGGATGGCAGAGAGGAGCCAGGTTGCAAGGTTGGAGGTGACAGCAACGTTCCAGATAATGTAGGGCTGCAAGAATGTTAAAGGACAGAGGGGCCTGCTGCTGGCTGGCATGACGGCAGCCACATGCTGGTCAGGTCACCAGGGAATGAGACGATGGAGCTGAGTAGAAGAGGCAATAATATAGGAGGGGGTAGGTGAGACGATTAAAATAATTTAAAAAAAGGAAAGAAAAGAAAAGATTAACATAAAAAACAAACAAAGCAGGGGGAGATCATTATGCCCATGCATCTGTTTATGCATTTGTGAGTGTCTGCATTTTTATGTTTGTATATCTGGGGGCTGGTGGGGAGTTTTATCTCTGCAGGAGTCCAGCATGCACTTACATTGTCCCACCTACTCTGACATGCAGAAGGAATTACAGACACAATTGTTAAGCTGTGCGTGCGTGTGTGTTCACAGTTAGCATACAGCAGTCTAGACCAAGGGATCAAGTGTAATCTTTCTACTGATACAGCAGATGAGCTTAGGTCACAGACCTCTGTCACTGTAAGCACATCAGTTCCAACAATGGCCGGGTTTCCCAGATCAGTTAAGTAGTTCTTAACAGCGAAAGACTTCTTTCAAACCTTCTTAAGGAGCCTGTGAAAGAAAATCGCGTTTCCCAGAGTTGCTCTTAGCTTAAGTATCTCTTTCATTAAGAAGGAAATGAAAGATGCTGCTGACCCAGTCTTTACAACCATCTTAGTGAACAAAGACTCACAGATCCAGCCACGTCAGGCAAATCAATATCACACCAAGTAATGAGATATTAAAACAATGCACCCCGCACAAATTTTGATCTATTTTATACTTTAGAATTATATTGTTTAGCATTTATTGGTGACAGCAAAGGGGAAAAAAAAAAGAAAAATAAAGAATAACAAGTGTGTTCCTGTATATGCTTTATGCATTACGCACAAATAAAACGATCATCATGAATATCATTTATTTGATAATTTGGCTGCTATACAGCATGTTCTCGCTGCAAATCAACCGCGTCGCCGTGCGCGAAGCAGAACTGTTTTTATGAACGCATTCGTGCGTCAGCACTTCAGTCCCCTGGACGTGCAGTCGGACCGGGCTGTCCAGACACCGACACCGATCCTCCTGCCGTGCCCGAGCCCGAGCGCACCTACACCTGTGTGATGACAGGGAAGCAGGGATCCTTTGATGAATCGTTCATTACAGTCTCAAATATAATCAATGGTGTCGGTTTATATTAAATAATCTTTTTACCCAGAAGAAAAAAGAGCGAAGACAACAACCCATAACTATTTTCTTCACAGCTGCACCGCGGGGTTTAGGAGAAAAAGACGCGAGTCGGGATGCAGCGTCTCAGAAGCGCAGTGGAATACGTGCGTGGCGGGGATGATCTCTGCAATCTGAAGCCCTCTATAATTGTAAAAAGAATTTCACTTTTCACGGGTTCTTTTTGGAACATAACCCCTATGAAAAACCAGGGATTGCTGTAATTCCACGTTGCGATTTGCGAAACTCGCCTTCTCTTGGCTCATGTTTTTGAACGCACACACACGCCCACCCCGTTTCCTCCCGGTCTCTGCGTGTGGGGAAAAAAAGCCTCACTGTAGCCAGAAATAACGGAGTAACGCACCGTTTGGATGAAAAAGGGTCATTGAATTATATTTATCATCTTAATTTTTCATTATAACGCACAGGCAGCAGGGAATTAGTGCGTTAGGCAGCAGTGCTGCGTGTAAAAATGCGCTGATAGTGCTCGGTGATCGATTTGCCTGGCATCGATTGATTTGGTTTCAGAACCGGACAGCTGCTCCAAAGAGCTTCTGAAAGAGCGAAACTAAAGGACGGTGTTAAGAAGTCATCTGGGAAACACCCGTATCTTAGGGTTCTCTCTTAGTTCAAACCTTCTTTGAACCTCTCTTAAATCCTTAAGAGAGGTTGGATCTGGGAAACCCGGCCAATGGCAACTTTTTTTATTTTGTTTATTATGACGATTACACCTTTTAACCCTTTTTGACTACAGATACAGTTTTGAAACTTAACTTAAAAATATTAATACTATAAGGCCACAACATGGGCATTGTGAAAATAAGTTTCCTGCAGCCCCTTCTTTGTTTTTTGTCTTAAAAACATAACATCATACAAAAGAAGAAAGTACATCATAATATTTCAATAGTAAACTTCTATTTATCAAGGGATTTTCACAATGTCATGATAAATATGACTAAAATACATTTTAGTTTGTTTCAGCCATGCTTCAGTTTTTTTGTTAAATCAGGTTTTGGAGTTAGGTAAATACAAGAAAAATCTAACAAAAAAACTTAGGCATGGCTGAAACAAACTAAAATGTATTTTCGTATCCACCTATTTTGTTGTAGAAGTTGTCTTCAGTATCATCTTTGCACAGTGCAGTCTTGGAGTGAAAATTTGGACATTCAAGGAATACTGACAAACATATATATTTTCCATGTCCCCATCTTTCTCACTGTATAATGATGAGATTAAATTGTTTGGAAAAAGCCTTATAACTCTTCAGATTGGACAACAAGAATTGTTTCTCTAAAATCACTGCTCATGTCTTTCCTCTTTTGCATTATGTTAACATACACTTTAATGTTCAATACTGCCAAAATGCCAAAATATGTGTCAAAAGTTCTTATACAGGTGTAATACTTTCTGATGATTAATGAGTCATGGCATTTGATTAGCAGCATCTGGCTACCATTTACCCTCTTACTTTGTCTTTCACTATGTTTTGTTGTAACTTTAGTTCAATAAATAATTAAACAGTATTTTATATTGAGCTGCTCATTCGAGTCAGCATTTACATCTGAAGAACAGAATATTATTATTTTATATATACGTATATATTTTTTATATATATATATCCTGTTGTATCCTACTCTCTTTCTCTCATACAGTTTGTCTGTTTATCTGTTTTTACTTTGAGTTTTTGCAAAGAAGACGTTTTTTCTTTTACACACCACTAATGGAAACTGAAGAAACAAAAGACAGCTTGAACAGAACAATGTGGAGACATCAATTATGCACAGACAGCTAGGAGAAACACTGAGTAATTACTGTCACACTGTTACACCAGATCGATGTTAACCTTTGGGTTTACATATCTGGTGTACGCCTTCATCACCCCCTGTTGTCAGAGGTAGATGACAGCTTATTAAGGATTTGCTATATAATGAGCAGTTTACCTGAAAATAATTGTGAAAAGCTATAACACTTGTGATTTTCAATATCATTTTATGCCACTAACGTAATCACAATAATAACATAAGATCTTCCAATGAAAGACGAGGCTTTTAATTCTTAAAGGTAGGATTAGGAAACATCTGTTTGTCATTGTTCCTTTTTTTTCCTGTATTGTCTTTTTTAGACGGGACTCTAGCCTGTCATGGTTTAGGGTTTTTGATAGGGCTGGGACTCGATTAAAAAAATGTATCGAATTAATTACAGGCGTAATTAACTAATCGCAATTAATCGCAATTTGATCGCATATCAATTTTAGACTTGAGAACAATGATATTTTCCTTTTTTTGTTTGTTTCAAATTGATTTTTGTATACGAGTGAATGATTGACTAGTGAAAACATATGTTCAATTTATGAAACAGTATTTTTATCAAGATGGTGCTTCACCAAGAACAAATCAGTGCAATTTGCTATAAAGTGCAGTAAATTAAATATATGCAGTATGCACATTGAATGAGACAGGTAGCTTATAGTCAAGGACCTTCTGTAAACACTTAAATATAACAAAATACTTTCAACTGTTTCAAGTACATTCCAGAACATGGAAACACATTAGAAAACAGAGCACCTGTCTGTAACTTCAGAGGCCTCAGCAGAGATTTAGCAAATAGATTTTTTTTTTCCAGAAGAACACCTGTCTGTTGCTCTAGAGAGGCCTGAACAGAGATAAAGCAAATAGCAATATTTCACTCAGTTGTCTGTTTCCTTTAATCCTCAAAAAGTCCTCCAGTTAGGAGTCACAGCTCGTCATTGACGAATTGTAGTGGCAAAAATCTAATGATGAGTTTTCCTTGTTTCTTTACTTGCCACATGGAAAGGCTTAAGCAGTGTGTCAGACTCCCAGCTGTCCTTTAAATAAATCCATAGAGCGAAATGCTTAAAATTTATTGTAAAAATAACAAACTTTAAATAAAGATGAAATTAGAGTCCTTGAGTCTTAGCAGTAGTTGTCAGAGGTTTCAGTTCCCCTGCTGATCCTGAAGCTGCGCTCAATGACGGTTTCGCTGCTGTACCTGCCTTTCCGAGAAAGTTGGTGGTGTCATACGTCACACCACCAACTTAAAGACTAGCGCCGTCCTCCACCTGGGGAGGGAGGGAGGCGCACACTTCATATTTTGTTAGTAAACAACAAAAATAGTAAATAAACTTAAATGCGGCTCCTACAGTACATTCTCTAACGTACAGTACAATCTTTAACGTGTGTGGAAACAACTTAGCTTGTGTCAAAGATACTCTATACAGAAGATCACGCATTACCGTTTCTGCCAATAGTATGAAATGGTATACACTTCCTGTCTCCTAAGTGGGCGTGGTCGCCCCTCTCCCCACATCGTTTTGGAAGTGTTGTGAACGTGTGTGTGTGTGTGTGTGGATGGACATACAACACTAGATACAGTACAACTTTAATATTTGCGCCTTATTTTGCCGCTCATTTTTTTTTATCTTCTACCTTAATGTCTGATATCAACCCAGTACAGTCTAATATTCTTTTTTTCCCTTCCAAAAAGACTTCAATAATAACAATAACAATATTATTAAGCAAAGAAACAAGTTTTATTTTAGTTTTAAAGTTTATCCGATAGGAAAACGACTTTGGCAGTTCTGCAGTGACCGACGACTCTGAGCAGAGCTATGAGAGCCAAATCTCACGAGAGTGTTGCTCAGACAGAGACAGGTCTCAAACAAAGTTAATTTTCTCCTAATTTGTCGGTCTGAAAATTTCCATTTTGGCGTCAGAATGTTCAGAAGGTATGTGGCTTTTGAAAAATGTGTCCCATATTTACCTAGGTTACTATGGGGCGAAGGAATTGGGTAATAATCTGTGCTCACGTTCATTTTTCCCATAGGACTCAATAGACTCAGGCTATTCTGCTTCCTGTCTCCTAAAGGGGCGGGGGAGTGGGGAAACCCACGTGACACAGATACAGGAAACCGAACCGTAGTGGGGTGTCTCGTTTATAAAACGTCTCTGCTTGTGTTATGACGACCATAAATATATATATATATAAAGGCTATACTAGATGACTCGACCGCGCTGCTGCCAATGCAGAGCGACGTCGTCACACGGCGGCCATCTTGCCACTCATAACATGTTTAATGGTGCATGTACTGCTTAAACAACCTTAACATGCTCCAACAGTTTGGTTTGTTATGAACATCAGAGATGTAGTTATGATACTGCATACTTGTGAATAATGATAAACATTGACAAACGTACTTTTATATGAAAATAAACATAAACGAAGAAAAGAGTGCTGAAAGTTCACGACTGCTTCAAACCGGAAACCGGAAATGCGTTGCTACCAAGCGAACCAATCACAGCCCTCTCGGTCTGCGTTTGGTCTGCGTCGCCTTGACGCATAGTTACAATTTTTGGGAGGTGCACGTCAGTGACGGCGTCAGTGACGGCGTCAGTGACGGCGTCAGTGACGGCGTCAGTGACGGCGTCAGTGACGGCGTGTGGTACGCGTCAACGCGTACCACACGCCGTAGGCACGGCGTCGTTTTGACGCAGAACCATAACTCAGCTTAAAGTCGTCCCGTGAGAAATGTTCCGAGGGGAAAAAACGAATGCGATTAATGCGCTATTTTTCTAGCGCGCTATTTTTCTGTAATTAATTAATCGAAATAAACGCGCTAAAGTCCCAGCCTTAGTTTTTGAGTTTCATTTCTTGTGTTATTACTTGGTTCTTTAGTTTTTTACTGTTTCTGTTAGGATCCGGGTTTGGTTTTATGTTGCCATTCTTGGGTCTGGTCTTGTGTTTCTCTTTACTTCAATTGCTGTTTTACTCTCCTTGGCCTCATCTCTCTGATTCTTGACCCTGTGTCTCGTCAGCCCTGTGAGTAGATCAGGGTCTTTCCCTTCCTCCCTGCTGGTCTGTCTGGAGTTCTCCATTTTTCTAGTGAACCTCTTTTCAATTTGTTTTTGGATTCCCTCCTGTGCAGTGCTTTTTGTTAAATAAAAGACCTCTCCTGCATTTGGGTCTTACAACTTAAATCATAACACAGTGGATAGTAACAACATGACAAAAACTGTTTTGAGTTAGAAATATCATAGAGCTACCTGCCCTGCATTTAAGGATATTGAAAAAAAAAGAAATTGGCAAATAGCTTGTTTATGAAAGACATTTAAATCTAAACATACAACCATAATCTAAACTTTGTGGGAGAAATACTGCAATCACGGGGAAAGAGACAATTATGCCTCGTCTCCACTTCTGTGCATTCAAGTGACAAATCCTTGAGTCCATTCATTCTTAGAGAAACCTCTGACATGGTTGTGAAACATCTCCTGGAGTCTTTGGAGCCCTGTTGAAAAAATAACTTGTGCGGTGGATTTCCAAAAGAAAACATATGCTGTGCTGACATCCAGTGCTAGCACAGCGAAAACAACTAGCAGCCTTTAGAAAAACACACTTCCATGTATTTGGATTATAAAGGTTGTTATAAAAAATTGTTTTTCTACTCCATGGCAGCAACGCATTGGCATCATTACCATTGCCATCCGGGCAATCCACAAATAAAAAAACTGTACTTCCCTGTGTTGAACAACATATGCCAGTGTCAACAGTCATCATGTTTGCTCAAATGATGCTGCCATTGCTACATAAGCAAACAAACTACAGATACCAGGTAGTTTATACCTGGAAGTATGAAGGAAATTGTGAATCATCTACAAAGAAATGTCTTCAGAGTTGGTGACAACACTATAACTGCATTATTAGTCAAATTAGCAAAAATGGACAATCAGCTCTTTCTCAGTGAAGTTATCCAAATGTTACCTTCAACAAGTGGATTTTTTTTTTTTTAAGCAGGAATAGATTTGAGATTGATCACTTATTAGTTGATGTTTTCACACATCACTTTCATTCTTTCATTCATTTTTTTCAAGTGCCAAAGAAAAAAATAACATGAGCGCAGACACTCTACCAGATGATTACCCTTTTCTGCAGGCACACCAAAAGAATCAACATGGCATCAAATGACAGAGTATGATTAAAGCTCCTCTGAATAGCTGACAACATTTGGCTCCAAAAGACATTTTATTGTGCTTGACAGGATATTTTTAATTAAGACGGATTGTGGAATTGATATTGGTCTATAGACAAAATCATGCTGTTTGTAAACAAACCCATGTTTGTTGCTGTGAATTAATTATTTCATTCACCAATGAAAGTCCCCCACTTAACTCTAACTATTGAGCAACTGGTAATTAATTCACACCCTATTCAAGAACACTCATAAACACACACAACACACACACACACACACACACACACACACACACACACACACACACACACACACACACACACACACACACACACACACACACACACACTTACCACAAGTACCACTGCACAGGAACTCTATGACATTTAATTAGAATAACTTCATTATCCTGAGCTTTGAAACACTTCAATCGAAACAAAAACAGATGCAACTAAAGGAGCCACGTGATCAAGAGGAGAGAGGGGAAGATTTCACACATATCATTTCTTTATAAAAGCTTTTCTCCATCCCCTGTGTACAGGTAAACACACAGAAAAACACACTGCAGGAGTCAGTTTGTCCAAGAATAGGTTCAGATATTGGGTTTCAAGCTTCAAGCCAGAATTAGACAGTACGGGAAGCTGATACTCTTGAATATTGAGAGCTCACACTGCTGTGCCCTTCAAACACTTTCTCGAAACTCTCACACACAATATCACAAACACACACCTCCTGGGCCCTTTCACATACCGACACTCACGCACACACGTAAAACTCTCAGACCTCCAGTCTTTTTGACATGAAACTGCACCGTACAGAGTCTATGATCTCATCAGTCTGCCAACTAGAAGGCAGGCTGGGACAGAAGAGGAGCCAGCACACACACTCGCAGGAGTGCACTAATGTGACGAAACTTATGCCAAACGAAGTGAGGACATGCATGAGAGCCGACGCTCACTGACCTGCACCTGCATGAAGGATCCCCGGTAGAAGCAGCATGCTGCAGCCGACAGGGCGCTCCACAGACTGCACCTCTCCGTCATGATGGGCACACAAACACGCACCTTCTCCCGCGTTATTCTTTGTATTTTTCCTCTCCTTCACCTCTCCTTCTGCCGCTGCCGCTTGTGCGCCGGTCCTCTACAGCCCAACCCGGGGCAGTCTAGTCCAAACGGCAGCCTCGGGGATGAGCCTGTCCCACCCCTGCCTGCCTGCCTGCCTGCCTGCCTGCCACTCCGCCTCTATGGTCTTAGCAGCGCTTCAACATAGTGCCGGCGCTGCAAATAAAAACAGCCAACGCCACAGCTGCAGCTCGCGACATCAGCCACGGTACCTGTGCCCGAGCCACTAACAGCTGGCACGCACCACGGCGAGGAATGACACAGCTGCCGACATCCTCCTCTGCTGCCCCGCACCGGCTTCTGCCGCTCCTGGCGCTCCCAGCCTGCACTTTGCTGCTGCTGCTGCTGCTCTGCTTCACTGGGGTGCTAGGGATTACCTCATTGCTTTGCTGATGAAAGGAGTGTGGGTGGGGGGAGGTTGGACCAGAGGGAGGGGGAGAGGGGGAGAGAGAGAGAGTGGGAGGGATGGAGTGAGAGGGAGAGAGAGAGAGAGGGCTGTGGAATTGTGGGCAGAAACCCTACCCGCCCCTCCAAACACACACCCACACACACACACACACACACACACACACACACACACACACACACACACACACACACACACATACGCACATGCACACACACTGCTCCAGTCCTGAGACAATGCTGTCAAGCAGTGCGCGGAGAGGGGGCATTGGAGGGAGCGAAACAGAGAGAGAAAAGTGAGGAGAAGATGGGAGGGGAGAGAGGAACAATTAAAAGATGAGATGATGAATGAAGGAGATTAGGGAAGGAGAGAAACAGAGGACGCAGTTCAGCTTTCAAAAGGAGTCAAACCTTTCTTCTGCCATGAAAGAGGGGGCTGCCCGATCACACATTTTCACATGCCCAAAATGCACCTTGCACAGCAACATGCACAAGGCTACATGCTGTATGCTGCTGTAGCGCTTGTGTCCTGTGGTGAAATTCTGGGCAGGAATGCTCTCTGTTTACAGCTGAATATAACGATGCGAGTCCTAAAAAGCAGCGCAGGCTTGCAGCAAGACAGCTCATTATAAGCTGAAACACTGAGGCAGGTGTTTCAAGGATAACAGTGCGTTTTTCACTGGCCAATTTCACATAGACACACACACATAATGACAAGGAGATGTCAGCAGGGGTGGGGTTCTGTCTCTAGAGGCCTCAGTGAGTGACATCATTGAGGACGCTTCACCATGACAACACACACAGAAAGCGAGCCTTGACAGTATCCAAAATTCTGACACTGCACTTAGTGAAGTCTGCACCACTGCAGGGAGGCAGAGTGGAAGACACAGACGGAGCAATGCACTCACTCTCAAAAAATAAGACCTGCTCCTCCTACCCCTCCTGTGTGTTAGCTGAGGTCGTCTTGGTGCCCCACAAACACACAGTTACAGCATCAAATGATGCCAGCAATCACATTTCTAATCCATGCCTGAAATGCATGCCAGTGGGTCAGAGGAAAAGTGAAAAAAAATAGATAAAGGATGGAGGGAGATAAGGAGCTATACAAACCGCAGGATAGATTCATCAACTTCTGCATCTCATCTTAAACCATCCTGTGCTGGATTAGACAGATTACACAGCGGGGTCACATATAATCTCTTGTTGCTCTACGTTCGTCCGACTCTTGGTTATCTGTAATACCATGACAAAACAATCAGCACAACGCCTACAGTATGTCACATCTGGCAACTGTGCCACTCACACACATACCACACAAATATATAGAGTTAAATCCACTGTTGAGAAAAGCAGTCACCCAAAAATGGAGAAATTGGTTGCACATACAGTAGGATGTTGTTGTCTGGTAACACGTGGTTGAAGTCAACACGTTGATGCAATGTATTGTTTTTGGGGCCGTGGGCAGTCGGCCTGCTCTGACATTAAGAGTCTAAAGTTCTGGGGGCACGGTGGCGCAGCTGGTAGTGCAGCGGTCTCACAGCAAGAAGGTCCTGGGTTCGATTCCCGCCGGGGGACGCTGTGGGTGCTGAAGTGCGTGTTAGTTCCCCCATGACTTCAGTGCCCACACCATGGGTGGGGTTGGCGAAAGGATCTTTCTGTGTGGAGTTTGTATGTTCTCCCCGTGTTCCCCTGGGTAGCTAGTGTGAGCTACCCTCACAAAAACATGCACACAGTCCTGGGCTATACATGCCCCCTCTGGCCAACCGGGGCGCCAGATGGGGTGGGGAGGATCCGGCCGGAATAACGTGATCCTTCCACGCGCTACGTTCGGCCGGAGAAGCCCCACCCTGTCTGGTGAAAAGATGCGGCCTGCTCACTCCTCAGGTTAAGGAGGAGACCTGAGCTCAGTGCAGGGCCCTCCCGGGGTTGGTAGAGGATGGCAATGCCCAGGACTGTCAGTAGGTAGGAGCACGGGGTGGTAAAAATGGGAAAAAAACCGGGATAAAAATATTTATAAAAAAAAAAAAAAAAAAAGAGTCTAAAGTTCTAGAGCGAGCCATCTTCAGTCAGGTCTTACAGTTCCTTTGTGACAACTGCCTGTTTTATCCACATCAGTCTGGCTTTAGGCATTTTCAGTGGAGTGGCAGGGCCACTCCACTGAAAATGCTCTTCTGTCAGTCACTACGGGCTGTCAGATCTGCTGGTCTATACTCAGTCCTCATACTGCTACATCTGTCTGCTGCCTTTGACACGGTCAACCACCACATTCTCCTCTCCACACTGTCAACGCTTGGCATTTTAGGATCTGTCCTCCTGTGGTTCATGTCTTACCTTGCAGAAAGATCCATCAGAATGTCATGGCAAGGACGAGTGTCCAGATCGCATGAGCTGGCAACAGGGGTGCCACAGGGATCGCTGCTTGGCCCTCATCTCTTTTCACTATACACCACTTCACTAGGTGAAATAATCAGCTCTCATGGCTTCTCCGACCACTGCTATGCCAATTACACCCAGCTCTTCCTTTCCTTCCCACCTGGCGACACGGCCGTCTCAATGCGTCTTTCTGATATCTCTGCCTGGATGAAGGACCGTCACCTTCAGTTAAATCTGTCCAAAACTGAGCTCATTGTTTCTCCAGCCAGTCACTCCTTACCTCTTCAGATAAGTGTGCAGCTGGATTCCACCACACTTGTGCCCACGTCTTCTGCTAAGAAACTGGGTGTCATGTTAGACAGCCAGCTGACCTTTAAGGAGCATGTTGCCTCGGTTCCCGGTCTTGCCGAGGAACCTTGCTCTTTACAACATCAGGAAAATCAGACCCTACCTGACATAACATACGACACAGGTCTTGGTTCAGGCTCTGGTCATGCATTGATTAATGTTATTCCTTGTCATATGATGGTGTCTTTTAAGACGTAGCTTTCTTGTATAAAGAGACTATTGTGTTGGGTGGGAAGGGAACACTTTAACAAAAAAAACCCCTATCACTAGCACAGTAGCGGAACATATCAGAGCCGGGCCGGGGGGCGGGGCATATGACCAGGCCCGTTGCAGGCTGCAAAAATACCCGTCTCATTAACACAGCCTACACATGCCCAACAACGTTTTGTTGACCTTTTTTTAATAAATTATATTTTTTGGACTTTATACATCTATCTCAGCAAGTTATTCTTCGCACACAAGCCATCTGAAGCCACGCTATTTGACACACAATTCAAAGCGTTTGATTGTATTTATCAGCACCACAGATAGCGGAAACCCACTTCAGATAATGATATAACATGACAAAGTCCAACAAACCACAAGAACAACAAAAATATAGCCTAACAAAACAAATGCATTTCAGACACAAATTCAACGCATTTCTAGCAGTTCAGCACCACGGATAGCCTCCAGATCACTCTGAAATCACCATCTGACATCCACTCCAACTAATGACAGTAGTGTAGTAAAATTGGCAAAGCGGCCCATAAATTCACATACAAGTTCCAATTCAATTTGAAGTATTGTGGCCTACTCACCACTACTTGAAGGTACTCGGCGAGCCTTGGCCGGGGGCCCGTCAGCTTCATCTCCCACGGGAGGAGGATTAGGGCGAACAAAATATGCATCTAGCTTGGGCAATTTGGCTTTTTTCTTGCTCCCTTTTCTTCTTCTTCTTTGCGTTTTATCGCTCCACTTTTGTGTTTATAACTCCTGCTCATGATTAGGCTGTAGGATTACTGCGTTGTTGACAAGTGATCAATGATGACGCATGACGTTGATAGACAGCTGTTGATGACGAAACATTTTACCCAAAATACATTTGGAGATTCACTTGCAATTTTTGTTTTAATGTTAACTGTGAGGGTGAAAATCTTAGCACAACACAATGCTTTATACCTAAAATGAACCAAGTGGTGCCACAAAAAAAAAAAAAAAAAAAAACTCCGGTCCCGGTACCCCCACCGGCCCCGGGCCGGGGGGGTACCGCCCCCCCCCAGCCCCCCCAGAAGCCCCGCCCGTGCACTAGCATGGCAGCGCCTGTGTCCAACCGGACTCTCAGCAGTCTGACCAGCACTGATCCAGCTGGACCCTCCTACATGTGATTTCTTGCTTTTGTTGTTCTCTCAGATGTTAGTCGCTTTGGATTAAAGATGGAGATCTTCTGAGCTCAGTAGTTAAGCATCACTTGAAAAAATAACAAAGGCACAGAGACCGGTAACAAATGGATAGATAAACCAACATGAATTGCCTTTTCTCACAGTCAATGGTTTTCTCTGTGAAGACATTGACACTAACATTGACTCTAAGCATCTTTGCAAGTCTGATGGAGGGATTAAACACCATTCTTTAGGGAAATATTCCAACATTCAGTGTTTTCACAGCGCTGGTGGCGGGTGTGCCGTCTAAACTCATTGGTTTGAAATCTGTCGTGGGATGAAGTCTGCTAACTGTGATTCACATCATTTTAATATTTATTAAACCAGTCAGTGGACAACTGAATCCTGAGGATGAGACATCATCATCCAAGACGATACAACTTAAACTGACAATATTGCTGTTTATCATATGATAAAGGTGATCACTTAAAAGCACATTTTTCACTTTCATTGTGTGGGCACACAAACACTTGTGTTTAAACCGACCCTAACAATGACCCCAGAAACCCAAGCGAAGTTTAAAAGAGCAACATCTCTCTGAAAAGTTTAATGCTCTTTATACTTCTCCATACATCGATAATTGTGGCATTCTTGAATTTTTCTTTCTTTTTTTTGGAAATAACCCTCCTAAGAGAAGCACAGGATACATTCTGAAAGCTCATACTTGTCTCAAAATGCAATTTTGCATCCTTGGATGAATTACAATAAGTGAAACAGATATTGAGCAACTGTTGAAGGGAGTCGCAGTATTAAAGTCACAATATGTTTTCTTAAAATATCCGACACAAAGAAGAAAAAATGCAATACATGCATCACAGGTTTTTCTTTCATGAGGAGAGGGCTCTGCTACTACTAGTCACAGAGAATTGGCAAGATTTAAATTCAGCTCACATTTAACTGTATCAATTTAATGTGATACTAGTATTTTGAGATTTTTTTTTGTTACACACATACATTTTGCATTTTTCAGTTATCTGCATACAACAAGTCTTGACTAAAAATATCCAACAAATACTTATTTTTGGTGAAAATGCCTTAACAGTCCTGAGTCCCTGACCAGATTGCCAGATGGTTTTGTTGTAATTCATCAATCAGACAGGGGTTCCCACAAAATATTCACCATATGTATCATAAATATATCTTATCTCAGTTGAATATGACTTAATATGTTTTAAGGAAACAGACTTTACAGTTTTGGTCTCTATAGCTAGATTTCATATCAACTGCACTTGTGAATTGGTTATTTAAGTTTTAAAGAGCATGTGTTTTGGCTGGCGTGACTGGCTGTGGGTTGGCCTGAAAGGGTCTGAGAACAAAGCTTAGCTAATCAGGGTTTGTCCAGTTCTTCTTATACAGTCTTTAGACTCATCCTTATTATGTTGTTGTGATTGATTTTCCACGTGCATCTCAACCCCAAATAGTCCAGAATCTTTTCTTTTTCTGTGTGTGTGTGTCTTCCATCATCAATGCATCAAAGTGGCCCTTCCTCTTTTCACCATTGCCATATCTCTCTGCCTGCTCTGTGGTCGATCAAATGCAGCATTTCTCAGGTCATTCTTATCACTGTATTCCTCCTGTCATCCCTCGCCTTCTTATCCACCTGATCAATAGCCTAACATCCTTCTTCCAGCCTCCTTTTCCATCTTATCCTTCTCTCCACTCTCTTCCCTGCCCTTCCCGTCTCTTCCTTGGCCATCCCTCCACCTTCCCCTCCTTCCAGTCTTTTATCTCTCCATCTCCCTCCCCTGCTTGGAGGCGGCCTTCAGTTAAATATTAATTAGTGAGCTTCATCCCGCAGGCTGATAGGGAGGACAATGGAGAATCCCAGCATGTGGCTCAGAGCATCCCACTAATGAAAGTGTGTCTGGGTGTAAAAGAGAGACACACGAGATAGAGGGAGTGTGAGAAGGAAGAGAGGAAAATGTGTGGGCGTGCATGCGTGTGTGAGATAAAAAGAGGTATGCTGAGGGTGCATGAAGATTATATGTGCAAACACATGTGTGATTGTGTCAATGTGTGCACGTGTAAAAAAGAAAGGCCAGGCTCCGCCGGGGGTGCAGACGGGTGCAGTTAATGATTTGTCTGTGTGAGTGTCTGATTTTCATCAGTGTATTTTCACGGGGCGGACCTCATTCACCTGCTGGTTAATCCGCATTGAACCACAGATATGTGTGTCAAAGCATGTTTGAAACATCAGCCTAGAGTAATGATACAGAGAAAGAAAGAGAGAAAAGAGGCTGTTTGGGAGCAATGGGACTTTGTCCCTACAGATGTGTTGGAAAATCCCGATTTAGGTGTGAAATAATGCAATTTAAAGTCAGTTTTCTTGCTGTAATCACATTCAGACGACTAAACCTTTCACATAAGTGCTGCTGCATCAAGTAGACACATCTTGAGTATGAATAAATCAGTGTATAAGAAAGATAAATGTGTCATAATTCTCCATTTCATGTGCTGCTTCATGGCATGCTGACCTTGATAAAGAGCACAAAATAAAAAAAAATTTAAACCAGAGCATAATTCTATCCAAAGATCTTAATCAGGTAAAAAGATTCACCAAAACGCCTTCACCTGCTTCACCTGAGCAATACATGTCGGCAAACACTTTGAACGTCACCTTTAAAGCAGCTGCATATAAAGAATAGCACACACAGTTTGTTTGTGTTTCTGGACAAGAGTCCACATGCTGCGATTTGTCAATCTGTATGCCAGGAGAGGAGCTGGTAGTGATCTTTTTCAGAGGTGCGGAGTCCACAAATTTCCCCCTCTCTCATTTACAGAGACGCCACATTAATTCAGCCCACTGTAACAGGCACACGCGCACGCACACACACACGTTCCCCCCATGGGGTGCAGCTTCAATATAATCAAGCACCACACTGATGCATACGGAAATTTGGAAATTTAAACCATTCGCATAATCAAACATGCTGTAATGCACTGATATGCAGCTGAGCCCCCATCTCTCTCTCTCCCCCACCCCACACACACACACACACACACACAGACACAGACACAGACACACAGTTTTTTTTTGTCTAGAGAGCGTTGTGAGACCCAGACATATGTTAATAAACCTCTTATGAACCGACCCGTCCCGCCTCCCCCTCTTGCCCCTCCCCATCAAAGTACAACCAAACCACAAAAACAGAGCAGGAGACAAAGCGAGGCTGGGCTAAAGTCAAAAATAGATGAACACAATCATAAAACAAGCAGCCATGTCATACATACTCTTCATAAACATTTGGGCTTAGACGGATGGGTTAATTAATAACACAGAACAATCTGGTCCATTTGCACCAGCCATAAACTATTTAAAAGATGCTTTTGACTTTTTCCACGATTCACAAAAAATGCTTGACCAGTTTCTTGTCTCCATGAAAACTGAAAACTGAATGATGACTCATGTTTTATGAGAAAGCACATTAACTTGTCTCAGATGCTTTCAGGCATTTTAATTACCAAGTCTTTGAGAAAATGTATTGATCACTAATTTTCAGACAGCCTCCCTTTAATTACTACATGTAGTCTAATCTTCGTTCTACGTGTGTGTTTGTGTGCATTCGTGGGTGTGTATAAACACATGTGTGAGCGTGCACATGTGAGAGTCCCTGGCCTGGGCGCTCGCATTATGAAAAGGGCCACAGCAAGGGCGACTCCTGATTTAAACATCAGCTGTCATAAATGTTTCAGAGAAATGGAGGGAGATGGAGGGAGTGCTGGCAGCTTTCAGGGAGGTGGGGTGATGGTGGGAGTGGCTGCTCTGGCGACAATTTGGGTGACAAAAACATGCGAACAGGGGGAGGGGGTGTCCAACTGGAAGAAAAGAGTAGGTGCGTAGGGGGATGAAATGATGGAAGCAGCAGTGGTACAAAAACTCTTATGGGTATTATCATTGTGCCATGAAAACTGTCTCATTTTGAGCATTGAATAAAACAACAAACAGTTACACAAGACTTCATTGTAATGCAACAATTACTGTTGTTAAAGTTTCATTATCTGGCACCGCATCGACACTGACAGGCCATAAAACAGCCCAATGTGTCGGAGTGAGTAGAGGCCACCCATCCTAAAATTACACTTCTCAATAACAAGTCAGTCTGGAGACCCGTCGGATCTCACTGGTTGGCTCGTAGTCTCCGGGGGCGACAGCCAATAACTTCAAAATTAAAGCCTTGTGACAAGCTGGTAAAAATTTGAAAGAATGAGGTCTAACCCCAACCTAGCTAACCATATCCAATTATTTAAGTCTAAATTAAATCACCCAGCGAATCAAAGAAATTTCCAAAATGAAAAAAAAAAAAACTGAATGAAACAAAATTGTTTCAAAACAACAACAAAAAATAAAACAGCTGCATTTTTTGATTCTTTTTGAATGTGGATGCTCTTTCAGATGTCTGACTGAAGATATTTTTATTATTATGCGTATATCCCAAAGGAACCTTGAAAGATGGTGCATCACAGCTGAAATATTTTGTAATTGGAATTAAGTGATTATTTTTTATTTTTATTTTATTTTACTTTTTATTAAATATAATACCTTAAAATTCCATGATATAGTAGAGCAGAAAACTGTTTTATTTGCCTTTAAAGCCCAGCAGAAACTGCTTCCAAACTGCATTCAGGACCTGTTCCAGATAAAAGAAACCCGCTATGACCTGAGGGGGAAACTCATGTTTGAGATGACGACAGCAAGAACTAATATTAAAAAGAGATGTACATCAGTTAAGGCCAGAGAAATTTGGAATAGTTGTAATAACAACCTAAAAATGTGTCGCTCTATCGTTAAGTTTAAGAAATTGTTTAAAGAAAATATTGTAAATAAATATAAAACACTATAATTATAAAGTATACTATCAAAAACATTCTAGGATGTGAAATGTCAATTTTATATTTTGTCTTACTTATTTTTTTCTTCTTTATGTATTGTTTGTTTCCACGGAGTAAAAGCTAATGTCTCATATTTTTGCTGATCATAAGAAAAAAGGGTAGGCACTTTAAGCTACGGCTTCAGCCTACACCTTTTCGGCAAAAGAAATGTTTTTGTTTTTTTCTGCCTTTTCATCTTGTTCTGTACAAGCCGAAATAAAGATTCATTCATTCATTCATTCATTCATTCATTCATTCATTCATTCATTCATTCATTCATATTGCTAAGATGTGATCTGTACAGTAAAATTGTGTATCCGCTTTTAAATAAATATATCAATTTTTGGAATCCAGGCTATACATAGTCCATCTTATTTAGGGTCAGAGGTCAATCCCAGCTGTCTTCAGGTGACAGGCAGAGCACAGACTGGACAGGTCATCAGCTCATCACAAGGCCATTCACAGAAAAACGACACAGACAACCATACACACACTCACACATGCTTCTACAGGCAATTCACAATCACCAATTAACCTGACATGCAGGTTTCAGGGAGGGGGGGAGGAAATCCATACCCGGTGAAAACTAATGCAGTCAGGTTAGTTTTGTAAACTCACTGGTGTTAATCATTACGATCCTCCAAACTGGGTATTAACTATCATTGACAAAATTCAGCTCACATTATACACTGTTTGCCTTCAACATAATAAAACCCTAACAAGGTTTTTTGCTGCAGTCAATTTGTTGTGGCTAATGTAAGATGGGCATTTGTTTTACAAAGAAACTACACCTCAGGGTCATAGGAGAAGGCTTTTACCACCACTGGTGATTTACAATCGATACAAAAACAGACCTCCAAGTTCTCAGCTGTCGGCTCTCCATCCCGACTCCCTGTTCTTCCTCCCTTCATCTTTCAGCTGCACTGTTTTCCTCTTACTTCCCACTTTAGAATATTAGTCTTTGTTCATATACAGGATTCATGAAGAGTGATTATTCATCTCCAAGGTCACAAAACAACCTCTTGCCGTCTGTGATCTTTGAAGAGCTTGGCTTGTGTGGAGGGCCCCCCCTGCTGGCTGCAGCACGGGCTGTTTGCTTGTTGTTGAGTGCTGAAATTAGCACTACCTGACTGAAAGTTCAATTAGCTAAATGGCAGTCAGAATTAGGCTAAATGTGGACTGAATCTTGCTGATATGAGCAAACTTATAGAAGGTTATATGCTGATTGTCAGCCACAGTTACATCTGAAGAGTCACATTAAGAATGTAATCCATTAATACTGGAGGATAGCAGTACTTTGCACATTTAGGGTAACATTTATGACTACAGCATAAGCAATGAAAGAAAGAAAGTAAAA
Source organism: Cololabis saira (assembly GCF_033807715.1). NCBI lineage: Eukaryota > Metazoa > Chordata > Actinopteri > Beloniformes > Belonidae > Cololabis > Cololabis saira. The sequence continues at coordinate 28,555,117 of NC_084597.1, read as the reverse complement.
TATTTTGATATCATGAGCAGGGAGAGATTCAAAAGTCTGGGTTTTTTGTCTTATTTCAAACGCCAACATCTTCAAATATGTGAATTGACAATAACAACAAAATCTCTGATATGCTCGCTCCCTTCAAAGTCACAGGCGTTAAAGGAGAAATAGCCTATTATGTTCTTCTTTTTAAAAATATCAAAGTGTCTTTATGTCTTCCTGAAATGTAGGAATGCAGTTAAAAAATCAGCCTAATTTTTAATGGCTCATAAAAGTTGGTCTTAAGGGGTGGAGTTAACATAAAGACTCTTTTTTACTCCCTCTTGTGTGGGATGTGCCAAAAAGAAGAAAAAAAAGGTGTTGAGACTCCTACATGAATGCATGTATCAGTTGCATTGCTGATTAATCTTTGCCACTATGTCAAGAATATCTTGTGTCCACTTTAGGCTGATGAGACTTCCTGAACTGTAGGATACTACAGTGGTAGGGTGGCGTCATCAGCATGTACTGATGGTAAGCAGGAAAAAGAACCACTCTTTAGTTGTAGCTTTTTTGCATGCTGCAGATATTTCAAAAAAGAAACAGAAAAGGAGGAGAAAGGGGCCTTGGTCATGCTTAGAGAGATGAAACCAGCTTTGGATGCCAGTTTTGCAAAGATAGTTTGTGGATATTTGCATTAATTAATACATCACTTCATATTACATTGTCATCATCAGTAGACAACGTTTTCTGATACAATGCGAAAAATACAAAAATACAATGAGAACATTCTCAGGCCAGCTTTGGTTGCGCAACCTTTAAAATAGCTGTCGTTGAACCAGTAACACTCTACGTTGTAAGACCACAGGTTGGGATCTATGACAAAAGATGTTTTTTCATACTATGGACCCGTTACCACAAACTGTAATTCAACTGGATAAAAACATCTGGACATTTGGAAGAAACACATCTTGACAAAGACTTACCAGAACATATTGGTCCTGATTCTCTGCTGGCTTCATGATGCTGAAAAGGGAGGAAAAAAGGAAGTTAAGGGAGTCAAATCAATGTACAAGGCATACAAAAGAGAGAAAATGTAAAAAGAGGAAAAAGGTGTTGAGCCTCTGTTCAGATTGTGTATGCATGTGCTTTGATTCACACATTTGTGCTTTTGTGCTTGATCTACTCTTGTAACAGGTGCATGTTACCACAAACGGAAGAAGAAGGGAAAAGAAATCTGTATTCCCATGACGGTCCATAGCAGGCTTTCAACTGGGTAAAACACAGATGCTGCTCGCCCTCTTGGAACCCCCCCCCCCAAAAAAAACCCACGGAGCATCTCAGATTTCTGAATATGGACAGGGCATCTCCAATCTCTCAAGCACCATCGGTTGCACTTTAACACTCAGGATGGATCCCAATCATGTGTCAAGACCCCCGCTGTGCTGCTGTCTCTGAAGCCCTGTAGCGGGGTACTGCTATGCAGCTTTGTAACATGAAGCACAAGAAAGCAAAGGGGTTAACTACACCCTCAGACAAGTTTAAAGATCAGTCAGCACAACTCCATGATGAGTCTCAAAGGGCTCACAGCAAAGATGTGTTACACACAAGTACAGAGAGGTCAGATCAACAGATCTCACTGTGGCAGTGGGCTGGGGAGTGTTAATAAGTCCCACAGTAGAGTTTCTGCACTGCCTACCAAAGCTGAGCCAGTCCTGTAATGGTAAAAAATAAATAAAAAACGGCACAACATGGAACATTTATTTTTGCCTCGTGCAACAGAAACTATTTGAAGTTGTGCCATGGTGAATAATATTCATCCTGGTTACGTATGCAATCATTAAAAGAAAAAAGTCTGAGACATAATCCTTTGTGTTTGCAAACAGTGCAATAGGAAATCCAATCTTCCAAAGAATCCACCCAAGAGTTAAAAATGAAACTCATAATTCAGTATCAGATGTGTACAAATGAACATGACAGGATGGATTCATGTCACCTGTACCTCACCGTGAAGAATGTGGGCAAATGTGCTACCAGCCAAAGACAGGAACCATTTTACTGAAGGGATGACTTATTTTAATTTCATATGAGCAAATTCAGCATGCATGGAGCACAACACAAGAACCTCACACAACTTACACATCACTGCAGAAAATAAAACAAGCAAGAATCAAAATCTTTAGATGGTTTCAACGGGTTTTAGTTGCCACATATTTGCCCAAATTGGCTCTTACTAAATGGCTACACAGATCACACCAGGGAGCATTCATTCATTTATCTGGGTCCAAAAGATGTGAGTAAATAAATTAAAGGCATCTTATTTTAGAGCCAAATTTTATCAGCCACCCAAAAGCTTCACTAACTTGGATTGATATTTTATGCTGTCTGAAAAAGAAGCCCAAGCAAAGTAGCAGAGATCCGTGGAATCTAGACAGAGCGACTGAGAGACGGTTTGATTTATGGTTGAACTGACAGAGGAGGGAGCGCTCTTTAATGTGCACATGTATACGCAACCTGGAGTTTTCACTACATAGCCATATTTCCCACGGTCCCTGGGTTAAAGTCGCAGGCTGAGACTCCAGACATCTGAGCCCTTGCATCTAGGTACATGGTGGACTTTTCATGCATTCACATACACAAGGGTGTAACCTGATACACGTAGTCTGCTTTTATGCGAGGGGCGCCAGGGGCACAGGGATTGGCATGCCATGGGAAAAGAAGCAGGGAAGAACAATTTGTTTGGCTTAAGTGGGTTGGGGTTGCAAGGTTTGCATTTCTCTCTCAAACTCTCCAACTTCTGACTTTATTGATAAATCATCGACAATATTAAGAAATGCAAGCAGCAAATGCACTGAAAGATTATTTTCTTTGGTCTTTTGTGTATAAGAAGAATCTATGTGAATTAGGAAATCCTATAATCAGTAAAATAGTTTTTTAGCAGCATTTGATCAATAAACTCCAAATCTGAAATGTTAAGATAATGTGTATCATTGAGCTAATACTAAAAATCTACTAAAAATCAACTTCAGTTACTGTTGAGATAGCCTCCAATGTTTTTAGTCAGTCAGCCTTTTTTTGATGGATGGATGGATGGATGGATGGATGGATGGATGGATGGATGGATGGATGGATGGATGGATGGATGGATGGATGGATGGATGGATGGATGGATGGATGGATGGATGGATGGATGGATGGATGGGAAATGTAGCTTTCTCTTTAAAGCCCTCTGAGGGAGGTTTTGCTGTGATGCAGTACAAATAAACTGAGCAGAACTGAATATTTTATAATCTTTTCATATATTTAGCATGTTAAAAAAAAAAGAAAAAAAAAATATTCTCCAGTTAGTGGCAGAACACTAACATGATTAAATCTACAGAACATGGAGCTCTTAATCTAAAATCGATAAAAAAAGAGCTGCTCAGAAATGTATCAACTTCAAAATATTAAAGGTATTGTGACATGAAAAACACATTTTTCTTGATTTTTTGTGTTTTGTTGGGTGTCTTGACATCAATTACACCCAAAAAACAACGAACTTTTAACATTCAGTGTATTGTGTGCTTTCTGGGATTTTCCGCATAACTATGCAAAAACAGGTTTGGTGGCGGGTCGTTACGTATAAACCCGCTAAATCACCGCCCCCTCCACCCAGCTCCCTGCCTCCTCTCCTCTCCAGCGCACCATAAAGGCTGATTTATGGTTCCGCGTTACACCGACGCAGAGCCTACGGCGTAGGGTTACGTGGCGACGCGCACCGAACGCTGAACCCTATGGCGTAGGCTCTGCGTCGATTTAACGCGGAACCATAAATGAGGCTTAACACGGAGCTGTTTAGAGCCTCTTTTGTTCTAATCACCGGAGGAAAACTGCTAAGAAGACCCGCGGCCACTGACTGGACTTAAGATAAGGGGACACTGTTGCTTGCATGCCTTTATTTTTATGATTGTTTGCTGTGGACTGTCTGCTTCGCCCTGCTGCTTTTCCGTGCATGCTTCGCCTGTCGCTCCCGGCTTAACTCTCCGAGCGTATTGCTCGCGGGGAGCTGCAGTCCCGGTCCTCTGGTCCCGGTTGGACTTCATCCCCGGGCTGTAGCCGCCCTGTCTGGGCTGTGTGTCGGTGTTTGTGGTTCGGTGTGCGCGCGTGTGTGTGGAGACGCCGGCAGAAGTGTGTAGCGGTTGGTTGGAGGAGGTTGGGAGGAGGAGCGGCGCAATGATTGACAGGAAAGGGGGAAAAGGACGCGTTTTTCACGGCGCAAAAAAACACTGTCATAAAAAGCCAGGAATGGAGTACTAGAGTGAAGTTTTTCTTGTTACACTCTTTTAGACACATTTGAGGGATGTTGGCCAAGACTTTTAATAGTGTTAAAAGCATGTTAAAAATGATGTCACAATACCTTTAAGTAGGAAAATAAAATTATGCTCCCCAAGTCAGTAATGGTTAATTCATGAAACGAGTGAAATAAAGAAAAAAGGCACCTGTAAATGCTGTCAGATTTTCTTTGTGCCTCTGTTGGCTCTATCCCTGCCCAATCCTTAGGCTCACAGGGGGAATCAGACTCTAAGCATCCATCTTCACAGGCTGCATCCCCCCCCTGTGTGAGGGGATCAGATGAAGGCTCTGTCATGGACTCGGCGTTCACCGCTCCGTGTTCCTCTGATTGAAGTTCTGCTCTCGAGCCACCAGAGAGCGACACATCTTCACCGGCAGCCATGGGCGCAGAGATGATGTTTTGGCCGTAAGTATTGCTGTCTTCACCTGTAGGTTCATGCTGTGTGTTGGAATCGGTTAGAGAGTCTTCTTTGATCCCACTGTCAGCAGTAACTCCTTGCACACCTTCAGCCACTTTGGATAATACACCTGTGTGTGTAAAAGCCACATGATCATGGTCCCCCGCAGGTCTCTGACTTTGACTTCTGTTCAGGCCGCTTTTGACTCCACTCTTCTTGCTGCTGCTGGACAATCCTTAGGAAGAAATGGACGATATAAGTGATAAAGAAAAAAAATGAGTAAGGTGTAAAAAAAAAAAGAAAGAGAAACTAAGCAAATCATAGGAATTGTATCACAGCTGATTGCATGTTAGGTTGCCAGGCTCCTGTAATAACACTTCTTCTAGGTCCTAAATTGTTCATATTATATATAAATGATATTTGTAAAGTGTCTAAAATAATAAATTATTTCTTGTTTGCTGATGATACAAACCTTTATTGTTCAGGGAAGAATTTGGAACAGCTGCTGAATGTGGTGGAAGGAGAACTGAAAAATGTGAAGGCATGGTTTGATATCAATACGTTATCATTAAACCTAACTAAAACTAAATTCATAATTTTTGGCACTAGAAAAAAAAATAATCATATAACAATTAAAATTAGTGGTATGGAAATAGAAAGAGTATATAAAAATAAGTTCCTGGGGGTAATAATTGATGATAAACTTAGCTGGAAATCACACATAAATAGTGTAAAATCAAGAATGTCTAAAACCCTAGCAATAGTAAATAAAACAAATTATTTTTTCTGTCAAAGAGCAGCAGTTTTTAATGTATAACTCACTCATTGTTCCATACATGACTTATTGTGTGGAGATATGGGGTAACACCTATAAAACAAATACAAACCCTATTTTTCTATTACAGAAAAGAGCTTTAAGGATAATTAATAAAACCGACTATTATGAACCAACAAATAATCTTTTTATTAAATATAATACCTTAAAATTCCATGATAAAGTAGAGCAGAAAACTGTTTTATTTGCCTTTAAAGCCCAGCAGAAACTGCTTCCAAACTGCATTCAGGACCTGTTCCAGATAAAAGAAACCCGCTATGACCTGAGGGGGAAACTCATGTTTGAGATGACGACAGTAAGAACTAATATTAAAAAGAGATGTACATCAGTTAAGGCTAGAGAAATTTGGAATAGTTGTGATAACAACCTAAAAATGTGTCGCTCTCTCGTCAAGTTTAAGAAATTGTTTAAAGAAAATATTGTAAATAAATATAAAACACTATAATTATAAAGTATACTATCAAAAACATTCTAGGATGTGAAACGTCAATTTTATATTTTGTCTTACTTATTTTTTTCTTCTTTATGTATTGTTTGTTTCCACTGAGTAAAAGTTAATGTCTCATATTTTTGCTGATCTAAAGAAAAAAGGGTAGGCACTATAAGCTACGGCTTCAGCCTACACCTTTTCGGCAAAAGAAATGTTGTTTTTTTTTCTTCCTTTTCATCTTGTTCTGTACAAGCCGAAATAAAGAAAGACTCATTCATTCATTCATTCAAGTGCTGATAATGACTGCTGCAGCTTTTACCTCTGGTACTCTTGTCCTTCTTCCTCATCAGTAGCCGGGGCAGCGTGCCCACATGTGTGTAGTCCTCACTGGAACGGACATAGCTGGCAGTGCGAGGACGGATACCCTCCAAGTCATCCAGTGTGGTCTCAGAGAGAGGACTTAGCCTCGCTGTGATGACACCTTCACTGTGAACTTCTGGTACACTTCCTGATCGGAGTCCAGACTTTGACTTAGAGGTCTTGGCGTCTGGTTTCTCAGAGGACCGGCGAAAAGAGAGGTTGGTCAGGCTGCCAAACCATTTGAAACCTTGAAAGGGGAACAATGTGAGAGGATGAAAGAGTTAACATGCCCCAACATATCTGCAATTTAGTCATCAAAGCCACATTTTGCTGTTTCATTTTATTTTTAATTTTAATTTTTTGTTCTGTTCTATTGCTGCACTATTGAAACGGTTCTTTTATGTTTATTTTGTAAGGTGTCCTCTAGCTAACTCATTTAAAGGTGTTGCTACAAGATTAGTTGAAGATTCATCAAGACCCATCAACATGTACAAGAGAGTTCAGAAGGTCATTCTGCCCGAGCCGTCAAACTCTGAATCACCTCCATCAGCTTGGTTTAGTGGATGCACCCCACTCCTGCTGGCAGGTTGATAACGGCATTTTCTTTAGAATTTATATGAATAATTTCAGTTTTTAACCATTAAGGCTGCTTGACTGCTGAACTGTGTAATTATCTTTTAACTTTACATTGCATTACATTTAGCAGATGCTTCTATCCAAAGCGACTTACAACAGAGGGAAAAAAAAAGATCAAGCCGCAGTTAACGTGGTAAACTATGCCCGGTACTAGGGCTGGGCGATATATCGAGATTTTAATATATATCGATATATTTTCAAACACGATATGGTACGAGACAATATCGTTTATATCGATTTAAAAAAAAAAAAAAAAAAAAAAAAATTACATTTTTTTTAAATGATTTTGACAAATTGACTTGAATGTTTTATTTGAGATTTGCACAAATGTTTTGTTATTTGCACAACTGTCAACCTCATTGGAAAAGTCTGCCTGTTACTGTCTACATTGTATTAATTGCACAGTGTATTTTAATTTAATTGTTATGCAGGAAAGGGATATTTGTTTTATTTTATTCAAGAAGCATTTTTATTCTATATATGCAGGCAGTTTATTTCATTTGTTTTATACATTTTGATATTGTGCAGACCTCTGTTAATAAATGTACCTGTGTGACATTTGGCACGAGGCTTTGTATTAAAACTGACTGTTTTTTTAAGGGTTTGCCTCAGAAAAAAAAGAAGCTAACAGAGATGCTATAATGCTTTGGGGGAAACCCCAATTAAGGCACAGAAAAAATATCGAGATATATATCGAGTATCGCCATTTAACTAGAAAATATCGAGATATGACTTTTGGTCCATATCGCCCAGCCCTACCCCGTACCAAGAGTCACATGCCGTATTGAGTCAGGTAAGCTCAGATTTTTCATTTTGTAAAGCGCATTGTGGTATGAATGGGATACAGAGGCAATAAAAGAGAAAGACTTCTGGTCATTAGTGGGTTTTTTTCAACTTTGGCAGGAACGACAGTAGTGGAAGAGATGTTTTTGTTGATGTTTTGGTTGATAGGATGATAGGCGGGCATAACCAGGACATTGATCTTTGACATGTTAAGTTAAAGGTGATGTTCCTTCATCCGTGCAGACAGATCAGAGAGGCAAGCTGAGTTTCAGCAACAGATGGTGGAGTCTGGCGGGAAGGACAGGGAAAGTTCATTTATAGAAGTGATGCAAGTAGCCACGTAAGTGGATGATCTGGCCCGGAGAGGTGGTGTATACGACAACCAGATGGGTCCCTAGCACCAAGTCTTGGGGCATCCCTGTAAAGAAGTGATGAGATGAGAACATTTGTCCTTCCCATGACATGCTGAAGGAATGCCTGGCGAGATGGAAATGTGTCTGAGTCAAGCGTAGTATTTATTATACATGTAATAGAGCTACTGTATGATGGTAATCTATTATTATTTGATTTTAATACGCCTTTATTTATTCATTGATGTTAGTACTTTTAAATTATTATTTTTTGTAGACTTTTTTTCTACTGGGTCTACTGGTAGATATATTTTATACTTCAGCCATGTTGCCTTTGCACTTTGCACTCTAAAACATTATATCTCCTTTTCTCACATTTGTAGTACACAGACAAACTCCAGCTTTAGAAAAATTGGAAAGCTTTTCTAAAATGCAACAGAAACACAAATGTGTTCATTGTTTAGTTGTTTAATCGGTTTTAAAGGGTTAAGCCTGCAGGCACAGGTAGAAAGACTTTCATAGTCTTCACTGTATTAAGTAGATCTAAACAAAGCTTGTATTTAATGCCTTTAAAATACTAAAAACATAATGTTAGGAGAGAAAGCAAAGGACTGGTTCTTCTTGTAAAACTAACAATGCTATTAAAAGTATGAATGTACCTTGTTTACTTTTTCTCAAAACAACTGTGTGTGGAATTTCTTTTCTGTACTTCCAAAAAGTCTCAACTTCTGTGGGTATGGAGTTTATATTTTATATTTCCCTTGTGATCCTCTTTCATTTCACTTGCATAGTTTTTATCCATCCAGAAATTTTTTTTTGTTTCATACTTAAACGAAAAATTGCAAGTTGATATGAATTTCCTTTTGGGAATCAAATGTGACTCCTGAGAAATTTGTAGACGGAAGAAAAGATAGGTGTGAGGTGTCAGGAGTACATGACATGATTTAAAAATGTTTTCTAGCTGGAGGCCGTAACAACAAATGATATATTAGATGTGGTGTTTCAAGCTTGTTCTGCTTGTCCCAAAGTGACAAAAGTTCTTCTGACGCAGCTTGAAAAAATCTTTTTTTTGTCCTGGTGTTTTCCCTCATGTTGTTTGAAGACATAGAACCATTTAACCGGGGAATATTTGTCTGAATTTGTACATTTGTATGTGAGAAGGAATGCATGGGCAGATGGTCCTGCTTGTTTGTCTCTGTATCAGTTCTAGCAGGCACTAGGTGACCTTTTAAATCTGCATTTTGAAACAACAAAATTTGAATTTTTGGCAAATGTTTGACAGTCACATTATATGAATATCCAAACAAAGATGCAAAGTCCTTACAGTCACTGGCTTCATTTCACGTCATCCTCATCAATGTAATTCTGACTGACAGAGCAGAATGTGTCATGATGCCAAAGAAAGAGCTGCTGATTTACAGAGCTTCAAGCAAACACTGACGGTACTCACTCAGTTTCCGAAGGCTCATGTTGAGGTTGAGCTGGAGGGGACTTTCAAATAAAATGCTGTAGTCAAACAGGGTAGAAGACGGATGATAACTCTGTGCTGATTAAGATTAACCTTGTTATACACCACATTTCCTCCACTGTGGTTGAGGCACAGTACTTCGATTAAACCTAAGAGATGTGCAAATAGGGCAAAGGAGTAGACCTGTTACTTCCTGTACAGCTGACAGCACCAGTGCTAAGAGGAAATGGAAGGTTTTGTTCTGAATATACATATATATTTACATGTGTTTATGGATACATATAAGCAAACACACAGAATATGCAGAATTTATACATAAAATACATAATGTTTCATACAGTGTAACAAAGGGGAGATTTTTTGAAAATGTAAACTAAAAGTGGAATAGGAATAGAAAATGGGGTCTTAACTAATTATACATTTAGCAACAACAGTCTTCATAATAGTTTGATCTATGTTGGTTATTGTTGATGACATAACCCTGTTAAACCTGTTTTGTCAAAACTTAATCAGACATGACTTTTTGCACTAACTAAGGCTTTTATTTGAGTGAGTGAATGAATGTGTATCCGTATGTTATCATGTGGTACCGGGGACAGTCTCTGCTGCAGAACAGTTTTTGAGATCAGTCACAAGAAAATGTAATACTTGAAAGTCAACAACATCTCTTGTCACATTTTCTCTAGGTGGATTCTGTGGCTTTTACTGATGTCAGCTTCACTGAAAATGAAGACAGAGAGAGGGGAAACTGGAGTCAAACCTGGGCCAGCAACATGAGGGCTGTAGAATCTGTATGTGGGGCACTTATTCATCCCGGGTGCAGTTTTTGTACACCATCATTCTCACTTTGTCTGTAAATTCAGTTCAATTCAATTTTATTTATATAGCGTCTATTACAATACAAGTTGTCTCTAGGCAATTATTACATAAACATAAACAATGAAAGGTAAAAACTCCCCTAGAGGGAGAAAAATCTTAAAGCCAAACAGTGGCAAGGAAAATCTCCCCTTTAGGAGGGAAGAAACCTTGAGCAGGACCTGGAGCATTAGGGGGATCCTCCTGCTGAAGACCAGTCGGGTAGAGCAGGACAAGGAAGATAAGAAAGAGAGAATGAAGAACAGATTCAGAATGAAAGCACAAATGTTTTGTCAAAATATTACACAAGACAAAATATAATAGTAGTCATTATCCGTTAGCTGGAGAACTAAGAGTTGAATGTACATATGACTGATACACGACTAGCTGATGTACGACAGAGATGAATATAAACAGGTGTAGACAGCAGACTCTGGAGGGTGGGACTACAGGTCAGGATGCAGGTCCGGAAGTCGTGGCCTGTACAGAAGAGAGAAAAAAAGGGGGCAGACCAGCAAAACAAACTATAAGAAAAATTAAGAACAATTATGCTTATGAGGTACTTCTTATTAATAACTGAGGGTTGAGCTGAAGAAAGGAAAGAGAAGAGGAGAGAATAAGGGTGAGAGACACCGCTCAGTGGATCATGTTGGTGTCCCCCTGCAGCGTATAGGCCTATAGCAGCATATCTACAACAAAGCTATGTTTAAGACGAGCTGCTCTAGTCTCGTCCTGCAGCTGCAGCTTTGACTACTGGCCCTAACACACTACAGTTTACACTAACTATAGGCCTCACCAAACACATTCACAGAATGTTCTATAGTTCATAGTTAGCTGTGGCCTGTCACATGAGTACTGGGACTACTGATGAAGGAAGGAAACCAAGGGACCCATCCCCTTCACATGTTATGTCCTTATCCTACATACAGTACATTTATATGTGTAAGGCATTTTCAAATCAATTTGAAGCAGCTGTGCTGGAGTGGTTGCAGGGTGCCCTGTGCTGCCAGGGGCGTGTCCAGTCGGCAGCAGTCCTGTACATCTCTCTGCCCAGTAGGGCTGTTCGATTTTGCCCAAAAAAAAAATCTCGATTTTTTTCTCTCAAAATCCGATTTTCGATTACGATTACGATTATTTTGTGAATTGACAAAAGGCAAAGAAATGATTTCAAATATGCTGTTTTTTTATTGAACATTTGCCCCATTGGGCTTTAAGTGCAAACTTTGCTCTTATTAAACCAAAAATGAATGAATAAAGTGCAAAACTCTGTAAAATAAGTTGGAAAAAAAAAATATAATAAAATATAAAGTTTTATCTCTGAAAAAAAAATCAGCAAATCAGCACTTGCAAACATACAGTAAGTTATATTTCCAATTAAATAAAACAAGACATTTTCTAATTAAACTAAACTGGTTCTTTGCATGCTAAATAATAATGCAACCCATGAAGGAGGTAGAGGTGTGTAATGTCAGTCATTACATTTGCTATTCACATTTGCAAGTTTTTTGCAAGGAACACGAGCCGGTCTACGGCATCTGGCTTGAGGGATGGATGCCCAGTGGCATGTTACAACGCCCCCTCCTACACTAAAGAGCCTCTCCAATGGGGCACTTGTCGCAGGTATTGAGAGGTATTTCCATCAATCATTAATATGGTATCAATCATTAATATGTGTGCAGACAAGGTAAAAAAAAAAAAAAAGTGAAAAATCGATTTTACGATTTTCACGTTTTAACATCGTTCTAATTACATAATCGCGATTACGATTTAAAATCGATTAATCGAACAGCCCTACTGCCCAGCGGCCTTCTTTGGATGTCGGCCTTGGTGCCTGATCCGTGGCCGGGGGACATGTTGGTCCTGTTTGGGTTAGGGTTGCATCCCGGCACCTGGGCTCCTGTGGCCACCATGGGCTCAAAAGGAGCGAGAGGCCTTTCTGCCCCTAACCTGCCCCCCTACCTCCCAAACCTAATCGGACACACGTGCATGTCGTGTGGTGTTTATTCCAAATACTACTACACATTCATTTACTTACATCACAGGACAGCATGTAGTTACCACACTGCCCCCATCACTGTATTGTCTGTTTTCTTTCCTTTCTGTTTTCTTGCATCTTACTTTCGGTGACTTTAATTCTTTTTGGTAGAATCAGGGGTTCAGGGGTTAATAAAATAGGGTAGACTGTAAAGAAGCTGATAAAGGACGCGTTCACTCTCACACACACCCATGCACAAAAAAAAAACGCACAAAAAAAATCAGTTGCGAGATCAAAATGCTTGTACTGTATATGTGACTTTAAGGTTTTGCCAAATCTGTTATCAACCATTAATATATATGCAGACAAAAAAGAAGTTGCTTCATTTTTCTTATAATTAAGGGACTACCTATCTAATGTGGTAAAAGCTACTTTTTATTTACATGTTTTTTTCGTTTGAGAAATAGTTGCATAGTCTTTCACTTCCTGTTGACATTTACCGGTATGTGAAGCTTCTGCAAAAATGCTTCTCATCTTCCTGTTTCCACCGAACCACACCTATAGCTTATGTACATGCAACTCTAAGTGTTGAAGGCGCATCACAGTGGTCTGCATAAGACGTCAAAAAAAACTGCAGCGCATCTGTGACTTCAAGAAGTGTTTTGGGTGTTGCCTGTAGTGAAACTAGTAGTCATATCATTTTAGTTATTCGTACAAGACAGTCTGACTACGGCAGCACTTATTTTAGTTTGTTTTTTATCCTTGAAAAATAAAATCAAAGATTAAACAGACAATAATGTCCTTACAGGATGTCAAAGCCCTGGTAGTGGACATCATTTTTTTTTAGCATATTTGGAATTTATTTATATTTTCAAGTGCACTTCTACTATTTCCTGTTGGAAACCGTTTTTCTTCTGTGCTGTGTGTCTGTTGATCTTTTTCACATTGCTCTTTTCCACAGGACTAATCTCTAATCTTAAAAGATTTATCTGAGCATTCAGAGGACTCCTCTCAAAACTCGAGTTTCTTGTACCGTCATCCTTAGCCTCTATGTAAAGAGGCCTCCTCTTTTTTGAGTGTCTCTAGTTTGCAGTCTTCTTCCTCTGCTTTTCTGTTTCAAGCATCATGTACGACTTCAGATTTTCTTGACCGAGGCCATCTGGCTGACTTTTCAGTTCAGCATAAAGATTTGATGCGTTTCCTCCATTTCCTGTAAGAATTTGTCTGCTATATCAAAAAACCTGTCCGCTTCAGCCTCTGCCTTCACTCAGCACTTTTTATCTACCTGGAGACTTTTGCTGAGCTTTGAAGTTATGACTGAAATTTTCCCTCCATCCGTCGTTCAACTTGAAGTTGAACTTCAAGTTTTGCTGGCATCTTATACCCTGCTTAAAGCTTTTCCTTCCAGTTTTTAACGGGCTGTGTGCAAAGCCACCTCCTCAAAGCTGACTCTGTTGTCCTTTAAGGATTTGACTTCATGAAGCTTTTTCTTCTGTGTGTTGATTTACCAACTCAAACTTATATTCTTCTTCCTCTTCTTCCTTCTTCTTCCTATTGTGAATTTTCTCTGTGAATTTTGCTCTCAACATTTTTCAAGCTGAAAGGATAAACTTTTACTTGATTATTACCACCATTTTTATTAGTTTCCCTATTCATACAGCTCGAGGTGCACACCGTTTTCTAATATTTTGAGTCTTTTCACTGAAAAGGTTTACTCTTACTCAAAGCCAAGGGGCCACACCCAGTTTGCTGTAAATGAAAATATGTGCAGTCCCTTAAATGACCACTAGGTGGTGAAAGCGGATCAGTTTTAATTAGACTGCCGAAAGTTTACAGCAGATGGAGAAATGTATTAGCTCCTAATACACCTCTAATTCACGCATTATTATGGTCGAGGTTTTAGATGGCTTCATGAATGTCTAGATTGATAGATAGATGGTTTATTGATCTACAATTCAAATCTAAGGTGTCAAGTCTACAGTGTCAAACATTTCGTTGACATTTAGTTTACTGCTTCCAGCTGGGGGCAGTCAGAGTGCTGTGGCTGTCCCCATGACATCTGTTTGTGATGATGCTGGAAAGAGTCGATAAGAATGAATGTCAGGTAAAATTAGATAGCACAATGCAGCTGATTGCCAGGCTTCTTTGTTCTGGCCATTTGCCTATTTTTAGATTAACTAGGGTCGGGTGGAGGTACCTCCTATCAATATGCCATGCCCCATAAATTAAAAAAAAAAACAACAAAACCGGGCTTCAAATCTACTCTTCACAAACATATGGGTGACATCACAGCCAGTTTGTAGATTTCTATTAATACAATCTCTGGTAACAGTCGAATGAAAATGCATTATGACAGTCATGACAAATACAAAACTCCTGAGCTGAGCTTTTCAATGCTTTGAACAATAGTTTATGATGACTACTGGATTCCAGTTAATCCAATCTCACAGTGGTAGGATCGATCAGCTCTGTTCCTTCTTTGCCCTTCAGTCTTCTGAACACCTAGAAAAATTGAAACATGTCCAGTGCTTATATGTGCTATCACATTCAGTCATTGATTTTAAAACATATACCTCAAGTGTAACAAATTGAAGTCATCCATAATAATTTATGTTTATAATTCCAAAGGGTTTACTGACTATTTTCTTTCTTTTTTCTTCTTGTTTCATAGACACAGCAGCCAAACCTTTAATCAAAAACAGTCACTCTAAACTATGTTGGCTGCTGACTTCTTGGGGGAAAAAAGAAAGATTTACTTTTCATGACTTTTAGAACACATGCTGCCACAAAGGCTGTTTTATTCCCTCTCATGTTCATGTATTTACATTTTGTTAGAGAACTGACATGAAAGGCAAATTACATCTAATTGGTGTTATACATGTAATTCTTTTGTACTGCGAATAAAATCCCACTAAAGTTTCCAGTTTTCAGTTGTTTCTTTGTCATCTTATCAACACACAATTCTCCAAAATGACCAAGAAAAAAACAGATATATTCTTATTTCATGAAATGAAATGAAGACTGACTGAAAATATCTGTGGCACCTTAAAAAAGTTGCAGCAGCCTTCATAACTCTGCAGCAGCAGACGTTTGGATTCAAAAGAAGTCATACACCTGTATATCATTTTGAATGATCAAGGATGCAGCAAACAGCAAACCAACCTGCGACTGGGCACATGAAATGAGCTGCGGGTTTCTTTATGAAGAAGGAAGAACCTTACAGAAGGACAGACATCAGTGTTGCACTCCACCTCTTAAGTCTTTTATGCAAGAGCAGCCAGCTGAAGCCATTTCTCTAGAGAAGGCACATGACAGTCTCCTGGGAGTTTGACAAAAGCACCTGAATAACCCAAGAAGCCAAGATGCAAAATTTCTTATACAAAGAATTAAACTGCTTAACCACAATTTCCAATTCTGTGTGTGTGGGTGGGTGGTGGTGGTGGTGATGGTGATGGTGATGGTGGGGAGTAGATACGCAGGCACTGACCAGGAACCGGGGGCGCAGCTTGTGAACAGGCAAGGCAGGCAACTGCTTGGGGCCCCAAGTTGTTGGGGGGCCCATGAGGCCCAAAAAAAAAAAAAAAAAAAAATATATATATATATTTTTTTTTTAATAATCACTTTTATTACAAAAGTGTTTCCTATCAGGGGTTTTGGGGACTAAAAAAATATTGAAGGCTGTTTTTACTGTACAGATCTCAAAATGTGGTAACCGCAATGACCACATCCTCCTCCTTAAACAAACATAAGGCAATTATCAATGACATCTCAGTAGCCAGTAAGAAACCTCCCTTAAGGGGCCCCATGTTGTCATTCCCATGATCACGGCCATCCACCTGTACGCAGTGTCAAAAAAAACAAAAAAAAACTACACACAGTGTTGTGCGTGTAAATTAGCAGTGTGTAAATAAATATAAATTTCATAAAGTTTTCGTTGGTGTCAGTTTATTATAACATAACGGTGATGAACGCTGGTTTGAGGGGCCCCCTAGAAATTTTTGCCTAGGGCCCCAACAGACCCTAGAATCGCCTCTGCCAGGAACTATTCAAAGTCTCAGCTTTGCTCTCAGTGAATCATTTTAGTATCTTTAGTTTTTCATTGAGAAAGGCCTTCCTTCATTGGTGGGCTCAAAACTGAAACAAGTGGGTGCGTCTGCTGGCCTCAGCTATGCATTTCACAGGTGTTGACATAGATGAAGTAGAATTAGAAATAGTATATAGTGAGTGCACACACACACACACACACACACACACACACACACACACACACACACACACACACACACACACACACACACACACACACACACACACACACACACACACACACACACACACACACACACACACACACACCCTGAAGGAATAATGAATTTCATTTTGACCTCTGTGCCCCAACCATGTTCACCACAGAAGTTATTTTTTGGGAGTGAATGACTGTGTGTATTTCAGTGCACATAAGTGTTTGAGTATGTGTGTGCTGCCTTTGTTGGACCTTGATGAAAAACAAGCCCTCAATAATTCAGCTCTCTGCCTCCATACACAGCGACAACTATCAGTCACTTTCATGCAAGGTCGCAGTCATGCGCACTGCAGTGAGAGACCGGCAAAACTGGGGCGTTTTTTTAATGATAAAAACAGAAGTTTGCTACAGTCTCCCGGCACTTGTATAATAATTGAACTATTCCCTTCTCACTCCGTTTTACACAAAACAATATTGTGTAAATATAACTGTAGTGTTTTTTTGCATTTGCATTCTAAAAATACATTCAATAAAAGCTATGAGGGTGCTGCATGCCCTAACACATAACAACAAATGAAGAATTGCCTCTTGGCTGTTTATGTCATACTCCTCAATGCTGTCAGAGATAAATCAGCTTCTAATTACATAATATGTCAACAGTAAATAAAAGGTGGTTATGTTTTGTATAACAGCAGTGTCAAAACATGAACACACACTAATTATTTTCAATTACTATGAAAATAAAACATATTATTTTAAAAGTATGAAAGTATGATGCAGTCGAGGATTTGCATGCTGAGGATGCACACAAACCCATTATTCCTGAAGTCCAAAATACTCAAATTTATGGATATTGTGGGCTATCAAACAGCGCAAATAATGTTCAAAGCAAAAAATGATCTGTTACCAACAAATATACAGAAATTATTTAGTATTCATGAGGGAAGATATGGTTTAAGGGGCAAAAGTAATTTTCATGTCACATTAATACGCACAAACAGGAAAGGTTTTTGTGTTTCCGTCAGCGGGGTGAGGCTATGGAACAAGTTTTCAATGGAATAAAAGCAATGTCCAAATATTTAACTGTTTAAAATAAAATACAAAGATATTATTTTTCAGAGTGAACCTACAGGGATGAGCAAAATGCTTGGGTGCAATGATACAGTGTTTATTTTTTATTTATCTATTTTTATCCTTATTTTCTTACACTAGTCAGTAGCTTATGTTGCTACAATGTTTTTATTGTCTTGTTTTGATTGTTTTTGTTTTTTTATTTTTATTTATTTTTATTAATTTTTTTTAATTATGTTTGCATAATGTTATGTTTGCATGTCTTAGCTAGTCATATTTAAGGAGAGGGGGTGAGAGTTTATAAGTTTTACTTCTTCTCACTCCCTTTCGAATATGTACTTTGTTATGTCTCATGTTAAGACGATTGTCTTATTTTCTTTCTTTTTTTTATATGATTCATATTCGAAATAAACACTACTACTACTACTACTACTACTTTATTGCATCTGTGATAGTTGCATAAATGTCAGCTTTAACTTCAGCATTAACCCTAACACCATGAACTCCTGGAGCATCTCCTCTGAACTTACTGAGATATTTCTGTTTACTGCAATTGTCACATGTACTGCTGTAGTACATTAAAGGTAAAGACACATCTGTTCTGTAAGCTCTTTTACCCTGGATAAGTGTTTCAAGCATGTCCAACGGTGAAAAGGCCTTAAGCCAGACACAGGACCCGCTGGAGAGATTGTATTTCACTGCTGGCCAGGAAAGCCCTTGGTATCCTCCCAGAAGAACTGGTTTTGGTGGCTGGTGAGACTTTCATCCTCTGCTCATCCGTCTATGAACCGAGACTCTGGTAAAGTCAACATAGTGTCATTTGCATTCAGTTTGGGAGAAGTTGCTTCAGGGGCGCTGCTAAACATCACCTTGACCATATTTTAACCTAATTTTTGGATAATTTAAACTTGATCTACTACGTTGTTATTTATGAAACAAGATTACAGTCAGTATTAGAAAATAATTGACCTGTGGTGAGCTTGCAAAGAAACATAAGGGCAGAGTCAATCATTTTATTTTCTACTGTGCTACACATTCAGATATAGATGCATATATGGTTCATAAATTACTCATTCAAAGGAAGACAATCTTACTGATGTTAATATATGCATTACCTAACACTTGGATATTGGCAAGTTTTCAGTCGTTGCCAAGGAAAACATTTTATCCATGGTGGTGCACTATTACAGTAATACAATTAAAAACACTGTCATTGGGCATATTGACACCAAAGCCTATATATTACAAAGCTCAATTACACATTCTCAACACAGAATATTATAAAATATAGCAAAATCGAAAATGAGAACTTCAACACCCACAGTACTATCTGTCATTGCCTCATTGACTTCGAAACTGCCCGCATTTGAAGCCTCTGCCCGAAGGTGGCTTGCACTAGTACTTTATTGTGACCCTGCTGTCTGCTCTCTTGTGGGCAATCAATAGTAAGCAATCAAACCAAGATCTACAGTGGACACTGTGAAGTTATAATCAGCATCTGTGACAGAAAAAGTCAATAAAATTAAACAGTTTACGGGTGTTTATATAGAAAATGATTAGTAAAAGCTCTGTATTTTGTACAGCAACTATGTTATTAATTATCTGGCTGCTTTTAAATCTTTTCGTTTTCATTCTTGATGTGACAGAAGCATGTAGCCAAGTTGTCACTTAAACATTTTTTCAGTCAGTTTAAATACTGATGTGTTATTGAAAAGATAACAGTGTTGCTTTTGAATAAGCTACAGCTCAGCCAGGCTATTCTCACAATGAAGACTTCAAACTGCTATCAAATCCCTTAGGCTTTGGTATCTCTGCTCCGATCTAATCAATCCCCACTTATTAGGAATATGTAGAGACAATGAAGGTGATGAATTTAACTTAACCCCCAATCCATACATTTGGAGTAGAACATTAGGTGGAAGCTGCAGAGGAGGTGGGAATGAGTTTTCCAGGTGAGAGATATCAGAAGTCATGCAAGAGACAAGTACTTATTGCTCCTTAAATAGACCTCTGAATGAAACCGGGTAATTGGAATAAACCCTGCTGAGGGGTGAGAGCGAAAAAAAGAAAAAAATGCAGCTTGAGATGTATACCTGAACTAGGTTCCAAAGGGCCACATCATTAATCACATATATTCTGGGTGTCAGATACAGTATGAAGGAGGTGGCAATCTACGAACACATGCAGAAAAAAATAGACTAAAAGATTAAAAGGAGAAAGAATGAACATTGCAGCTTCCTTTAACTCAAGTGCAACATCTTTATTTTCCTTCTGTTCTTCCTAAAGAAGCAGCAAGACACTGAAGTCCAATCAGCTACTTATGCTACTGCTACTTATCAGTCTTAATTTCTCTGTGAAACATTCAACTTTTCTCATCTAAACATCTCTCCTTGTTTGTGTCACTGTATCAGCTTTTCCTGTCAGCAGTCAAGCCTGTCGCTTATCACTGCACACTATCTGATATAGCAGCAAAGCTGCAAAACACATTCATCGTAAGTTGAAATGAAAGTGGAAAAGAGAAAAGGTCAAGACCACAGTGTTTCAGATTGTGTTTGCATCAGGTTTGGGCACTTCGTATTGACTTGGCCTCCATTTGTCCCAACACAACAGAGGCCGAGAGCTGAATTATTGAAACCTTCTTTGTCATCAAGGTGAAGTTAAAGCCACACATGCACACACTTGCACACTTGCACACTTTCATCCTGCCATACATAGCTACATCCTTTGCTGTATTTGCAAGGACCTTGCAAAGGCATCAGTCTCTGAGGACCACCAGACTTCTGAAGAAGAAATTAAATCCTCAACAAGCAAGACTGCTAGAAATCAATACTGACCGAAAAAATCTCACATTTTTGCTATGTTAGTGTTAAAATGATAACCTTAAATGTCGCTTATACCTGAGCTTCTCCAGGTTCTGTTTCTGGGTACTTTCAAGCTGAGTAAACGCTCTGTTCAAATTTGGATTAATCAGTACCAGTGTATTGGGGAGTCGAAGTCATGCTTGGATTCGTTTAATTACATCTACCACACTATCGATGGTATCACAAATAAATAAGTGTCCAAGTAACACAGCCTACCCATTCACACTTAATTAAACATTTTTGTGCTTTCATTAAAACCTAACGAGCTTACACAAGTGTACGTTTCTCCAGAAAAACCTCAAATGAGACCTCACTCCATATTTGAATGTGTAATTGTGTATTTGAAACTACAGAGGGCAACAAAGTCAGTTACATTTCAGATCAGTAAGAAATCACTTGCACTGGCCAAACACATTGAATACATGAGGTAAACACTTTAATAGATAAATACTTTAATACATATAAACATGAAGAAACATACATGTCATATGACCCAGACCTGAATCTGAAAAAAAAACTTTTAAGACATGATTGCACACAGACTGGTTGAAGATAATACCAAAACAATAAAAGATTGAAAGCAGCAGCTGTGTTTTCAGTAGATTACATATAAGCGCCAACTCTTCCCTAGGGGGATGAGCAGAGTTTCACTTTTGTGATCTTTTTTGCATTTCAGGGTTTTGGTTCACTGACATTAAGCTAACTATATTCATATACTTCTCTTTGGTTTTCAAGAGATCCCATCAGTTTTCAAAGGACAGATGGTTTTTTATGGACCCCTTGGTATGACACAGTCTTTGGCTGCGTCCCAATACTCCCCCTCGCCCTCGTTTTCTTCACTAACCCTAACTTTTGCGCTGTTCCCGTGAAGGTAGTGGTGTCCCAATTCCTCTTTTCACCAAGGGGGAGGGGGCATAACGAGGGCTAGGGGCTGAGAATAGCCCCTTCAAATCGAGGGATTTCAGATGCTCACTTGGCGAGCGAGGGGGTATGAAAATTTCCCAGAATGCTTTTCGTCGTCATTTGCGGACTGAATAAAAAAAAAAAACATGGCGGACATTTCTTATTTTTTTGGGAATAAAATCAATTATTTGAGTTAGTTTCTGCATAAAAAT
Organism: Cololabis saira; assembly: GCF_033807715.1. NCBI lineage: Eukaryota > Metazoa > Chordata > Actinopteri > Beloniformes > Belonidae > Cololabis > Cololabis saira. The sequence continues at coordinate 28,533,444 of NC_084597.1, read as the reverse complement.
GCATTTTGATTACATTTCTCGGCGCAAACCAATATTTTACTTTCATAATATTCACTCAGTGAATGTACATAATCCCTTTTTTGTCCGTTGTTCGCTAAGAACGCGCCGGAATATGGTTACGTAACCTACGTAAGCGACGCCGTAGGTTACGTAAGCGACGCCGTAGGTTACGTAAGCTACGCCATAGGCTGCGTCGATTTAACGCGGACCTAAACTCCGGAGCCGGCAGACAGAAATCTCTAAATTTCAGAGCAAATTTCTTAACAGGCGTAGCTACAACTGTTAGATTTCATCTATTAAACCAACATCTTCCTAAATGATTTATTTCAGCCAGCGTAATTCTCAACAGAGCAGCGTCCCAGAGAGAGTTCTCTCCCGGGGCGACGGAGCAGCTTGACCCGGCGGACACGTCTCTTCTCGGGCTGTGAGCTGCTGCTGCTCCCCGGGGGCGGGGGCTCTTCTCATCTCCGAAAACATCGGGCCAAATTTCTTAACAGGCGTTATTTGGATAAACTGAGCCCCGGTTACGGATCTTAAAGGTTACCTTTATGCCTGAAAAAATATTAAAACTTAATAAAGTGCCATATTAACAGCGCTACAGCTGAAATTAAAACAGCTTTTGGCTCTCAGCTTCCTGATCAGGTTAGGGATGAAAACGAGGGGGAGTAGGAGAAATGGGACAGGCACCTGGGCCAAGTGCCCTAGATCTCAAGTGCCCTAAAATCTCCCCCTTCTTTTTTAGGGGGTAGGGAAGAAAAGAAGGGCGAGTGGAGAAAAGAAGGGCGAGTGAAGAAAAGTAGGGGGAGTATTGAGATTGGGCCTTAGTCAATTGAAAGCCCTACATTCCACAGTAGATATGCTTTTTCATGAAAAGTCCGAGTTTGCTAACATAAGTCTCCAAAGGACTGGTATCACTATATATAATGTAAAAATCTGAAAGCATGGTTTAGGGGAACAACATAAATCAGACAGCATAAAGAGTGTAGCTGAAAGGTTAATTTCATTTTTCAGTTCATTTTGACTGGAAAGACTGGACAAGATAGTCCTATAGGCCCTTTAGTATATCAGCTGCCTACATTGGAGCAGACCTTGAGGAAGAAAAGAAAGAAAGTGACTGAGCTAATTTGGAAAAACCCAATTTAGTCTGGAAAGTCAGCTTTTAGCAAAGCTAAAAAACAGTAGCCAGACTGACCAAGACTCATCTCCGCTGAACCATGTACTGTATTCCTTAAATTTTAAGTAGCGATCATCAGATTTTTCACAAACAAAATAGTTAATTTTATTTATTTAATTATTTTTAGAAGAACGATAATTCATGCTTTCCTTCTCATTCCTGCCTCTGACATGTCATCAATAGGAGCAGTTTTGGAAATGATGGTGGAAACTGCTTTATATCTGGACTGCTTCTGTACTAGTGGCCTTTTGGCTGGTAGCAACAATGGCAACTTCATCCAAAACATTGAATAATTTCTTAGTTCTAAACACAACCAGGGTATTCAAAGAAGTTTTCCCCTCAATCAACATCTACATTTTGGATCTAATCAGTCTATTGGCTTGCTAGGCTTTCAAGGTTGCTGTAATTTAACCTTTGTTTTATAAAAAAAAAAATCTATCCAGGAGTGTTAGCCAAATAAAGATATAATAAAATCTCCCCTGTATTTCTAAAGTTCTTATAAAAAACAATGTAAGTGAACTTTGAAGCAATTTGTAGAGAAATAATGTGCTTCTAAAGCCATAATCTTGATTTAAGTTATCAATGTTCCCTTCATGTTCTCAGACAATGAATATACTTCTGTAACTGTCCTGTTAGATGTCAGGGATTTAAGCTATTCTCGTTTAACTTGGTACACTTGTAGTCAAGGAGTTACTGAATTCAGAGAGTGGTATCTTTATGCATAGATGCATTCATATCATGGTGTTTTTCACTGTGCAAACTTAAGAGAAATTAGACAAGGATGAAAATGTAATTTTTTTCCTTTCGTTAATCACAATTTGCTCAGGAGTGTGAACATTCATAATTTTTCTGACACAGGAAATGTATGCTGTGAGGTCTTAGCTATCCATTAAGACCAAGATTATGCATTTTGTCCTTAGAATTGTGGAGATATTGTTGATTTAATTTGGATAGGCCTGTTCATGTGAAATTCACCTCCAAAATACCTAGGGGTAACAAGTTAAGGAACTGTATTAGGCTGTTTTAGGCAATATCTAGCTGATATAATTTAGTTTGTTCATGTCTTCTTCAATTTGAAGACTTCAGACACCAGAACTAGTCATGGACCACCACAAGGTTCTGTTACTGGGCCCCTTCCCTTCATAAATTAGTCTATTGGATAATGTCATACCACACAGTGGAAACTTCTGTCGCCCAAACAGAAGAAACTCAACAGTACTCATGAAGTTAGATTAAAACAATTGTTTAGGCTGCAGGAGTTATCTGTGACCCTAAAAAGTAATACATGGGATAGACAATGGATGGAAAACTATCATACAGACTTAAAGTCCCTCTACAGCGGTTATTAATCTCATAAAAACTCATCAGTGTTCCTGGAAATATTATATCTTGATGATTTTGCCACAACAAAGTCTCTCATGACCAGAAATTGACTATGCATGACTACACCTTTTCTTTAACCATTGCATTGGACTGTATGGTTTCTGCCAGCAGAAACAATTCAATTCAATGTTATTTATATAGCATCTATTACAACAGAAGTTGTCTCTAGGCGCTTTCCAGAGACCCAGAACATGACCCCCGAGCAATTATTACTGGGGGTGTCAAATTAGCGCGTTAATATCGATTGATTAATTACAGGCATATTTAGTGCGTCACGTTTTTTTAATCGCTTAATCTAGTTTTTGATCTCTAACTTTACTTTTTCTGTTTGCGAGTTGCTTTATTTTGAAATCTCTGTTTCTGTGTTTCCACCTTGAAGTGGACATTGATTGGCTGTCACTGTGTGTGGGCGTGGTTAGCAGACTCTGGTAGTCTCCCATTGTAGCTGGACAGGTGTGGGGGGCAGTGAGTAGTGGAGAAGAGAAGTGAAAATGGACGAGCATGTGAAAGGTGAATGGGGAATTTACATTTCTAAAATGCCCCAATGGCACCATTGATAAAGGTAGAGTGATATGTGTTCTTTGTGGAAAGGACTTTGCTCACCACCGAAGCGGCTCAAGTTTAGCCACATAAATGCAAAGCACCCGGTCTAGGCTTGCCACCCGTCCCTTAAAATACGGAATTGTTCCGTAATTGGGAATTAAAAGTTGTGTTCCGTATTGAACCAATACAGACACATATTATGCTCTTATTTATTGATGTCATAATATACAGGTGAGGTTGGAAAATTTGAATATATTGCAAAACTTTATTCGTAGTAAATTCAACTAAAGGTGAAACAAATATATTATTTCCCACTACAATCAAAGTGAGATATTTCAAGCCTTTATTTGTTATAATTTTGGTAATTATGACTCACAGTTTATGAAAACCCCAAATTAAAAAATCTCTATATTATGAAATCAATAAACAATTCAATCATCAAAATAATAACAAATAAAGGTTTAACATATCTTGCTTTGCATGTAATGAGACTATGTAATATATTAGTTTCGCCATATTCTAGTTGAATTATTGAAATAAATTAACTTTTACACCATATTCTAATGTTCCTGTAGGTTATTCTACATCTGGGCTGATTGACGTACACATCATGGGAGGTTATTTCAGTTGCTAGTATGGTTGTCTGTCTGTACAGTCATGCAAGTTCAATGCTATTAAAGCACTTTAAACTTTAAATCAAAGCATTTAGTTTTTTCATATAAAATAAATACATTTCTATGCAGTTTAGAAGTTTTGGGGGTGTCCCATATTTCTATTTCTGAAAGGTGGCAACCCTTACCCGGTCGCAAGTGCAGCCACAGCTAACGTTAGCAGCAACCATGTTGCCACAGCAACCATGTTACCACAGCAACGCTCTTCAGCAAACTAAACTCGAGGAGACCGAGAGGCTGGCGAATGTTCTTGCCAAGTGGATGTAAATGGCTAGGACTGCATCTGTTCAAGTCTGTTAAACAAATAAACACTGTAAATAACTATAAAGCCACTTTTTGTTGTTGTTATATATCAATCTTTTGATCTACCACAATAATGTAATGAATTTAAAGGGAAACACCTCAAGTTGAGGACTTTTCTCAGCAATTTTTAGGTGCAATTAAAAAATAGACTAATTAGATTAATTAATTACAGATCTTAATTAGTTAATCGCAAAAAATGTTTTATTGCTCGACACCACTAATTATTACATAAACATAACAACACAAACAATGGCAGGTAAAAACTGTCCTAGTGGGAGAAAAACCTTAAGCCAAACAATCGAAAGGAAAAACCTTGACCAGGACCTGGATCATAAGGGGGGACTCTGGGCCAGCTGGGCACCACACCAACCTGCCCTACATCCTTGACCTCTCCTCAAGTAATAATAAAATAATAATAATAAAACTTTATTTTAGCACATTTCATACAAGAATTGTAGCTCACAGTGCTTTACATCAATAATAAGGCAAACAGCAAGTGCAGTTTAAATAAAGAGAAAGGTATAAAATAACAATCAACATCATATCAGATCCTAGCGTTCTAATAGGTTACTTAGTTACCATAATCTCGTTACAAACACACATTAAAAACATTAATCAACATCATATCAGATCCTAGTGTTCTAATAGGTTACTTGAATTACCATAATCTCATTACGGAGTATAAATAGTGACAGTTAAAAAAATGTAAAGTTTAAAAATATAAAAGTTTAGAAAAAGTTAAACAGTAGTGCGTACAGTGCAGAGTAAGTTAAAAGTGCAAGTCGGTGCAGTAAGAACTGGAACAAGTATTTAGGGTATTTAATGATGAAGGTGGGTCAAGGTGGTGATGAAGGTGATGATCAATCAAATGCTTTGGTGTACAGATATGTTTTAAGCTGCCTTTTGAATATCTCTAAGGTGTTTGCTTCCCTGATATTTGAGGGTAGTGCATTCCACAGTTTTGGGGCATAGTTAACAAAGGCTGCATCACCAATCTTTTTATGACTACTTCTGCTGATCTCTAATAGACCTGCATCAGATGATCGGAGTGTTCTAGCTGGTGTGTAGTTTGTTAGGGAGTTTGCAATGTAGCTTGGTCCTTGTCCATTTAGGGCTTTGTATGTGAGAAGGAGGGCCTTAAAATCAATTCTAAAAGTCACAGGTAGCCAATGTAGAGTAGCTAAGATTGGACTAATGTGTTCTCGCCTCTTGGTTTTGGTTAATAGTCTAGCTGCAGAGTTTTGAATAAGTTGGAGTCTTTCAGTGGTTTTCTTAGGAAGACCAGTGAAGAGTGCATTGCAGTAGTCCAGTCGGCGAGATAAACGCATGAATCAGCATCATTTTGATTTATGAATGGACGAACCTTTGCTATGTTTCTGAGGTGGAAAAAAGCTGTTTTGGTCACTTTGTTTATGTGTGAGTTGAAGTTCAAGTCTGAGTCAAGGATGACACCAAGACTAGTTACCTCAGGTTTAATCCAGGAAGTTAAGCTTCCTAGGTTTTTAGTTAGCATCTCTCTCTTTGATTTGGGACCAACTAGAAGAACTTCAGTTTCATCTTCATTTAGTTTGAGGAAATTTGCATTCATCCATTTATTTATTGCCAACAAGCAGTTGGTAATGGATTTAATTGCTGTTGTATCGTTAGGTTCAGCGGATATGTACAATTGTGTGTCGTCTGCATAGCTATGGAAATCTACATTATATTCTCTAATGATGTCACCAAGTGGTAACATATAGAGAGAGAAGTAAGCAATGGCCAATTAGAATATATCTAATAATTTAGACAAAAATGCTCGAATCAGACAGTTATTCTCCAGAAGAAGAAGAGCTAATTATACAAGGTGGCATGCAAGTGCAGCGTATTAGAATGGTAATGTATTCACTTTCTATTGTTACTCATTCCAGCAAGTTCCTGCTGAGCCTCTTACAGGTCAGCTCCCAATTCTCTCCATGCTGTCTGCATCTTAACTGTAGGTCTCGGTCTTTCATGGGACACTGCACTGTCTCCAAATAAATTAATCCACTTCTGTCATAGTTAAATACTATGGAGAAGGCATTCAGCCTTACAGATCGTGTCCTATTACAGCCATAAACGGAATATCTTAGGTTTAACATACTTGCTAGAAGAGCAAAACAGACTAAATATCTTCTCCTTTATTTTTTTGGTCTTCTCCTAGCTTGCACTAACTTCTCCCCTTAGTTCACTCCTCACAGTGCATGCAAATATTACTCTTCCAGCAGATAGTCGGGTACTATTACTCTAATATTTTATTTGGTAAATGAATATAGGCTTTCAGAAACTGCCTCTCTGAGGTTTTACATTAGGTATTGCTCTGCAGATTTAAAGAAGAAAATCATAAATGTTGATGGCTGATTTTGCTTATGATGCTTCTTATACCACATATGTTATTTTTTATCACAGGAAAACTTTGATAAATTCCAATTGTTAGAGCCAGAACCAATTTTGCCAAGAGGGTTTTGAGGGTTCAAACTCCTCATGAATAAGCTCTGAGAGGGATAAAACATATCAGCTCTTGTGTGTGTCTGTGTGCGTATCTGTGTGTCTGTGTGGAATATAAAGACAAAGAGAATGTGAGTCTCCATTCACAATGCAGGTACTATTAAGTATAATCAGGCCTGAATACAAAAACATGATACTTTGGTGCTGCAGTGTCGAGGCTATAATTTACTGCTTGACCTTAACAAGAGCACTTGCCAAGCTCACTTGCTATGTACTATGAGGTAATATTTATAATAAACAACTCTAAAATTACTCCACGGGCTGCAGGTGTATGAATAAGAGAAATCTGTCAAATGTTGGTAATATTCACTACAAAGGAGTCAGATCTGTCTATTTATCCATCCAGCGTTTGTAATTGTTTCATTTTCTCTTCATCATTATTCAGTCTGGCAGTCGCTTTGTGTCATTAGAATGTAATTTCTGTTTGTTCTGGCTTGAGCCCTGTTTGTAATGAGACTTATCTTCATCTCCATTTGTGAGCATTATGCAGGTTTGGATATGATTTCAGCAACACCGATGAATGGAAACAACAACACAGCTTTTGCTGGGGAGAAACAGTGTCTGAAATGATCGAGAGCATCAGAGCAGCTACTGTACCTCAAGGAGAGACTGTTTTTCAGACTCCTGTCTTTAAGACGCGCACCAAGTCTTTAAAATCAAACCATGGTTGTTTCAAACAGCACATACAAACTGTAATTTCTACTTTTTTGCTCTTACTACTGTCAGCGTTCTTGGTTTACAGCTATAAAAGTCTGTTGATCTACTTAACATCAGCTGTTAAGAGTTTTATCTTTTGCTCTTTTGAATTTCATTTCTATTTATTTTTCAGCTTCAGTAATCATGCCACTAGTGAACTTGACACTTGGTGAACTTGGAGGAAATAATTATATATTCCCTCTCCGTTTTGAAATTCATAAAATGTGTCAGGAGCTAGCGATGTGCATTTGCATAAATCTGTTAATTCTCTTCCATCTGCATATATGAGGATGTAACTAGAAAGCATCATACTTGCATATCTGATGCGGGAATCTGATTTATTTGAAGCATCTCTGACTGAAAAAAGTCAAACCCTGATCACCTGCTCATCTCCAAATCTGCTCATGTAAAGATTAATGACAGAGGCCAGTCTTTTTCTCTCATTGATTACCTTTTATTTCTTGCACAATGACTCTCTATCCCCCACCTAACATACTTCAGCTATACATTTCGATAAATGTCTGCCAAGCTCATGTCCTCCAGCGTGACCCACTTTCTGCATGCAGATCATACATTTTTAATCTACTCTAATCTAAATCTGCTCCATTATGTTATTCCGATCAAGCTCTTTGCATTATTGTGCTTTACTTTACATTTTGCTTTACCAGTCTCTGCCTTTCCCTTTCTACTCATTCACTTTTGCTCACGCTCTCAATTTCCCATCTGTTGGAGATGCTCTTTGTTCTTCGAGCTTTCCCTGCCAAGCTTAATGTGCACACACACACACACACACACACACACACACACACACACACACACACACACACACACACACACACACACACACACACACACACACATGCATGCACGCACCCCCCCCCCCGCACGCATGCATGCACACACTCACACACAGGCACATGGAAAATGGACAGGAAATCACATTGCTCAACCTTGAGTGTCCTTCCCCACAGCTGACTGAGAGGGATGTGACAACATGAGAGAGGCTGAGGCAGAGAGGGGGAGGTGCAAAATCATCAATTATTAATAGATGTAATCCAATAAGAGGCAGAAGTTTAGATGGATGTATATTGACAAATACACAGAGACCTTACTTGGGGCAAAAACAGAATGCTCTTATCCTTCGCAAATCCAAAATGGAATAAGAAGATCCGATGGGATGTTTCTCCTGTGCTCCTCCTTTGTTAATTGTTTTTGCATTGACTGGTAAAGTTGTGTTTTAAAACAAAAAAATGCTGACTTATAGTAATATTCTCTCCCAAGCTTGTATGCAACTCCCAGGTAACGTATGCATCTTGTTTCTATTTGTGTTGTTATGATGAATATATATCAACATAAGAAAGCTGTAGGAGTGCCCAACTAAGAGAGTACCTCTATCTCTTTCATACACAGTCTTTCTGTTAAGTAATCTGTCATGCATATTTACATACTAATTTGAATTGTTGGGTCACAGTAAGTATTAAGGTTAATAGTAAGTATTGAAACTGTCCATTTTAAAGATACTTTCTTTGTTCTGTTATCTCTGTTTTAAGTTCTACTGTTGCACTACTATCTCAAAATTGCTCTCGGTCCTATGTAACATTAGCACAGGCAAATCTAAAGAAGGGCATCAGGGATGCCATAGCAACCTATAAGCAGATGGATAGCCACTTTTTGGCAATTCAGACCCCTGCTGGGCCTGGCGGGGGATATATCGCATCACCAGACAGAATAAGAGCAGTCGTCTGACCAACAGCATCACTCCGATGGCAGAGCAGCTCAATCAGTTTTCCGTGCTCTTTGAAGTGGAAAGAACAGTGGAAGCCGTCAACCCAGCTCCAGCTATGGATAGCCAGGCGTTTGACATGCTGTCTGTAGATGTGATAAAATAAACTCAGGGAAATTAGCTGGCCCAGATGTTGTCCCTGGGAGGGTCCTAAGAGAGTGTGTTCCAAGGTAGTCAACATAGTCACAAATATCTTTAACCATTCTCTACTAGAGTGCACTGTCTCCACCTGCCTGACGACAACCAAAATAGCACCATGTCCATAGCGGACTGCCATTACATGTCATGGTCTGGAGTTTCTGTTGGGTTTTGAGTTTCTTTTCTTGTTTTTGGCTTTATGCTTTGGGTTTTGTCTGGTGTTTGTAACTTGTTACCTGTTTTATTTTGAAAGTCCGTTTTGGCTTCCCTTGATCCCATCAATCCTGATTGTTTGCAGATTCCAGTCTCGGCAGGTCCTCTGTGCATATATTGTCTTGTCTTTTCCTTCCTCCCAGCTGCTCCATCTTTGCCCATTCTGGGATATCTTCCTTCCTGGCTGTTTTGCATCCTGTCCTCCTTTGTTTTCGGTTGAAAGCCTTTTGTTATTACTTTTGGATTACCTGCCAATGCAGCGCTTTTTGTAAAACAAAACGGTTTACCTCTTCACACCTATGAATCTTCTGCATTTGGGTTTTCCCTACAACTTACATCATTAGATTGCATCCCTCAATGACTGCAGGTGTGCTATTCACAATTGAGATCATGAACTTTCTGGAGAAACTGGTCCTCTAATACATCTAGGCTACTTTGACACCCATCAACTGTTCTCCACACTGTGCCATGTCACCTGGTTCAACAAGGGGCATATGTATAGCTGCTGTTCATGGACTACACTTCTGTGTTTGACACCATTTTACCAAGCAGGCTGTTTCCCAAGTTGTCGAACCTGGACATACAACATAACATCTGCCTGTGGATCATCAACTTCTTAACAGACTGAAAAGTCAGTTCAGGTCGACCCACATCCCTCCTGGACTAAGGCAGCTTGCTGACCTCTTTTCTTAATTTACTCATGAGTTGTCACACAAAACCAATACAATAGTCAAAATTGCAGAACATGGAAGCTGGAGTCAATGAAGGAACCAATGAGAGTCTTTCATATGAAACTACTGGTTCCTGGTTGATCAATAATCTAATGAAGTTAGGACTTTTTACCCTATTAGACAATTATTTTCATGGGCTCAATGCCACAAAGCTAAGAAGAAGCAATAAAGATGCAACGGGTCTACCGAATCAGAGGTACAAACTATAGCAACCCAGAGTAGTAGATCAATCTACTTGTGATGAGAAAAAAGTGTTTCCCATACTTGATGAAACCCAAACTGCGGAGAGCAGCAGAATATAGCATTGTCCGACTACAGGTGCAGACTAGTACTCTGACCAAACAAAGATTAGCAGTGGGAACACCAATGTTTTGTCTACTACAATGTATCATCCGCTACGCTTCAAAATCAGTATGCTCCTCTGTTTCATGATCATTCCACATCGAGATGCCTGATGTATGTCTTGACCCTTTTGCATGCAACTGTTTAATTAAATCTACCAAAATCTGGATAATCTCTCAAGTCTTATTCTTGGTAACCTAGACACTCAGTTTTCAGTCCAGTTTTTCACCTAGTTAGAAAGAACGTGTTAAAGAGGTTTAGCAGGTTCTTCCACAACACTACTAATGACAGACTCTCAATACTGGTGATACTTCATACAGAAATCGAAGGCTTAAAAGGCAGGCAAGAGTTCTCACAAGCTCATATTGAATCACTGTAACAAAAATATCAAACTTAAAATGCAATCAAAACTTTAGCTACGTAAGTAACGGTCATGGAAGGAGAAAACTAATCAATGAATGTGGGAATGAAAAAATTGTCAAACGCTATGGAAAAGCCATAAAAGGAACAAACTACGACATCAAGCATCAGTTCGCAAAAGAATTACAGGAATTAAGAAAAATCCTTGTCCCAATCATGAAACAACAAATCAAGATAAAGAAAAACAAGCTGCGCTTTTTGGTAGACACTGATGAGCATGCCTAGCGACCAACATCAATGCTTCGCTCTTATCATTCAAACTTGGACGTATGTCGCTGTAAAATCAAATCTCCAAGCATAAACCTGATGGTCTCCTCACCAACTGTCTACATAGGCTATACGGCAAACACAAAAAACTCTGTTTTAGGCATCCTACTTACCACATGCCGCTTATAATGCCATTGTTTATGCCATAATTCATCAAATTCATAAGCTGAAACATACTTGGGATGAACTCACAGATAAAGAGAACAAAAATAAGGAACCACTCACACAACCTACACAATGACATATGTTACAACAAGCCGCCTAAATTAGAAACAGAAATTAGAAACCCACGCAATTTGATAGAAAATATTCTTCATTTTATAATACGAAGAAACCAGAGGCGTCATTTTCTAATTAGGAAAAACATTTCCGTTACTCACAATAACCCTGTTACTGATCCATGAACAGTGGACAAATTACACTGTTTCAAATATCTATGCCCCAACACCATTGATCCAAACATTTTTCTCTTTTTTTCCAATTGACCTAATTGACCCTTTGTCAGCTTTCTGATTGGTCCCTGACTGACCAATCAGAAAAATCATTCTTCGTTGCTTCATCTGAGGCAGAATAACTGGTTGGACAAAACAGCTGTCTCTCTCGTTCACATCAGTGGAAAAAGTGTAGTTTTTACTTGGCTTGTATTGAAATTTAAATCACTGGATTATTTAAGCCCCTAGCATTTACAGTGCGAAGGCCCTATTGTATCTGTAGGAATTTTCCTTTTTTTTCTTTCTTTTTTTTATTTTTAATTTTTCTGATGAAAGGAGGGCCTTTTTGCCCCCCTAAACGTGCCCCAAAAGTCACCAAATGTTGCACACAAGCCAGGCCTGGCGAAAAATGTGATATTTCATGGTTTGCGTTAATGGGCGTGGCAAAATGGCTCAACAGCGCCCCCTGGAAAACTCGACGCGTCCGTTGGCCTCTGTTTGGGGGGTGGTTTCTGCGAGGGTGCGGAGGTCCCGGGCGGGCCCGCACGTCGCTACCGGGCATCCCGAGGCGGCCCGGGCCGGGGGAGTACCGCCCTCCCAGTCCGCCCTGAAGCCCCGCCTGTGTGTAGAGATCTGTTAAATTAATTTTATATTATATTCTGTGCTGCGGTGTTACTCTTTTTTCGAAAAACATGTTCAAATTCGCTGTATGCGCGCATTAAAATCTCTAATTCCATTCGGGTGAATAAGGACACGGCGTGAAGTATGTGGATCTTCAGATGCAAACTAATGTTTCCTCAAAGGGATTTTGTAAATTGAAATGTTAAATAAAGTTAAAAAAAAAAGAAAAAGTAGGTGGATCTTTTGTCGTCGCCGGTTGCCATGGTGGATCGTTGTATCAGGGCTCCATTAATGCTGGCTTTTGATAGTTGTGGCGCACGCGCTTAACTCCAGGTGAAACTACTTAGAGTTGAGTAAATTACCTCAAATCCGCTGTTCTGGAACCGAAAACTCAGAGTTTCCGATCTCAGAGTAGATCAACTAAGAGTTCAGGATTGGACTCAGAGTTTGTTGAACGGGCTTTGTGAAACGGACCCCAGGTAAGGGTACCATCAATCCCTCACTCTATGCCCCACTTATTGAGCTATTAGCAGCAGTAGTACAACAAAATAATAAAATCAAAGGAATCAAAATACATGCTCACTACATGATTGGTCTTTATTAAGCCCTAATGCTCCACCTTCAAGAAACCTCACAGTATCTAACAGAAGCTATAAATCTTGTTAAGTAAGTTTTTAAGATCTCTGATTATTCTAAAAACAAACAAAGAAATAACTGGACAAAACTCACATGCTGCCCATACAATGTATATTGACAAGTGGAGAGATACCTGCTTATTCTTATTCAGCGTTGCGGGGGTCTACTGGAGCCTGTCCAGGCTCCTTCTGGGCGAAAGGCAGGGGGATCATTAGACGCCAGTCCATCACAGGACCACTTTAGCAAACAACAACCACACTGTCACAGCTACAGGCAATTTACAATCACCATTTAAGCTGTGGGACTGTGGGAAGAAGCCAGAGTACCCAGAGAAAACCTACACAAGTACAGGGAGAACATGCAAATTCCACACAGAAAGGCCCCTGCCATGAATTGAACCAGGAACCATGATAACCACCAAGCCAACGTTCCTCCCCAAGAGAGTTGCCACAATCTCAAATTCAAATATGGTTTCACCTAAACTTTATTCTATTACTCAAAATTATAAAAGATGACCATAATATCTGCATGAATCAATGAACTCCCAAATTGGTGAAAGAGCAACAGTTAAAATGGCCATGGTATGAAAAAATTCAATGATGTATTCAAAATGACTCCAATACAGCCCACCACTAACTCGTTCAAACCACTGAACTCCATTATCAAGGAAGTCGAGATGCCCTCCACCTCTTAAACCACCTCCTGCAAAACAAATGTGGCAAAGCTCAAATTTGATGATGCAGAGGGGAAAAACAATTCTGTGGATAGAAATTGAAAAACTACACTGCAAAAATAGCCCCTGGAAATAAGCCTAATATTCCATAAATCTGGTCAAAATTGTCTTATTTTAAGCAAAAATGTTCTCTGCCAATAGAGTTTTCTTCACTAGAATTTTTAAACTTAGCAAAGAAAATCTAAAATAGATTTCTTACTTTCTTGAAATAAGGCTTTTAAATTAAAAAAAAAAACTTTCCTAGACTTGACTTTTGCCGAGTAGTATGTAAGGACATATAATCTCAATTCACCCTTTCACAACCCAACAGTACAACACCACTGCTACATTAGTAACAGCATAACATCCTGCTCTGATGGCTTGATGGAAAGATTCACAAATTCTTCTCCAGGTTGCTCAAGCCCCTTCACATCCACCTGAAGAGACAAACATAAACGCTGTAAAGAAGAATGGTAAAAAAGTCCTCCACAATGATTTAAAGACGGATATCAAAAACAAATTACTTCAAGTTATTGCTCCTAAATGTGGTTCTACAACCTGTTTAATGAATAATGAGACTGTGATCTACGTTTCTCCATCCCAGTGGCCTGACCTGCTCAGTGCTGATTCTGTTTTTGCTGCATCAACTCCACTGCCAGCTTTTATGGAACACCAGTCTACCTCTGACTTTCTTCCTCAAAACCTTGATAATCCTGAGCTCTCATTCACTCTCCTGTTTATTCTTTTGTTTGAACTGTGAACATTTTTTGCAATAATAAATATGCAAAGAGTGTTTCGTCTTATCTCATTATCTGAGTCTCATCAGTTGTGTCTATTTTTCTTTGTCAAACATGGCATCAAAAACATGATTTATATAGCATCTATTACAACATACTGTAAGTTGTCTTTCCAGAGACCCACAACGTGACCCCCGAGCAATTATTACTAAACAATGGCAGGTGAAAACTCCTGTGGGAAAAAATCCATAAGCCAAACAGTGGCAAGAAAAACCTCCCCTATAGGAGGGAATAAACCTTGAGCAGGACCTGGCTGATAAGGGGGACACTCCTGCCAAAGCCCAGCTGGGCATCTGGGCCTTAACAGGTAGTCTAAAACCAGTGCAGTAAAAACAAAAGAACAATATTGTAGATAAAAATGTCTGACATGAGTTTTCTCTGGAGCGTGGCCGGAGCGTCTCTAAGAAATAGGATGAGAAGTTCAGTTATTTTGGGATACTCTAAAAGTAGAGATGCAGCTCCTCCTTTTTGAGAAGAGTTGTATGGGCATCTGGTCAGCATACTTCCTGGACTCCTCCCTGGGGAGGTGTTGTGGGTGTAGAGAGCAGACCCCGATTCAGACCCAGGACACGCTGAAGAAATTATATCTCTCAAATGGCCTGGGAATGCCATGGTAAAGAGCTGGAGGTAGCCGGGTAGAGGAAGGTCTCGTCCTCTCTGTTAATGGCTTTCGGATGAATTGATCAGAATCCAAGATGCAGTGACAGAATTAAGAAAGAGCACAGAGGAACATTCAGGATTTAGATGTCTTGGAGAAACTCAACTGAGCTGGTTTAGAGATGTAAAAAGGCCTGATAGTGAACACCTTGGTAGAAGGATGCAGGCAGAAGACAAACAAACAAAAAAAAAAAAAAAAACACACAATTGGTAGAAAAGTCCATTTTTTGTCACGTTGTGATTGATTTAGGACCCAAACGCAGGAGAGACCAAGAGGCAGGAGTTCCAAAAAAGGTGATTTAATTTTTTATTTTTTTTTAAACCAAAAGCACTGCTGAGCAGGGTTGACAAAAAAACACTAGAGCAAAATCCCAAAAACCTTGAGTCCGGACCAGCTAGGAGCAAGGGAAAGACAAGACCAGATATACACAAAGGGGTTGACGAGACACAGGTGCAGACAATCAGGGCAGATGGGAACCAGGGAAGTCAAGACAGAACTGAAACACAAAGACACGGGTTTCAAAATAAAACTGAACCGAAACAAACCGTGACATTTTCTTTCTTTCTTTCTTTCTTTCTTTCTTTCTTTCTTTCTTTCTTTCTTTCTTTCTTTCTTTCTTTCTTTCTTTCTTTCTTTCTTTCTTTCTTCCTTTCTTCCTTCCTTCCTTCCTTCCTTCCTTCCTTTCTTTCTTTCTTTCTTTCTTTCTTTCTTTCTTTCTTTCTTCCGACAAAATGAGGGCCTTTTTGCCCCCCTAAACGTGCCCCAAAAGTCACCAAATTTTGCACGCAAGCCAGAAAAATTGCAGCTGCTGTCCCCCAGGTCTTCCTCTCTTCTCATCATTCCTGGCGAAAAATTTGATATTTAATGGTTTGCATTAATGGAAAACGTTTCTCTGCCATAACTTTTGAACAGGTTGTGATAAAGACATGTGGGTGGTGTCATCGGACTCGGTATTGAGTACTTGACCTTCATTGGCCTGAATTATCCCCGCCCCTTCTTCTGATTGGTTGTCTGTGGTGTCATCCGCATACTTAATGAAGGTGTTGCTGGCGTGGATGGGGGTGCAGTCTGAAGTGTAGAGGGTGAAAAGCAGAGGACTCAGCACGCAGCCTTGAGGGGACCCGGTGCTGAGTGTGAGAGCTGTGGAGGTGTGGGGGCCAATCTTGACCTTCTGTGG
Organism: Cololabis saira; assembly: GCF_033807715.1. Classification (NCBI taxonomy): domain Eukaryota; kingdom Metazoa; phylum Chordata; class Actinopteri; order Beloniformes; family Belonidae; genus Cololabis; species Cololabis saira. The sequence continues at coordinate 28,517,225 of NC_084597.1, read as the reverse complement.
GCCGTTTGACAGGAAGTCTTTAATCCAAAGGCATGTGGAGTGAGGTAGTCCGAGGTTCAGCAGTTTCCCCACAAGACCGTGAGGAAGGATGGTATTAAAGGCTGAACTGTAATCCACAAAGAGAAGGCGGGTGTAGTTCCCTTGTTTTTCCAGGTGGGTCAGCGCTGTGTGTAGTGCTGCGTTCACGGTGTCCTCTGTCGACCTATTTGCCTTGTAGGCAAATTGGTATGGGTCCAAGCTGGGGGTTATGAAGGTCGTAATGTGACTCCCAACCAGTTTTTCGAAGCACTTCATCACCACTGGTGTAAGTGGGACAGGCCGGTAGTCGTTGAGGCTGGTTGTGGGGGATTTTTTGGGTAGGGGGACTACAGTGGAGGTCTTCAGGCAGGGTGGGACTATGGACTGTGTCAGGGACAGGTTGAAGATTTTGGTAAAAATCCCTGCAAGCTGGTCTGCACAGTCTTTCAGCACCCACTCTGGTCATCCAGGGTTTCTGATTGGGGTAGACCCGTATGCGTTTCTCCACTGTAACCATGTCTACACAGTTCTTGATGTAGCATAGTACAGTGTCTGTAAATACATCCAGGTCTTCGTCCTCGAAGATGTCCTAGTCAGTGCTGTCGAAACAGTCCTGCAGCTGCTGAGAAGCACTCTCTGGCCACATTTTGACGGTCTTGATGGTGTGGGGGGTGGATTTTCGGAGGGGGGTGTATGTGGGAATGAGTTGTAAAAGGATGTCGTCTGACTTGCCTAGGTGTGGTGCAGGTCTGGCCCTGTAGCCCATATTTACGTTGGTGTAAACCTTGTCCAGAGTGTTGGCTCCTCTTGTAGCACACTTCACATGCTGGTGGAGTTTAGGGAACACTGATTTTAACTCCACATGATTAAAATCACCCGCAATAATATGTACCGCATCTGGATGTCGGTTCTGCTGCAGGCTAATGTTGCTATGCAATAGTCCTAGAGCCGAGCTAGCATTAGCGGTGGAATGTAAACCACGGTTAGCATGACCCCAGTGAACTTCCGAGGGAGGTAGAATGGCCGGCATTTCACAGTCAAATATTCCAAGTCAGGGGAACAATGAGTGGCTATAGTTGCTGTGTTGTTACACCAGTTGTTATTGATGTACATACACAAGCCTCCTCCTTTGCTCTTACCGGAGTCACTGGTCCTGTCGAGGCGCCGTGTTGTGTAGCATGTTAGCTCGATAGCCAAGTCCGGGATGGATGAATGTAGCCATGTTTCGGTGAGAAGTAGAACACAGCAGTCTCTGGTGAAGTTATCCGAGGCTGCCGGGAGCCTCAATTCGTCCATTTTTTTGGTGAGGGATCTCACATTAGTGAGGAGAAGGCTGGGGAGCAGTGGTTTGTGTGGCCGCTTCCGTAGCCTGGCTATCCCACCGGCCCTGCATCCCCGCTTCTGTTTACGATCCCTGCGCCGCCTTCGCTTCCTTCTTGTTAGGATCGTGATCCACGACGAGCCGGCATCTCTTGATATGGACTCCGGGATGTTGTGTGAGTGATTGAACTCCAATTTTTAACAGATCCTATCGGCTGTAGGTGATGTTGGCTCGACAGGCTGCAGTCAAAACAAGCAGGACGTACATAACAAACAGTAAAACAAGGCATTGAAGGTGAGAGCACCGAGCCGCAGCGTCTGTGCGCGCCGCCATCTTGTTTTCCAACCAGCACATGTTCTTCTGATTGGTTGTCCCTATTTTCTGCCATAACTTTTGAATGGTTTGACATAGAGACTCGTGGGTGGTGTCATCGGACTTTGTATTGAGTCTCTGACCTTCATTGGCCTGAATTAGCCCCGCCCCTTCTTCTGACTGTCTGTCCCAATTTTTGTGCTATAACTTTTGAATGGTTTGACATAAAGACTCGTGGGTGGTGTCATCACTCGGTATTGAGTACTTGACCTTCATTGGCCAGAATTAGCCCCGCCCCTTCTTCTGATTGGTCAATATATGATACTTCTGATTTTCTGCAATAACTTTTGAATGGTTTGACATAAAGACTCGTAGGTGGTGTCATCAGACATGGTTTTGAATCCTTGACCATAATTGCTACAAATTAGCCCCGCCCCTTTTTCTGATTGGTTGATATTTCCTAGTTCCTATGTTCTGCCATAACTTTTGAATGGTTTGACATAGAAAGTCGTGGGTGGTGTCATTTCTGATATGCTTATGGGGGGGCGGTGGCCATGAGTGCCAGGGCCCGTTCATCGCTGCTTGCAGCTTTAATTATTATTATTATTATTATTATTATTATTATTATTATTATTATTATTATTATTATTATTATTATTATTATTATTATTATTATTATTATTATTATCAATTTAAAAAAATGCTTTTATGTATATTTTAATGTCTAGCACTGTGAATCACCTTGTTATTGAATTGTTGTATATAAATAAACTTGCCTTGCCGTGAGTTGCGTTAGTGAGGACTGTGTGCGTTTACACATGCATCCCACTGCTTTCATCAAAATGTTCAAAATGTTGACCTGCAAGTAATTAAAAATCATTTTGGGTTATTTAGTGCACGTGCTTCTGAAGTATTGAGAGATCACAAGTAAAGTTAGCCAGAACTTGTAAAGCAACACAAGTGTCCAATAGTTCAGCCTGTAGTTAATTTATTGTTGCATCCAGCCATCTATCCGTCTTCGTCTGTTTATCTGATGTCAGGTCACGGGGCAGTAGCCTAAGAAGGAAAGCCCAAACTTTTCCTCTCCCTGCCTCTCCCTAGTTCATGTGGGAGGATCCCAAGGCGTTCCAAGGACAGCCGAGAGACATAGTCCCTCCAGCGTGTCCTTCCAGTTGGACATGCCTGGAAGACCTCACCAAAGAGGCGTCCGGGAGGCATCCTCACTAGATGCCAGCGCCACCTCATCTGGCTCCTCTCAATGTGAAGGAGCAGTGGATTTACTCCCAGATGACCGGGCTTCTTACCTTATCTCTAAGGGAGAGCCCAGACACTCTGCGCAGGAAGCTCATTTCCACTGCTTGTATCTACAATCTAATTCTTTCAGTCACTACCCTCAGCTCATGACCATAGGTGAGGGAAGGAAAGAAGAATGGCTGGTAAATTGAGAGCTTCGCCTTTTGCCGTAGGTCCTTCTTCGCCACGACAGATTGTTGCAGAGTCTGTATTACTGCGGATGCTGCACCGATCCGCCTATTGATTTCCCGCTTCATTCTTCCTTCACTCGTGAACAAGACCCTGAGATACATTAACTCCTCCACTTGGGGCAGTATCTGATTCCCAACCTGAAGAGGGAACTCCACCCTTTTCCAATTGAGGACCATGGTTTCAGATTTAAGGGTGCTGATTCGTGTTTGCAAATGGTAGAAATCATATTCTAAAGTTTAAGTTTAAGTCCCCACAATGACTTTCTGAGTGCAAATCTTGAGACCCTGGCGGCTTCAGTAGCACATCATTTCATTGCTTTTCCTGAAGCACTTTCGTCAGGAAGCCTAAAGAAATCAAATGTACTACTAAACTTCAGAGTTCGTTCTTTGTAAACCACATTATGCACATATTGGGAACTACCTTGATACCAGAACCCACAGTCCAGACATCCTAACCAGGCTTTGTGTTGCTATAGTTCTGCTTATTACAGGGTCAATTCATCCAAAATACGAAGAAATATATCTCTTTCACTTTCACATGCCAGCTGCCTCTACCTGTATAAAGTAGGGAAAAACATCTACTTTGTACATATTTATGGTAAACCACTGACCACTTTTGCACAAACTTATTTATTTAGTCATTTATTTTAGAAAAAAACAACATTTGTTTGAGTAGGATCTGTGGGTTTGAACTAAAAATGAAATAGCATTTGATCAGGGCAGAAACAGAAGTCTCACATCAGAAATTCTGTAAATATAAGCATGAACTGGGTTAAACCCTGAAAGAGTTTAGTGGAGATCTATGTATATATCTATATGAACACACACTATAAATACATTTATAAACCCAGTCAACTGGCTGTAAGAGAACAGAGTTCTGATTATTTGGGTACACAAAACCACTAGTTTAACAAACATTTAAAGGAGCTTGAGGCTCCTTTTAAGAAATGAGACTCTCTAGCGCCACCCTTCACCACGACGGCTGTCGGGGGTACTGCAGCCAACAGTGAAGCCGGCACGGGAGAACGGGGAGAACGCACATGCAGCGTCATGTGACGTCACATCCGCAGCCCAGCGCGGGAAATTCGGGACCGAATTGCAGCACATTTTGCAGCACACAGCCTGTTCAAGGCAACGGAGCGATACACTAGAGGGCTCATTCTTTTGGGTTTGGAACGCTTCATCTGACATTATTACTAGAAAACTTAAAATGTATACAGATTTTTTTCATAAATCTTGCCACAATCCGGCCTCAAGCTCCTTTAAAGCATGAGATAATTCTCACTTCTTCATCCAACCTACAGCTAAAATTAACAACCCATTGGCTCTCATACCTTCAGTATTCTTCTCTCTGTACTATACAAAAGACTGTCAAAGCAATTTTAACTGCTTCAAAGTAGTACTGCAGTTTTCCTCACAGTCACTGAATCCTTCGATGACATTCACAATTATGGAAATCACAGTGGGACACATGAGCAAAAGAAGCTGACTGGCTTCTTTCGCTCTTCTGTTCCTTGGAGAGGCTCAGACTCGATGCCTGTCAGAATCTGAATCAGATGATATCAACATGAAACGTCAGGGATGAAAGGCTCTGTTAGTGTATGTAAACATGCTCAAATGCATCATAATCTGGTATTCACAAAAGCTTGAATTGCTTTGCTTCCATCACACTTCTGGGTTGATAAGAAACGTATCACCCCAATATCACTTACTGTAATTATCAGCTTCACATGAAGCAGACCAGATAAAATATCCTCTGGTCAGAGGTGTGCGAAATTGGTGTTCGAAAGGATGCAACTGTTCACACTAGTAAGTAGAATAGTGGAGGTCTAAAATCTAGTCTAAATGTTCTATCATTGAAGGCTTTGCTACCTGACTGAACGAGCTCCAGGAGCTTTGCCTTTACACGATCCGCATGCTGATATGAGGCGTCATCCCCAGTGAACAGAAGTCCCCTGGGGACTTCTGTTCACTGCTGCCTAGGACTGACACATTTAAACCTCAGGGTCACACTGAGCTCAAATGCCATGGTGATTTTATACCATTTAAAAAACAAGCAAAGCTTCACGAGGCAGAAATTAAGCAGAAAATATTTTTAACATCTTGCTTGTGCTTGTAGACTACGTGATCTGATTTTCCCACTTATTATCATGTCATATGATACATTTTTGTGAGTTCTTATGCTTTTACTTTCTTGGTAAATGTTCACGCTTTTTATGTAAAGTTTTTCAAACCCTTCTTTATCTTATGATTATTAAGTTAATGCAGTGGTACTACAAACAAACAGACTTCAGACAGAGTACAATCTCTGTGGATGCCGACCACAGCCACAAACTGCTAACAGGATGGAGAAGCAGCAAGGAAGTTATCTCAGTGTGACATATTCAAGTTTTTAAGATAATCTCTCATTTTCTTCTGCCATCTTAAAAACTGTTTATCCATTGAAAGCCCCGAGGGTCGTGTAGTGAATCTCTCCGGTGAATCTCTCCAGATCCCTGCTGTTGTGAAGGTTCAGCCAACAACCAGATGAGCGTCTCCTCAGCGACATGCCCTTTGTCTTTGTCTCTGACGGAGAAGCAAATGTGAGTGCGACAAATATTGTGAGAACAAAACTTAATGAGTCAAGAAAAGAGCACTTTTCAATTGCTGTTCCATTAATATATGAAGACAAGCAAGTCTTTGATAAGATATATGCAGTACTCGAGTTGTAAAAAAAAATCCGGGGGGATGGTGGATTTTTATCATATGGGGACAGATCATTTGTGCTGATTACAAATAATATAATATATTACAAATAATAGCACTGACCAAAACACCTGCAGAAATACTGCAGGAATGACATAGCAGCAGTTAAATGCAGCCTTCTGTAAGCTTTAAATATCCACTGGGCTTACATCAAATACATCAAAACACAACAATAGAAAACACTTTTCTGAACTTATCAATATGACTCTGTCCTTCACAGGATAAGTAAAATGGATCACTGCAAAAACTCAAAATCTTAACAAGAATATTTGTCTTATTTCTAGTTAAAATGTCTCATTTTAGTAAAAAAATCTCATTAGACTTAAAACAAGACTGATCACTGGAAAAAACAACAATTTTCACCTGTTTCAAGTAGATTTTCACTTGAAATAAGTAGAAAAATCTGCCAGTGGAACAAGATTTTTTTTGCTTGTAATAAGAAGATAAATCTTGTCCCATGGCAGATTTTCCTACTTATTTCAAGGGAAAATTTACTTGAAACAGATGAAAATTGTCAAATAAGTTATTTTTCTGCTGTTATTTTTCTGGTGGTGACTCTAAATGTTGAAATAGCAGTAAAACCACATTCATTGATGAAATGGCATAAGGGATGGAAAGGCAGGATGGCAGTTTTACAGGGGGGATGATTTTGGCCATTTTTATTTCAGGGGGGATGCCATCCCCCCTCATCCCCCCTCAACTCGAGTACTGGATATATGCTCAGCTTGTGTCTTTTCTGTTTATTCAATGGGAGCTTAGAAAAAAGATGTACAGGAAAGGAATCATTTCACGAATCTTCGACTCCTCGCAAAAGTCAAGCCGTTCTTGAGCCACAGTGACCCTTAGAGAGCTAAATATGCTTTTATTAGTTCCCGGCTTGAATATTATAATGCCCTTTATTTTGGTATCAACCAAACTTTACTGCATTGTTTGCAGCTTGTCCAGAATGCTGCTTCTCAAAGCAAGACCACATCACACCAGTCCTTTGTTCTTAATTTAGAATTAATTTTAAGCTGTTGTTTCTTGTTTTTAGTACCATAAATGGCCTTGCTCCCTCATATCTCTGATATATTTTAAATTTCCATCAATCCAGCAGAACTGTGGTTCAGCAGCCCAACTTTTTTTAGAGGTTCCACAGACGAGGGTGAAAAAGTGGGGTGATCGCTCCTTTGCAGTAGCTTGTCCTAAACTCTGGAGCACCTTGCCCGTTGAGTTACGGTCCCTCACTGACTTATTCAGACTGGCATTTGGCTCATAGTAGATTTTTTTAAATCTATTGATTGATTGATTTTATACATTCATTTCTTTTTTTATTGGATTTTTTACTTGAATGTTTTCTCTAAGTCTCGATGTGTCTTACGATTATTTTGGTAGTCCATGTTTTTATTTGATTTTAACTGTAAACACTTTGGTCAACAGTGGATGTTTTAAAAGTGCAATATAAATAAAGATTGATTGATTTATTTATTGATTGATATACAGTGGCAAGAATAAGTATGTGGACCTCTTGGAATGACCCATTATCAGCAATGATCTGCAATAAAATGTCAAATAAATGTAAAATCAATTTTTTACTAAAATACTAGATACTAAAAGTATGTTTGGAAAAGACGAAATAGGCTATATAATTACATTAGGATTTTTTTTTTAAATCTGGCATGTTTATATATTACAAGTGTGTTTTACAATTATGTAAAATGTTGAATTTGCCTTATTAGTCTTTGTTTTGAAAACATTGTTTTTAACTTCTTATTTCTAATATCTGTCCTTTATCAGATGTTTTTTTTATTTATCAATCATGTTTATTTATATCAAATAATTTTTTTATATAAACATAACTAAAAAGCTTTAAAGTTCTCCTGAAGCCAAAAATAAATAGATAAATACATTACAGATTAACAAATACATATTAGTATTTTGTTTTGACTGCAAACTCTAGATTACTCCTGTACACCTTTGATTTGAGAAAATTCAACATCTCTATAAGTTCAAGTCTCTTCCTCCACCGCCTCCTGCGTACCAGCATATTTGCGAACTGTATCTTATTTTCGTGTAGCAACTGCTCCACATCAGACTAGAAAATACTCTGGGGGGAGGGAGCTGCAAATTTCCCAGAGGACCCTTGGCTCCCAGTTATCCACCACAGAGAACATATATCAGCAATGCTGCCATGGACTCTTGACCCTCCCCACCCACATCAGCCACCACTAGAGCTTTCTGAAACCACCTTTCTGTCAGTCCAACTACATTATTGGACCAATGCATAACAATCAACGGAAAAATATAATGTTGTAATACTTATGCGTTAGGTATGTATTTACTTACTCCTAAGCAGTACTCGAGTTGAGGGGGGATGAGGGGGGATGGCATCCCCCCTGAAATAAAAACGGTCAAAATCATCCCCCCTGTAAAACTGTCATCCCCCCTTTCCATCCCTTATGTCATTTCATCAATGAATGTGGTTTTACTGCTATTTCAACATTTAGAGTCATCACCAGAACAATAACACCAGAAAAATAACTTATTTGACAATTTTCACCTGTTTCAAGTACATTTTCACATGAAATAAGTAGAAAAATCTGCCAGTGGGACAACATTTATCTTCTCATTACAAGCAAAAAAATCTTGTTCCACTGGCAGATTTTTCTACTTATTTCAAGTGAAAATCTACTTGTAACAGGTGAAAATTGTTTTTTTTTTCCAGTGATGAGTCTTGTTTTAAGTGTAATAAGATTCTTTTGCTAAAATGAGACATTTTAACTAGAAATAGGACAAATATTATTTTGAGTTTTTGCAGTGATCCATTTTACTTATCCTTTGAAGGACAGAGTCATATTGATAAGTTCAGAAAACTGTTTTTTATTGTTGTGTTTTGATGTATTTGATGTAAGCCCGGTGGATATTTAAAGCTTACAGAAGGCTGCATTTAACTGCTGCTATGTCATTCCTGCAGTATTTCTGCAGCTGTTTTGGTCAGTGCTATTATTTGTATTATATTATATTATTTGTAATCAGCACAAATTATCTGTCCCCATATGATAAAATCCACCATCCCCCCTGATTTTTTTTTACAACTCGAGTACTGCTCCTAAGCTGCCTGTTTGTTTCATGTCTCATCATGATCTGACTTAAACCAGGGAAACACATTTATCAGGGGTAAATCTGGACTGCAATCCCACTACCATCTGACTGCTTTGCTGGTGAATCCCAGCATAAAAGAAGAGGTGGTAGGGCCTCAGGTGTTTGCTGATCCTTCACTTCCTCTCATCTCCAGCACCCACAGTAATTCCCCACCCCTTCTCACAATTCTTCATCCTTTTTTTCTCCTGCTCCATTTGTTCACCATAGGCTATGTTTCTCCCTCAACACTCATTTCCACATGGGTGTCGTTTATTTCTTTTTTTTTTCCTGCCTACCACTCTCCCTCTCATTACCTGTGTTTATTTTTCTCATAATAGCTGCCTACTTAAAATTCAGCCATAGGTGACTTTGGAGTTTCACCTTGCCTTTATAAATACAGTGCATAGGTCAAAGAGGAAAATAAAGACTAGGGAAGAAATTAAACCTACTGGTGTCTGTGATTCCATTCAAAAATGAGCATGTAGAGTTTTCCAGGTTAGATTATTTTCATACTGAAAGCTTGTCATGTTGATACGCTTGCTATTGTAATCAGATGTAAAGGTACTATGTGGAGGAAATTAAAGCCTTTACCAGTGTTCAAAGTTATATTTATAAATGCCTTCTGTTGTGAGATATATTCTCTATTATTGCTCTTATATACACCTCCTTCTATCGTTCCATGCCTTGTGTATCTTGTGTACCTTGTGTTTTTGTTTTCTTCCAAACTCCTTACGCTCTTCAAGACTGTTAGCTCACAGTCACCCTGCAGGTCTATAATATTGAGTAATAGAGCACTCCCTTTCTTCTAACGTCCTCTTTTATATCAATTACTGTTTATTGCACTTCAACACAATGGTCTTACAAGAAAAATCCCAGCAAGTGTTTTATGACCGATAGGCCGGCTTCACACAACACAAAGAATGGGACAGAAAGAGGTGTAGAGTGTCTTTCACAGGAAAAATTATATTTTGAATTTGTTTTACAGTGAGGGAAACATTCATCCATAAGATTTATACCAGCCTAAATGTCTTCAATCTTCAATGCACAGACAGAAATACAGTATGGAGACACTCACAGTCATCATTTGAAGCTAATCCGCACACACAGACAAGTTCCCAGCTACCTTGTTACGCTCTCACTGCACGCCCCATCAGTCACCTCCCTTCACAGCCAAAAATAACCAAATACAATGTTAGACCATCACCTAAGTGACTAACATTCACATTAACGCATGCTGTTGGCACGCTTCCTCGTGAGCCTGTGGGGTTTAACGTGACCAAACATGACACCAAATTTGAAGAAATGTTTTTTTTTTTTAAATCACAGCAAATATTTGCACCATTAAACACAGGCACAAGCATTACATAATTAACAAGCCTATGACTGCTTGTAATTGCATTAAGTCAACATTATTATTATCTGCTCCCTGCACGCTGTTCCTGCTACGACAAGTCAGCTTCATTACCGTGGAAGTCTTTTTTTTTTTTTTATTGAATCATTTTGACACAAACATCCCGCAGTGGGCGGATACTTCCCCATTGCTGCTTTAGTTTTGAAGATATAACGGGTTAATTATGACACGACGATGTCACGCAGCACCCCCACTTTGTTGATGTCCAGGTGAAGCGGTGGAGTGAGCGTCGTTTTCGTGAGGACAAAGTGTGACGTTCCGGCTTTGGAGCTACTGGGCCACGCCATTATATGTTGAAACAGTAGCAATATCAGCTAAAATTACACACATTACTCTCAACTAACTTACAAAACTTGCAAAGAGTCTCAAAACTAGAAAAAACACCCAAAGCAGAAACGTAACACTTTGTCCTCACGAAAACGACGCTCACTCCACCGCTTCACCGTGGACATCAACAAAGTCAGGGGGCTACGTGAAGTCATCGTGTTATAATTAACCCGTTATATATTCAAAACTAAAGCAGCACAAATGATTATTTTTTTTTGCACAAACCAGCACTAACGCAGCACAAACGATTTAGAATATTTTCACTGAGTTTTGCGTGGGGGGCCAGCTTCACGCAGGTCTTGCTGGCGACCATAACTTGCTTGTCAGAAAGACGTGGTTGGTGTAGACACATGTCACTCAAACATGTCTGACCCTATGGGCTCACCAATGGGGAAGCATCCGCCCACTGTGGGATGTTTGTGTCAAAATGATTCAATCAAATAAAAAATACATCAAAACCTTTTACACTTCAATAAAAAAAATCACTCCAAATCAAAAAAAAAAAATTTCGATCCAAAAAAAAGTGTTCAAATGCAATTTTTGGGGGTCTCAAATATTTTTTTGTATTGAAACACTTTTTTTCTTTGATTAATTTTTTTTTTATTGAGAAAAAAAAAAAAAATATATATATATATATATATATATATATATATAGATCTATATATATATATATATATATATATATATATATATATATATATATATATATATATATATATATATATATATATATGTTTGTTCTATTTTATGTATTTAAAAAAACAACAAACATAGATTTCCTCTTTTTTTTTTTGTTTTTTTTAATTTTATTTTCCAGCTGCATCTGGACATTTTTGGTGGCATAAACAAGATGTCTGTTTACATAAAAGGGATCGATATCAATAACAAGTTCAATATACTTTTTATTTCATACAATTAATAAGACATATAAATTAACATTTTTAAAAAGTCAACCCTGAAACCAGGCTGCAGTAAGATTGTTCTGTCAGTTCTAGTTCAGAAGGTACATTGACTGCAAATGCTCAATCCAATTTAGTGTCCAACAAAGAGGAATAAACTGCTTGGTTGGGAGACGGAAATTCAAATATATGATCCAGGACCCAGCCATGAAGTGATTTATTGTGAAAGTAATGTGCAAAATCATAAATCTGAGAACCAACCAGCAGCCAGTTCAGGATGACTGCAAAAGCCCGGATATGCAGCCTTTTGCTAGTTTTTGTGAGCAGACTCACTCCCACAGTCTTTTTAGTTTGGAGTCTATGCATTTACCTCAGATTTATACCAGCAAAGAAACCAATAAAGAAGCCAAAGTAGAATGATATGAAATAATGTATGAGTTTTATTTCCTGATACACAAGGAATACTATGGGTGTGTAGTCAGGCACTGAAAATAACCTCAAATTCTGATTTATTGAATGCCCATTTCGGAAAATATTTTATGTTACAGGGCTAATGCAAACCAGCCTGTAGGTCGGATAAACGCGCTGTCCCGAGAACAACTGCTCAGGAAATCAGGAAATCTCTTGTGTGAAACTGTTTTATTCTGGTCCTAAGAATCCCTGATCACAAGCAGAATGGTTTGAATGGAGAGTTTTAAAATGTTAACTCATAAAACAGCTTTCTTTAACAGTTTGCATTTGTTTTATATAACGTCATTCAAAGTTCATTTGAATTAATTTATATGGATTATTCAGTTAATTGATTGTATTGCATTCTAACCTCACAATTGAAATAGGCAACAATATGTGCCTCTGGCTTGTGCCTGTTGCTCAGTATTGGACGTTATACCCTATCTGTTGCATCTATTTCAATGGGACACTCTTTACATGATAAGCATCTCAGTGTAATTCTCTTGGATTAATTCTCTAGTAATTCTTTGGAGGACAGCATACAACTTCAGAGGAAAGTTATAGTTTCTGGGCTTGTCATGGATCAGTTTTTTAGTTTCTCTTGGATGGGTGACCTCTCTTCTGACACCGCTCTCCGAGGAACATTCACCCTCCGATGGCTTCCAACCCAATTTGTGGGAGTGCATTGATTTTGGTCTATTATGCTGGCTGTCCCTGGTGTTATACCCTCCCTTCTAGTAAAGATCAATGAAAATTATAATTGATTACTTACATATCATGGGCATGAATTTAAAGGAGCCGTCTGTAAGAAATGGCCAAACTGGTACTGCAGTCACTTTCAAAATATTGTTGAGCGGCGTGTACCCTCCCCCTCCTCCCCCGACCAGAGGTTGCCAGGTAGGTTGCAGAATGCAGCAGGAACGTAGGCTGCCATGGCTGCGATAATTAGAGCCGATCTGGCAACCCGGATGCCGAAACAATACTGACTTGGTGATTGGGAGATAGGTGGAGGGTGGAGCTTCAGAAACAATACTGACTTGGTGATTGGGAGATAGGTGGAGGGTGGAGCTTCAGAAACAATACTGACTTGGTGATTGGGAGATAGGTGGAGGGTGGAGCTTCAGAAACAATACTGACTTGGTGATTGGGAGATAGGTGGAGGGTGGAGCTTCAGAAACAATACTGACTTGGTGATTGGGAGATAGGTGGAGGGTGGAGCTTCAGGCCAAAACAAAAAATGACAACATAAACATCAGTTGAGGGCTGCAACTCCTCTTTTTAAACTGGAATATCCTGGCTTGAGTGCTGTTGTCAGTGACATAAGTATTTGAAATGAACAGGATTTTTAAATGTCTGTTGACATATCGGGGTCATTTTATGATTCGTTTTATTATTGCTCTTACATACAGCTCCTTTAAGCTGCATTCGACCAACAGCATCCAGAACTTAACCCACAGCTTTTTTCAGGATGCTAAAGGAATATTTAGTGTCTTCTGCATTTCTGCTGAGGTCTAAGGTTCAGAGTCAATCAGGTTTTATAAGTGCACCACTTCTCCCTAGCAGTCTCCACTGGAGTATCTGCACTTCTTTCTCATCATCCCATGTGGTCAGTCTCCTGATCCAGCAAACGCACTTCAGCTGTATTAACTAAAAATCTGTTCATGATACACACGTCTACATGTTTAAGGATGTTTATAATTGGGTCTTAAAACATAGATACAGTGAAACAATGTTTTATGGCTTTGATTAGTTTTTTTCTTATCCAAAAGTGAGCTCTCTTTCCTCTCTAGTCACTTAAAGTTTGTTAATGTTACACATTTTTATGGCTATGGGCTGTTTTTATTGTACCCTAGAGCAATAACTGCTGTGAAAAAAAAATGATAGATTAATGTTGTATTGATTCACTGCCTTGTTAGCACCATCAGAGCGCTCTCTCTCTTTCTCTCTCTCTCTCTCTCTCTCTCTCTCTCTCTCTCTCTCTCTCTCTCTCTCTCTCTCTCTCTCTCTCTCTGGACCTCACATGACTGCCCATTTCCTGGCAGACTCTTCTCAGCTGATTGAAACTGAAAACGTGTTTACAAACAATGACACCTATTCCTGTGGCACAACCTAAAAGTAAGAGATTTTGGAAGTTTTTGAGAAGATTAAACCTGGTGTTATCGAGACGAAAAAAAGGAGGAAATTAAACCCTGAAACACTCCACTGATCAGAAATGTTTAGCACTGCCAGGCTCACTCCAAAAGTAATCTCAGAGTTCCCCTGGAACGCTGTTTAGCTGCAGTCGTAATGAAAGGGACCAAGGATAGGACCCAAGAAAAGATATCTGGCTACAGCTGGAAAATGTTCCCTGCAGTAGTGATGCAGATTTAGTTTTTGCTCATTAAAGAAGTTATGAGAAGAAATAAAGGAATTTTATATCTTCTGTATTTAACCACATTCTTTTCATCTTTACTCCATGATTTATAAAAGGGCACCACAGTTAATATAGCTCGGTGATGAGTGCTGTTGTGTCACAACTTGAACCTTCCTGGCTCAAATCTTGATTGATTCAGACTCCATCTCGTTGGGAGGATAGGCTTTGAATGAAAACTGAAGAAGTGGATAAAGACGATAGATGGCTTCAGGCACACATCAAAGAATCAAACAAAGACTCAAACTAATCACCACAGCAAGCAAGTAAATAATAATAATAATGACTTGGATTTATATAGCGCCCTTCTAGGCACCCAGAGCGCTTTACAGAAATCATTATTCATCCATACACATTCTCTCTGGTGGTGGTAAGCTACATTTGTAGCCACAGCTGCCCTGGGGCAGACTGACGGAAGCGTGGCTGCCATATCGCGCCTAACGGCCCCTCCGACCACCACCAACATTCATACACATTCAAACACATTCACACGAGGCAAGGTGGGTAAGGTGTCTTGCCCAAGGACACTACGACAGCAAACTGGGACAGAGCGGGATTCGAACCGCCGACCTTCGGATCATTGGACGACCCGCTCTACCACCTGAGCTACTGCCGCCCCGCAAGTGGACTAAGGCCCCGTTTACACGGAGCAAAAACGGAGGCGTTTTCATGCGTTTTGGCCGTTCGTTTAAACGAAAACGCAGCTCAAAGCCCCCAAAAACGTTCATTTCTGAAAACTCCGGCCAAAGTGGAGATTTTCAAAAACTCAGTTTTCACGTTTGCGTCTAAACAGAGGAAAACGGAGGAAAACAGAGGAAAACAGAGGAAAACGGAGATTTAAGCTTCAGAACGTCATATTATGCACCAGAAACTCACCAGCGTCATGTGTGCGACCTGTGTTTACAATTAGTTTGGCCACCGTCAATATTTTCTTGTATTTTACCTGTCTTATATTCTATATAAAAGACTCTCGTTCCGTCTTGGAAGTAAAGCCTGAATTATGGTCCCGCGTTAAATCGACGGAGAGCCTACGGCGTAGGGTACGCGGCGATGCGCGCCGTACGGTGTGCTTCGCCGCGTACCCTACGCCGAAGGCTCTGCGTTGGTGTAACGCGGAACCATAAATCAGCCTTAACTGGAAGTTACACGTGTCATTTGTTGATGTTTTTTCCAGGATTCTGATTGGCTGGCATGACGCTAACAGCGTTTTCATGCGGGTCCGTGTAAACGAGGATATTTTTGAAAACGTAGAGGGGAAAATATCCGTTTTTGTAAATACCAGGCTACGTGTAAACGTGGCCTAAGCTTCACTATGTTGCTCTTAGACTACAGATAGACTGGTGGATAAACCGTTTTCCACATAATTTCAAACAAACCATGTGTTCATGGTAACTGACTCTTGTTTTACAGGTATACATGTTTCTGTAGATACTCCAATTGACTGCAAAGAATTAAGATGTTATTGTTTTAGCTTTACAGTGGTGGTGTGTGTTAAGGAGAGTAGTTTAAGGGCCAATCCCAATGTTCCCCCTACTTTCTACCACTAGCCCTCACTCACTACCACTAGCCCTAAAAATGAAGTCACAAGGGGTAGGGCCCTTGTAATCTTCCCTAGGGATTGGGACACCACTTGCTACGTCACTGTGTGGTTTACGCTCGGGTACGTAAGCGACTGCGTAGTTACGTTTGCACATACGTCACACCATATCAGGAAGCCGAGAGCTAAAAGCTGTTTTAATTTCCGCTGTAGCGCTGTTAATATGCCACTTCATTAAGTTTTAATATTTTTTCAGGCGTAAAAGTAACCGTTAAGATCCCCAACCTGGGCTCAATTTATCCAAATAACGCCTGTTAAGAAATTTGCTCCGATGTTTTCGGGGATGAGAAGAGCTGCCGGCGATTTATGGTTCCACGTTAAATTGCAGTGCACTGAGTGAATATTATGAAAGTAAAATATATATTTCTTTCTAGAAATGTAATCGAAATGCATTTTTATGCAGAAACTAACTCAAAATATTGATTTTATTCGCTAAAAATTAGAAATGTCCACCATGTTTTTTTGTTTAATTCAGCCTCCAAATTATGACATTTTTCTGGCCCTGGGTCGGCGAGTCAGCATCTGAAATCCCTCGCTTTTAAGGGCTAGATTCATACACCCTAGCCCTTGTTATGCTCACTACCCCTACATGCAAAGAGGAATGGGGACACCACTACCTTCATGGGAACGCGCAAAATTTAGGGGTAGTGCTGAAAAGTAGGGCTAGGGCGGGGGTGTATTGGGACTGGCCCTAAGTCTGCTGCACCAGCAGAGTTAAATATGAGACCACATGGAAAGAAGGCCACAGCTGTGCATCAGGGGTCTTGCTTGCACCAGTGTGCTATATAAGCAGCCTGTTCTAGATGGAGAAGTTTATTGTAAAAAATGTTAGTACAACTTCAGACAATCAAAACCTTTGTTGCTTAAATGTAAAAGTTAGTCGTTAATATCAGACATAGTTGTGCCCTTTGTTCTGATTCTTTCTGTTCACTAACATATACAATTTAATGACGACACAATCAGCTTTATTCTGCAATTGTTATGGGAAGTATAACAGGAAGAGGAGAGTCACAAGTGAGTTAAGTGTGAAGCTGAGAAAGGAAGAGATAATGAGATGAGGAATGTGTGAGAGGAGGGCCAGCTTAAAAAAAACCCCAAAGGAATATGGGAGCTTTAAAAAGAGAGAGAGAGAGAGAGAGAGAGAGAGAGAGAGAGAGAGAGAGAGAGAGAGAGAGAGAGAGAGAGAGAGAGAGAGAGAGAGAGAGAGAGCCCAACTCTGTAGGGGAAAGAAGCTGCACCCTAAACCCCCTCACAAAAGCAAGAAATAAATTAATGTGAAAGTTGAAGAAAGGAGGCACGGGAGAGGAAGACAGGGGAGAGTGTGAGAGTAAGAGACTTAGAAGTGGTGACATCAGATGTCTCAGTTGTCTGGGAGAAAAACTTCAGCAGGTGTAATTCTAGTCCCACACTGCAGATCAGATCATATCTGTGTGTGTGTGTGTGCGTGCGTGCGTGCGTGCGTGCGTGCGTGCGTGCGTGCGTGCGTGCGTGCGTGCGTGCGTGCGTGCGTGCGTGTGTGCGTGCGTCTGTCTCTTAGGTGGCCAAAAATATGTCATGAAGATTTCAATCTGACTGCATACATTTTTCTTTCTCTCTCTCTTCATCTTAAAACTATTTCATTGCATTGTATAACGATCTGACTACTTCAAAACTGTGAGGATAATTCTCACAAATAGCATGCCTGAAAAAGCTGTTTGAACCCAGAAACAAAGTAGCTTTAGCATCGTTTTGGATCAATAACAAATTATTGCAAGCTATTTTTTTATTTATTTTTCTGTAATTTTTAAATTATTACCATTGTTTCTTTATCTTTTTCTTATATGGGTTAATCCCTGAGAGTTTATTGTTGTTCAGGTGTTCAGGAAAATAGTTAGGCTGCAACTGTCAGCTTGATCTTCTTGACAGATTCTTACCTGAAGGGTGTCAAAAACCCACATGTTACACAGTGTGTTTGCCAACTTCTGCCTGTGGTGATTTTGTTTGCGAGCTCTTCTGTGATTAATGCAAGTTAAAACGAGTTTGTCACATTTACCAATGTTTTCTTTTTTAAGCTCTGTTTTGTTTTCATAGATGTAAATCACTTTAAGCTGCAATCACCTCATAAACAAACCTGTATGTCACTCATTTAATAGAAATTATCTCAACTATTATCCTTTTCGTTTCTTTTTAACTGATCATTGTTGTTTCTCATCAGGCCATGCTAACAAGGAAAGTAGTTTTATATTTCACAACAGGTCAATTCATTATTTCTTATAATAACTGTTAACAAAAATCACTGCTTCAAGAAAGATCAGATTTGGGGATGATTTGATGTTAAAATCAGATTTTCCAAATATATACCTTTTATTTTGTCAAGCATCATATTTTATGGTTGAGTTACACACACTTTTCTCTCTAAAGAGGAGTAGACAGCTGCCCCTCTAAAAGTGAACCGTAATTAACACCTTTAAATCCAACATGCCATAGCTTTATAAATAAAAGAAGCTGATTAAAGGCTTGGGACACATTAGAAGTGGGTTAGCACAAACGTGTAAATAGCTTAGACTCATTTTCATTACACTGCAGAGAATGGAAAGATGGAACCATTAATAGAGAGCCAAGAGCGTTGAAAAAATATGCTAATGTTTTTAAGTAGGAGGTTTGGAAACAGACAGAGATAGAAAATGACTAGGAATAAAATAGAGCACGGAGAGACATATCAATCCACATATAACCTCCCTTAAGTCCTAGGCCTTTATGCTAGTCTCAGTATTCAACACTAAAATACATTTTAATTAACATACCAGCTTTCGGACAGCACACAAATACATTAATTTGCACAATATGTAGCTTTAATCATAAATAACAATGAGATGTTTTTTTGCAGTGTTCTCAGTTGTGTACTTGTGTACATTGGCTAAGACATTAGTTCATTTGCTGTAATAAATGCCTTTTTACTCTTTTGTTTAAACAAAGAATTATAGGAGCATCCTGCACTTGATGTTATTGATCACATCCTCCTTTTACAGAGGCTTGAGCGAACAGTTGGGAATAAAAGGATCACATTGGGCTGTTTTAAATCATATCAATCTGACAGCTTTAAGTTGTTCATGAAAATGATCAGTCTTCCTTATATGTCAGGAATAGTCATGGTGCTCCCCAAGGGTCTATGCTCAAACCTTTTTTATGGTATATTTCCTTCCATTACGATATACAGACCGAATAAATGATCAAAGAATGACCCTATACTTATATTATACTTATCCGTGAAACCAAACAAAACCAATCAGAAAGATGGCGTATAAGGATACTTAAAAGTCATAAAAGGACCGGACGGCTTCTAATTCTCCACTTCTAAACCTGAGAAAAACAGCATATAAGCATATAATTCTAGATAGCATTACACTAGCATCCAGAACCAGTGTGAGGAACTTTAGAGGTTATCGTTAACTAGAAAAGATGTCCATTAATTCAGGCATGGAGTCATGTGGAGATGTTTTGTTATTAGGCAGAGATACACAGAGCCACATTTGACAGGAAACGAATACCGCTTTAAAGCGCAAATACCTCATAATAACTGTCAAGCACAGTCGTGGAGGTGTGATGATTTGGCTGTTTTGCAGCCACAGGACCTTTGCACCTTACTGTCACCAAGGCACCATAAACGTTTCTGTATTCTGAAGTGAAATGTGGAAGCATCAATCTGCTAAAGCTTGTCTGAAATTACAATGATGACAGGACCTTAAAAGAGCTGTGGACTCATGAATGTCCCCAAAACTCAAACAAATGAACATGAATAAGAGTGGGTCATATTTCCCACACAATAATAGGTTAATAAAGGGGTCATTGTTGTTAGATCAAGACTGCAGGCAGGTACCCATACCCATCCCGAGACATGACTTTTTAGAGTACACAGCATGTGGTTTTGCATTGTTTTGTTGAAAAATGTATCAATGGCTTTGTAGTGAGGGAAATTAAGTCAGGTTTTTAGTTTTTCAAGATGGCTGTCTTATGAAAGCTTGTTTTATTTGCATGGCTAATGGGGGAGGGGGTGGGGGGTCCCAAGATTATAGTCTGATGTCAGAATAATCAAAATTGGATTTTCCAATCACATTCCAGGTCAAAAACATATAAAAACGGCTTTTGTGGCAGCCATTTTGGAAAACGGCAGCCATTTTTTTTTTTTTTGCGTGGCTAACGGGCTTTTTTGAAGATTTGGCGCTTGTCTCACAAAGTGAACGATCGTTTCACTAATGTGCCTGGCTATTGGAAGATGTGGTCTTGAAAGATCTCAATCGACTTTTCTGCATTAATAGGTATGTTTACATTTGAGTAGATGAGATGGTTCAGACCATCTTGGTATATTACGCTAATGTAGTTGTCTGTTTGCTGCTGGTCGTTTGCGAAAACCAACAAATGTGAATTACTACCACAACATGGTTGGCTGTATTGTTTGTTCAGTCAACAGCTCTTGTGGGGTGCTACAGTGTAATGGAGACATGGTGGCTGAAGAGGCTGAGGAGATGGTTGGCCCTGTTGGAGGTTCCTGCCTGGCAAGTTTACCCTGAACTCCTGCTTGTGGAAACACACCTAATGTTGCCATTACACAAGTGTAAGTGTTCTTTGCCAAGGGTACAGATACTATCACAGACCTTGGCTTTCAGGCTCCTAACAACAGTCTGGATCCTTTTTATCTTTGGTCCTGACCACACTGCATCCATTTCTTCCAAAAAGGTCTGGAATACTGATTTATCTGACTGCAAGAGACATTCCACTGTATGAAAGTCCAACCTATAGATGGGGCCAGAGGTGGACAGAGTACTCGACCCCAGTACTTGAGTAAGAGTACAAATACTACTGGTCAAAATTTACTCCGTTACAAGTAAAAGTAGCTCAGTCAGAATATTACTCGAGTAAGAGTAGAAAAGTACTTGTTTTTAAAGGTACTTAAGTATCCAAAAGTAAATGCTTTTAAATGTACTTTAAGTAAAAGTAAGAGTAAGAGTAAGAGTAAATTTCTTATTTTCCACATCAGTAAATTACTATATTTTTTATAAATTAATTTTAGGATCTTTTAACTCTTGTTTCTGAGAATTCGATGTTGAGTTGTTGAAAGCAGAGAGGTAGTTCTGCTTCGGCAGACACAATAAACATTTGAAAATAAATGTGGTTTTTCTGTGCCCTCGTTTTTTACTCGGTCGAACTCAAACATTGAGTTAAGATACGGCCAAGGATTTTGTGAAAGTCCCTGCTCCGAGTCCGACTCATTATCAGACTCAGACGACTCAGCGGATTGTCTTTCTTCTCCTGACGCAGGCGTAGCCATTGTTGCGGCTCTGTCTTCACTTGTTGCGGCTCAGTCTTGACAAACGCAGGTTACTTTGGCGGTATCGTTTTGAGGAGGCTTGACGTATTTCCGCTTTACGTACATCCCAGTGGAGAGCGTGCTCTGTGATAGGTCTCCTCCTTTGACAAAAACAGCTTGTGTCCAATAGGATTTTAGGGAAGAAGAAAAAAGAGCAGACCTGAAAGTAACAAGTACTTTTCAGCCTTCCTAGAAATTTACTTGAGTAAAAGTAAAGATATTTGTCTTGGAAATGTATTCAAGTAAGAGTAATAAGTACCAAATAAATCTAATACTCAAGTAAAGTACAAATCCTCTGGATATGTACTTAAGTACAGTACTCAAGTAAATGTACTCCATTACTGTCCACCACTGGATGGGGCCCAGTGCCCAGGGGCATTGATGAGTCTCTGGAGTTTTAAGGGGTGATCAGTGACTGAGGGATGAGAGATCACAGCCATCCAGCTTAATATAATGTAGATCCTCCACCCATATGTCCTCCTCAAGGACTCAGGTTTTAGTGAATGCTGCTTTTAAACCCAACAACTGTTGACATCATCTTTTTGAAATAACATAAATATTATTTTTTTAATCCATTCACCTGCTGAAGTTGTCCCGCAGCTCACCTCGTTGGAACCTTTCACAAACCCAAAATCCAGGGCTGAGTAATTAAATTACATTTACAATGGTTCAATCTGTCTGCAGAAAGAAATACAATAAAAATGTGAATGTAGGTATCACATAATCTATTATTATTATTAGGGCCCGAGCACTTGCAGTGCGAAGGCCCTATTGTAATTGCAGGAATTATTAGGGCCCGAGCACTTGCAGTGCGAAGGCCCTATTGTATTTGCAGGAATTTTTATTATTATTAGGGCCCGAGCACCTTCAGTGCGAAGGCCCTATTGTATCTGTAGGAATTTTTTTTTTTCTTTTTCTTTTTCTTTTTCTTTTTCTTCTGACAAAAGGAGGGCCTTTTTGCCCCCCTAAACGTGCCCAAAAAGTCACCAAATTTTGCATGCAAGTCAGGCCTGGCGAAAAATTCGATATTTAATGGTTTACATTAATGGGCGTGGCAAAATGGCTCAACAGCGCCCCCCGGAAAACTTTGTGACTCAAGCCCCACAATACGGTTTGACGTACATGCACGAAAATCGCTACACACCTGTATCAGTACACAACTTAAAGAAAAGTCTCTTGGTGACATGCCCGAAACCGAACAGGAAGTCAGCCATTTTGAATTAATCGTGTCACTTTGGCGCAATTTATGCCATTCCTTCGGCAGTTAATACGGCCCGAACCGTAACGTGCACCCAAGTTTGTTATACATCAAAATGTGCGTCTCCATCCTGCGACAACACGCATTACTTTTCTCTTTCAAAAGCATTACCGTGGCGACGCTAGACGCCAAAAAGCGCGCCCACCCTTCATCTGGTTGGTTCAGACCGAAAAAACTTTGCGCCTCAAGCCCCATAATACGGTGTGACGTACAAGAACGAAAATCGGTACACACCTGTATCATGTCGCAACTTAAAGAAAAGTCTCTTGGCGCCATGGCCGAAACCGAACAGGAAGTCGGCCATTTTAAACATTCTGAATTAATCGCGTAATTTTGGAGCAATATATGCTATTCCTTTGAGAATTAATACGGCCCGAACCGTAACGTGCACCCAAGTTTGTTATACATCAAAATGTGCGTCTCCATCCTGCGACAACACGCATTACTTTTCTCTTTCAAAAGCATTACCGTGGCGACGCTAGACGCCAAAAAGCGCGCCCACCCTTCATCTGGTTGGTTCAGACCGAAAAAACTTTGCGCCTCAAGCCCCATAATACGGTGTGACGTACAAGAACGAAAATCGGTACACACCTGTATCATGTCGCAACTTAAAGAAAAGTCTCTTGGCGCCATGGCCGAAACCGAACAGGAAGTCGGCCATTTTAAACATTCTGAATTAATCGCGTAATTTTGGAGCAATATATGCTATTCCTTTGAGAATTAATACGGCCCGAACCGTAACGTGCACCCAGGTGTGTTATACATCAAAATGTGCGTCTCTATCCTGCGACTACGCGCATTACTTTTCTCTTTCAAAAGTGTTAACGTGGCGACGCCAGACGGCAAAAAGCGCGGCCCCCTTCATCTGATTGGTCCATATTTGATAGTTCCCCAAAAGTCACCAAATTTTGCATGCAAGCCAGGCCTGGCGATAAATTTGATATTTTATGGTTTACATTAATGGGCGTGGCAAAATGGCTCAACAGCGCCCCCGGAAAACTTCGTGCCTCAAGCCCCACAATACGGTTTGACGTACATGCATGAAAATCGGTACACACTTGCATCATGTTGCAACTTAAAGAAAAGTCTCTTGGCGCCATGGCCGAAACCGAGCAGGAAGTCAGCCATTTTTAATTTATTGTGTAATTTTGGCGCAATTTATGCCATTCCTTCGGCAATTAATACGGCCCGAACCGTAACGTGCACCCAGGTGTGTTATACTTCAAAATGTGCGTCTTCATCTTGCGACTACGCGCATTACTTTTCTCTTTCTCTTTCGTGGCGACGCTAGACGCGAAAAAGCGCGCGTCCCCTTCATCTGATTGGTCCATATTTGATAGTTCTCCAAAAGTCACCAAATTTTACATGCAAGCCAGGCTTGGCGATAAATTTGATATTTCATGGTTTGCATTAATGGGCGTGGCCTAACGGCTCAACAGCGCCCCCTAGAATACTTTTATCTGCCATAACTTTTGAATGGTTTGACATAGGAAGTCGTGGGTGGTGTCATGGGACTCTGTAATGAGTCATTAAGCTTCGTTGGCCTTAATTAGCCCCGCCCCTTCTTCTGATTGGTTGTCCCTTTTTTCTGCTATAACTTTTTAATGGTTTGACAAAGAGAGTCGTGGGTGGTGTCATCAGATTCTGTATGGAGTCCTTGACCTTCATTGGCCTGAATTAGCCCCGCCCCTTCTTCTGATTGGTTGTCCCTTTTTTCTGCTATAACTTTTGAATGGGTTGACATAGGAAGTCGTGGGTGGTGTCATGGGACTCTGTAATGAGTTCTTAAGCTTCGTTGGCCTTAATTAGCCCCGCCCCTTCTTCTGATTGGTTATCCAGATTTTCTGCTATAACTTTGGAATGGTTTGACATAGGGAGTTGTGGGTGGTGTCTTTTCTGATATGCTTATGGGGGGCGGTGGCCGTGAGTGCGAGGGCCCGTTCATCGCTGCTTGCAGCTTTAATTAGGGCCCGAGCACCTTCAGAGCGAAGGCCCTATTGTATTTGCAGGAATTTTTATTATTATTATTAGGGCCCGAGCACTTGCAGTGCGAAGGCCCTATTGTAATTGCAGGAATTATTCTTCTTCTTCTTCTTCTTATTGTTCTGACAAAAGGAAGGCCTTTTTGCCCCCCTAAACGTGCCCAAAAAGTCACCAAATTTTGCATGCAAGCCAGGTCTGGCGAAAAATTTGATATTTAATGGTTTGCATTAATGGGCGTGGCAAAATGGCTCAACAGCGCCCCCTTGAAAACTTTGTGCCTCAAGCCCCACAATGCGGTTTGTCGTACATGCACGAAAATCGGTACACACCTGTATCAGTACACAACTTAAAGAAAAGTGTCTGGGCGTCATGTCGAGAAACCGAACAGGAAGTCGGCCATTTTGAATTAATCGCGTCATTTTGGCGAAATTGATGCCTTCCTTCGGCAGTTAATACGGCCCGAACCGTAACGTGGACCCAGGTGTGTTATACATCAAAATGTGCGTCTCCATCCTGCGACTACGCGCATTACTTTTCTCTTTCAAAAGCGTTACCGTGGCGACGCTAGATGCCAAAAAGTGCGCCCACCCTTCATCTGATCGGTTCAGATAGAAAAAACTTTGCGCCTCAAGCCCCACAATACGGTTTGACGTACATGAACGAAAATCGGTACACACCTGTATCATGTCGCAACTTAAAGAAAAGTCTCTTGGTGCCATGGCCGAAACCGAACAGGAAGTCGGCCATTTTGAACATTCTGAATTAATCGCGTAATTTTGGAGCAATATATGCCATTCCTTCGAGAATTAATACGGCCCGAACCGTATCGTGAACCCAGGTGTGTTATACATCAAAATGTGCGTCTCCATCCTGCGACTACGCGCATTACTTTTCTCTTTCAAAAGTGTTACCGTGGCGACGCTAGACGCCAACAAGCGCACCCCCCCTTCATCTGATTGGTCCATATTTGATAGTTCCCCAAAAGGCACCAAATTTGGCACGCAAGCCAGGCCTGGCGATAAATTTGATATTTCATGGTTTGCATTAATGGGCGTGGTAAAATGGCTCAACAGCGCCCCCCGGAAAACTTTGTGCCTCAAGCCCCACAATACGGTTTGACGTACATGCACGAAAATCGCTACACACCTGTATCATGGCACAACTTAAAGAAAAGTCTCTTGGAGCCATGGCTGAAACCGAACAGGAAGTCGGCCATTTTGAAATCTGATTGGTCCATATTTGATAGTTCTCCAAAAGTCACCAAATTTTGCATGCAAGACAGACTTGGCGATAAATTGGATATTTCATGGTTTGCATTAATGGGCGTGGCCTAACGGCTCAACAGCGCCCCCTATAATACTTTTCTCTGCCATAACTTTTGAATGGTTTGACATAGGAAGTTGTGGGTGGTGTCATGGGACTCTGTAATGAGTCCTTGACCTTCATTGGCCTGAATTAGCCCCGCCCCTTCTTCTGATTGGTTGTCCCTTTTTTCTGCTATAACTTTTGAATGGTTTGACTTAGGAAGTCGTGGGTGGTGTCATTTCTTATATGCTTATGGGGGGCGGTGGCCGTGAGTGCGAGGGCCCGTTCATCGCTGCTTGCAGCTTTAATTATTATTATTATTATTATTTTTCTGACGAAAGGAGGGCCTTTTTGCCCCCCTAAACGTGCCCAAAAAGTCACCAAATTTTGCACGCAAACCAGGCCTGGCGAAAAATTTGATATTTTATGGTTTGCATTAATGGGCGTGGCAAAATGGCTCAACAGCGCCCCCCGGAAAACTTTGTGCCTCAAGCCCCACGATACGGTTTGACGTACATGCACGAAAATCAGTACACACCTGTATCATGGCACAACTTAAAGAAAAGCCTCTTGGAGTCATGCCCGAAACCGAACAGGATGTCGGCCATTGTGAATTAATTGTGTCATTTTGGCGAAATCCATGCCATTCCTTCGGCAGTTAATACGGCCCGAACCGTAACGTGCACCCAGGTGTGTTATACATCAAAATATGCGTCTCCATCCTGCGACTACACGCATTACTTTTCTCTTTCAAAAGTGTTACCGTGGCGACGCTAGACGCCAAAAGGCGCGCCCCCCCTTCATCTGATTGGTCCATATTTGATAGTTCTCCAAAAGTAATCAAATTTTGCATGCAAGTCAGACTTGGCGATACATTTGATATTTCATGGTTTGCATTAATGGGCGTGGCCTAACGGCTCAACAGCGCCCCCTAGAATACTTTTATCTGCCATAACTTTTGAATGGTTTGACATAGGAAGTTGTGGGTGGTGTCATGGGACTCAGTAATGAGTCCTTAAGCTTCGTTGGCCTTAATTAGCCCCGCCCCTTCTTCTGATTGGTTGTCCCTTTTTTCTGCTATAACTTTTTAATGGTTTGACTCCCGCTTCCTGATTCAAACGTCTGCCGGCCCCGCCCCCCGTCCAATCAGTGGCGAGTAGGGTGATGACGGCCCCGCCCCCCGACCAATCAGTGGCGAGTAGGGTGATGACGGCCCCGCCCCCCGACCAATCAGCTGTTGTAATGTGGTGACGTTAGAAATAGTCCCGTGCTCAGCCCGGTTAGAACCGCGGTAGAATGGTTACAGAAAAAGTAATAATAAAATAGTAGTGTTTTACTAATATTTATACCTTACAAATATTTAAAAAATTAGGAAAAAAAAGTTCCAGACATTATATCGCTATCATGGTCTCTCCTAAGCCAGTAAGTCAATGTGAGGTATCAGCTGAGATATAGCTCAACCAGATCATTGCGATCTTTGGTGCCGGTGGTTGGGAGTTCGAGCCTGGCAGGATGCTGAAATTTTTGTAAGCAAATTTTGTCTTTTTTTTACATCAAGATGTGCGTCTCTTTCCTGCGACGACGCACATTACTTTTCTCTTTCAAAAGTGTTACCGTGGCGACGCTAGGCGTGAAAAAGCGCTCGTCCCCTTCATCTGATTGGTCCATATTTGATAGTTCTCCAAAAGTCACCAAATTTTGCATGCAAGCCAGGCCTGGTGATACATTTGATATTTAATGGTTTGCATTAATGGGCGTGGCCTAACGGCTCAACAGCGCCCCCTAGAATACTTTTCTCTGCCATAACTTTTGAATGGTTTGACATAGGAAGTTGTGGGTGGTGTCATGGGACTCTGTAATGAGTCCTTGACCTTCATTGGCCTGAATTAGCCCCGCCCCTTCCTCCGATTGGTTGTTCCTTTTTTCTGCTATAACTTTTGAATGGGTTGACATAGAGAGTCGTGGGTGGTGTCATTTCTGATATGCTTATGGGGGGCGGTGGACGTGAGTGCGAGGGCCCGTTCATCGCTGCTTGCAGCTTTAATTATTATTATTATTATTTTCCTGACAAAGTGAAGGCCTTTTTGCCCCCCTTAACATGCCCAAAAAGTCACCAAATTTTGCACCCTAGTCAGGCCTGGCGAAAAATTTGATATTTAAAGGTTTGCATTAATGGGCGTGGCAAAATGGCTCAACAGCGCCCCCTTGAAAACTTTGTGCCTCAAGCCCCACGATACGGTTTGACGTACATGCACGAAAATCGGTACACACCTGTATCATGGGACAACTTAAACAAAAGTCTCTTGGGGTCATGCCCGAAACCCAACAGGATGTCGGCCATTTTGAATTAGTCGTGTCATTTTGGCGAAATTTATGCCATTCCTTCGAAAGTTAATTCAGCCCGAACCGTAACGTGCCCCCAAGTGTGTTATACATCAAAATGTCCGTCTCCATCGTGCGACACCACGCATTACTTTTCTCTTTCAAAAGCGTTACCGTGGCGACGCTAGACGCCAAAAAGCGCGCCCACCCTTCATCTGATTGGTTCGACAGAAAAAACTTTGTGCCTCAAGCCCCATAATACGCTTTGACGTACATGAACGAAAATCGGTACACACCTGTATCATGTCGCAACTAAAAGAAAAGTCTCTTGGCGCCATGGCCGAAACCGAACAGGAAGTCGGCCATTTTGAACATTCTGAATTAATTGCGTAATTTTGGAGCAATATATGCCATTCCTTCGAGAGTTAATTCAGCCCGAACCGTATCATGAAACCAGGTGTGTTATACATCAAAATGTGCGTCTCCATCCTGCGACTACACGCATTACTTTTCTCTTTCAAAACTGTTACCGTGGCGACGCTAGACGCCAACAAGCGCACCCCCCCTTCATCTGATTGGTCCATATTTGATTGTTCCCCAAAAGTCACCAAATTTGGCATGCAAGCCAGGCCTGGCGATAAATTTGATATTTCATGGTTTGCATTAATGGGCGTGGCAAAATGGCTCAACAGCGCCCCCCGGAAAACTTTGTGCCTCAAGCCCCACAATACGGTTTGACGTACATGCACGAAAATCGCTACACACCTGTATCATGGCACAACTTAAAGAAAAGTCTCTTGGAGCCATGGCCGAAACCGAACAGGATGTCGGCCATTTTGAATACATTGTGTCATTTTGGCGAAATTTATGCCATTCCTTCGGCAGTTAATTCAGCCCGAACCGTAACGTGCCCCCAGGTGTGTTATACATCAAAATGTGCGTTTACATCCTGCGACACCACGCATTACTTTTCTCTTTCAAAAGTGTTACCGTGGCGACGCTAGACGCCAAAAGGCGCGCCCCCCCTTCATGTGATTGGTCCATATTTGATAGTTCTCCAAAAGTCAACAAATTTTGCATTCAAGCCAGACTTGGTGATAAATTTGATATTTCATGATTTGCATTAATGGGCGTGGCGCCCCCTAGAATACTTTTCTCTGCCATAACTTTTGAATGGTTTGACATAGGAAGTTGTGGGTGGTGTCATGGGACTCTGTAATGAGTTCTTAGGCTTCGTTGGCCTTAATTAGCCCCGCCCCTTTTTCTGATTGGTTGTCCCGATTTTCTGCTATAACTTTTGAATGGTTTGACATAGAGAGTCCCGCTTCCTGATTCAAACGTCTGCTGGCCCCGCCCCCCGACCAATCAGTGGCGAGTAGGGTGATGACGGCCCCGCCCCCCGACCAATAGGTGGCGAGTAGGGTGATGACGGCCCCGCCCCCGACCAATCAGTGGCGAGTAGGGTGATGACGGCCCCGCTCCCCGACCAATCAGCTGCCTGTAATATGGTGACGTCAGAAATAGACCCGTGCTCAGCCCGGTTAGAACCTCGGTAGAATGGTTACAGAAAAAGTAATAAAAATAGTAGTGTTTTACTAATATTTATACCTTACAAATATTTAAAAAATTAGGAAAAAAAAGTTCCAGACGTTTTATCGCTATGTTGGTCTCTCTTAAGCCAGTAAGTCAAAGTGAAAGGTTTAGCTGAGACATAGCTCAGCCACAGAATTGCGGTCTTTGGTGCCAGAAGTTGAGAGTTCAAGCCTGCCTGTATGACGAAATTTTTTGTCAGCAATTTTTGTGTTTTTTTTACATCAAAATGTGCGTCTCTGTCCTGCGACGACGCACATTACTTTTCTCTTTCAAAAGTGTTACCGTGGCGACGCTAGACGCGAAAAAGCGCGCGTCCCCTTCATCTGATTGGTCCATATTTGATAGTTCTCCAAAAGTCACCAAATTTTGCATGGAAGCCAGGCCTGGTGATAAATCTGATATTTAATGGTTTACATTAATGGGCGTGGCCTAACGGCTCAACAGCGCCCCCTAGAATACTTTTCTCTGCCATAACTTTTGAATGGTTTGACATAAAGAGTCGTGGGTGGTGTCATGGGACTCGGTATTGAGTCCTTGACCATAATTGGCCTGAATTAGCCCCGCCCCTTCTTCTGATTGGTTGTCCCGATTTTCTGCCATAACTTTTGAATGGTTTAACATAGAGAGTCGTGGGTGGTGTCATCAGACTCTGTATGGAGTCCTTGACCTTCATTGGCCTGAATTAGCCCCGCCCCTTCTTCTGATTGGTTGTCCCTTTTTTCTGCTATAACTTTTGAATGGTTTGACATAGAGAGTCGTGGGTGTTGTCATTTCTGATATGCTTATGGGGGGCGGTGGACGTGAGTGCGAGGGCCCGTTCATCGCTGCTTGCAGCTTTAATTATTATTATTATTTTTCTTCTGACAAAGTGATGGCCCTTTTGCCCCCCTTAACATGCCCAAAAAGTCACCAAATTTTGCACCCAAGTCAGGCCTGGCGAAAAATTTGATATTTAATTGTTTGCATTAATGGGCGTGGTAAAATGGCTCAACAGCGCCCCCTTGAAAACTTTGTGCCTCAAGCCCCACGATACGGTTTGACGTACATGCACGAAAATCGGTACACACCTGTATCATGGGACAACTTAAACAAAAGTCTCTTGGCGACATGGCCGAAACCGAACAGGAAGTCGGCCATTTTGAATTAATCGTGTCATTTTGGCGAAATTTATGCCATTCCTTCGAAAGTTAATTCAGCCCGAACCGTAACGTGCCCCCAGGTGTGTTATACATCAAAATGTGCGTCTCCCTCCTGCGACCACACGCATTACTTTTCTCTTTCAAAAGCGTTACCGTGGCGACGCTAGACGCCAAAAAGCGCGCCCACCCTTCATCTCGTTGCTTCAGACAGAAAAAACTTTGAGCCTCAAGCCCCATAATACGGTTTGACGTACCTGAACGAAAATCGGTACACTCCTGTATCATGTCGCAACTAAAAGAAAAGTCTCTTGGCGCCATGGCCGAAACCGAACAGGAAGTCGGCCATTTTGAACATTCTGAATTAATTGCGTAATTTTGGAGCAATATATGCCATTCCTTCGAGAATTAATTCAGCCCGAACCGTATTGTGAACCCAGATGTGTTATACATCAAAATGTGCGTCTCCATCCTGCGACTACACGCATTACTTTTCTCTTTGAAAAGTGTTACCGTGGCGACGCTAGACGCCAACAAGCGCACCCCCCCTTCATCTGATTGGTCCATATTTGATAGTTCCCCAAAAGGCACCAAATTTGGCATGCAAGCCAGGCCTGGCGATAAATTTGATATTTCATGGTTTGCATTAATGGGCGTGGCAAAATGGCTCAACAGCGCCCCCCGGAAAACTTTGTGCCTCAAGCCCCACAATACGGTTTGACGTACATGCACGAAAATCGCTACACACCTGTATCATGGCACAACTTAAAGAAAAGTCTCTTGGAGCCATGGCCGAAACCGAACAGGATGTCGGCCATTTTGAATAAATTGTGTCATTTTGGCGAAATTTATGCCATTCCTTCGGCAGTTAATTCAGCCCGAACCGTAACGTGCACCCAGGTGTGTTATACATCAAAATGTGCGTCTACATCCTGCGACACCACGCATTACTTTTCTCTTTCAAAAGTGTTACCGTGGCGACGCTAGAC
This sequence comes from Cololabis saira, assembly GCF_033807715.1. Taxonomy (NCBI): domain Eukaryota; kingdom Metazoa; phylum Chordata; class Actinopteri; order Beloniformes; family Belonidae; genus Cololabis; species Cololabis saira. The sequence goes on along the minus strand of NC_084597.1, from coordinate 28,485,201 downwards.
GCCAAAAGGCGCGCCCCCCCTTCATGTGATTGGTCCATATTTGATAGTTCTCCAAAAGTCACCAAATTTTGCATGCAAGCCAGACTTGGTGATAACTTTGATATTTCATGGTTTGCATTAATGGGCGTGGCCTAACGGCTCAACAGCGCCCCCTAGAATACTTTTATCTGCCATAACTTTTGAATGGTTTGACATAGGAAGTCGTGGTTGGTGTCATGGGACTCTGTAATGAGTTCTTAAGCTTCGTTGGGCTTAATTAGCCCCGCCCCTTCTTCTGATTGGTTGTCCCGATTTTCTGCTATAACTTTGGAATGGTTTGACATAGGAAGTCGTAGGTGGTGTCAAGGGACTCTGCAATGAGTCCTTGAGCTTCTTTGGCCTGAATTAGCCCCGCCCCTTCTTCTGATTGGTTGTCCCTTTTTTATAATAAAATCGCCACGAGCCGCCAGTCGCTCTCGCGCTGACTCCCGCTTCCTGATTCAAACGTCTGCCGGCCCCGCCCCCCGACCAATCGGTGGCGAGTAGGGTGATGACGGCCCCGCCCCCCGACCAATCGGTGGCGAGTAGGGTGATGACGGCCCCGCCCCCCGACCAATCAGTGGCGAGTAGGGTGATGACGGCCCCGCCCCCCGACCAATCGGTGGCGAGTAGGGTGATGACGGCCCCGCCCCCCGACCAATCAGCTCCCTGTAATGTGGTGACGTCAGAAATATTCCCCGCTCAGCCCGGTTACAACCTTGGCAGAATGGTTACAGAAAAAGTAATAATTAAAATAGTAGGGTTTTACTAATATTTAAACTTACAAATATTTAAAAAAATTAGAAAAAACAGCTCCAGACTTACATTACTAAATATCGATATGTTGGTCTCTCATAAGTCAGTAGGTCAAATAGAAATGACAAGCTGAGTCTTAGCTCAGCCAGAGTGTTCCCGTCTTTGGAGTCAGAGATCAGAGTTCGATTCCCGCAGTATCCACACTTTTTTGTCAGCAATTTTTTTTTTTCTACATCAATATGTGCGTCCCTGTCCTGCAACGACGCACATTACTTTTCTCATTTAAAAGCGTTACCGCGGCAACGCTAGACACCAAAAAGTGCGCCCACCCTTCATCTGATTGGTTCAGAGGGAAAAAACTTTGAGCCTCAAGCCCCATAATACGGTTTGACGTACATGAACGAAAATCGGTACACACCTGTATCATGTCGCAACTTAAAGAAAAGTCTCTTGGCGCCATGGCCGAAATTGAACAGGAAGTCGGCCATTTTGAATTAATTGTGTAATTTTGGCGCAATTAATGCCATTCCTTCGGCAATTAATACGGCCCGAACCGTAACGTGCATCCAGGTGACTTATACCTTAAAATGTGCGTCTCCATCTTGCGACTACGCGCATTACTTTTCTCTTTCAAAAGTGTTACCGTGGCGATGCTAGACGCCAAAAAGCGTGCCCCCTTAATCTGATTGGTCCATATTTGATAGTTCTCCAAAAGTCACCAAATTTTGCACGCAAGCCAGGCCTGGTGATAAATTTGATATTTCATGGTTTGCATTAATGGGCGTGGCAAAATGGCTCAACAGCACCCCCCGGAAAACTTTTCTCTGCCATAACTTTTGAATGGTTTGACATAAAGAGTCATGGGTGGTGTCATGGGACTCGGTATTGAGTCCTTGACCATAATTGGTGAAAATTAGCCCCGCCCCTTCTTTTGATTGGTTGTCCCTATTTCCTGCTATAACTTTTGAATGGTTTGACATGGAGAGTCGTGGGTGGTGTCATCAGACTCTGTATGGAGTCCTTGACCTTCATTGGCCTGAATTAGCCCCGCCCCTTCTTCTGATTGGTTGTCCCTTTTTTCTGCTATAACTTTTCAATGGTTTGACATAGGAAGTCGTGGGTGGTGTCATTTCTGATACTTATGGGGGGCGGTGGCCGTGAGTGCGAGGGCCCGTTCATCGCTGCTTGCAGCTTTAATTCTTCTTCTTCTTCTTCTTCTTCTTCTTCTTCTTCTTATTGTTCTGACAAAAGGAAGGCCTTTTTGCCCCCCTAAACGTGCCCAAAAAGTCACCAAATTTTGCATGCAAGCCAGGTCTGGCGAAAAATTTGATATTTAATGGTTTGCATTAATGGGCGTGGTAAAATGGCTCAACAGCGCCCCCTTGAAAACTTTGTGCCTCAAGCCCCACAATGCGGTTTGTCGTACATGCACGAAAATCGGTACACACCTGTATCAGTACACAACTTAAAGAAAAGTCTCTGGGCGTCATGTCGAGAAACCGAACAGGAAGTCGGCCATTTTGAATTAATCGCGTCATTTTGGCGAAATTTATGCCTTCCTTCGGCAGTTAATACGGCCCGAACCGTAACGTGCATCCAGGTGTGTTATACATCAAAATATGCGTCTCCATCCTGCGACTACGTGCATTACTTTTCTCTTTCAAAAGTGTTACCGTGGCGACGCTAGATGCCAAAAAGTGCGCCCACCCTTCATCTGATCGGTTCAGATAGAAAAAACTTTGCGCCTCAAGCCCCACAATACGGTTTGACGTACATGAACGAAAATCGGTACACACCTGTATCATGTCGCAACTTAAAGAAAAGTCTCTTGGCGCCATGGCCGAAACCGAACAGGAAGTCGGCCATTTTGAACATTCTGAATTAATCGCGTAATTTTGGAGCAATATATGCCATTCCTTCGAGAATTAATACGGCCCGAACCGTATCGTGAACCCAGATGTGTTATACATCAAAATGTGCGTCTCCATCCTGCGACTACGCGCATTACTTTTCTCTTTCAAAAGTGTTACCGTGGCGACGCTAGACGCAAAAGGCGCGGCCCCCCTGCATCTGATTGGTCCATTATTGATAGTTCCCCAAAAGTCACCAAATTTTGCATGCAAGGCAGGCCTGGCGATAAATTTGATATTTCATGGTTTGTATTAATGGGCGTGGCAAAATGGCTCAACAGCGCCCCCCGGAAAACTTTGTGCCTCAAGCCCCACAATACGGTTTGACGTACATGCATGAAAATCGGTACACACCTGTATCATGTCGCAACTTAAAGAAAAGTCTCTTGGAGCCATGGCCGAAACCGAACAGGAAGTCGGCCATTTTGAAATCTGATTGGTCCATATTTGATAGTTCTCCAAAAGTCACCAAATTTTGCATGCAAGACAGACTTGGCGATAAATTTGATATTTCATGGTTTGCATTAATGGGCGTGGCCTAACGGCTCAACAGCGCCCCCTAGAATACTTTTATCTGCCATAACTTTTGAATGGTTTGACATAGGAAGTTGTGGGTGGTGTCATGGGACTCTGTAATGAGTCCTTAAGCTTCGTTGGCCTTAATTAGCCCCGCCCCTTCTTCTGATTGGTTGTCCCGATTTTCTGCTATAACTTTTTAATGGTTTGACATAGGAAGTCGTGGGTGGTGTCATGGGACTCTGTAATGAGTCCTTAATCTTTGTTGGCCTTAATTAACCCCGCCCCTTCTTCTGATTGGTTGTCCCGATTTTCTGCTATAACTTTGGAATGGTTTGACATAGAGAGTCGTGGCTGGTGTCATCAGACTCTGTATGGAGTCCTTGACCTTCATTGGCCTGAATTTGCCTTGCCCCTTCTTCTGATTGGTTGTTCCTTTTTTCTGCTATAACTTTTGAATGGTTTGACATAGAGAGTCGTGGGTGGTGTCATTTCTGATATGCTTATGGGGGCGGTGGCCGTGAGTGCGAGGGCCCGTTCATCGCTGCTTGCAGCTTTAATTATTATTATTATTATTATTATTATTATTATTATTATTATTATTATTATTAGTATTATTATTAGTATTATTATTATTATTATTTCCATACAGCCCCAGCTGTTTCTAACTTCTTCAGTTTGTCATTATCATTCAATCCCAATAATTGTTTTAAAAGCCACGGGCTGAGACAAAATGCAGCAAAGGGAGGTTCTGAAGAGAATTTGAAAGAGAGAGTGTATTATTCCAATTTTAGCCTTTTTTTATTGGCTCCCTGTTAAGTCCACAGGCAACATGTACAAATGCAAGCCTAAGCAAACTGGAACATTACTCCTCAATACCATATCACAATTCTGAAGCACACTATGGGTAAAATGACCATAACATAAAAATTGACAGGTTATACATAGATGAGATGCAATTTTTATGCCATTCATATCTAACTGATGAGCCTGGTTACTGGGGTGATGTATCCCAGCCCATATAACTGCGACAGCACCTTAGCTTCTGTAAAAGGATCAGAGAGTCATTCATCTAGAGAAGACTCTATAAATCTTATTTGAAATGAGAGAACTTGTTTATGTTACATATTGCACTTTTGCATGTGACATGATTGTAGTTCTTGGTTCAACAAACATAAAGTCATGATACATGTTCCTAACAACAGGACTGGTGTGTATGAAACTGAAAAACTACAACAAAACATTTGACTGATACATGAACATAAACTTGACAACAAATGGAATCATGTGCTGCTATTTTCACCGGATGGACGTACTAATAATCATATTCACACCCTCATCATCAGACTATCTTCCAGGTGATGATTAGTTTTACCATATACAACTGCATATATTCATGCTAGTCCAATAAAAATGATTAGAAATTTATGTGATGGCTATATATGTCTCAGTTTTCTTTCCGTGGTGGCTAAATGAATCGTTCTATAGCTTTTAACATCCTCAAGAGCATGAAAGGACCTTTTTCTACTTTTTATATTGCTCTTTTTTATTATTTAACTATTTATTGGTTATTTCTATTTTTAATTTTTTGTATAAAGCGTGTGTGTGTTTTGGCTGCTGCACGACTGAATTTCTCCTCTGGGAGATCAATAAAGTCTTCTATTCTATTCTATTCTATTCTATTCTATTCTATTGAAAGGACTCTCAAGAGATTTAGAGGAAGGATTTCTCTGATGGATGCAAACAAGGGAGAAGATGAAAGTACAGTGATGTTGAAAAGGATGGAGAAGGAAAGAATTGGCAGGTAGTGTGAAAGAAACGGTGGAACAGATGGAGTACACTTCGAAGTATCTTAAGCTGAAGAGAACTAGATCGATGCCAAAACTAAATCAAAACTAATCTGGTCAGCATTCCTAACTTTGTATATTCAGTGCCTCCTTAGCACTCTTTCTATTATTCTTCTATTATTAATCCTAACAGTGAGGTCATTGTACATTTTATGCACTACCAGATAAGCAGCAATTGAATGTACATATTCCATCCTCAACATTCACATAATCTCTGACTTTAAAGCTTTAACATCTACCCAGGGCATAGGGCTCATCCACTGTCAGATAGGAATCAAGTGCATAAAGACATTGACGTGAACTTAGTGAAACTGTGCACCACCTCTGTGAGTCCACAGACTTCCAGTGGGACTTGCCCAAAGTTCATTGGGAAATTGGTAATGTCAGCAGGTCCTGGTGGTGCTGCTAACACCATGCAGTCACAACCAATGTATTTCATCTGTAAAGCACAGGATCTCCATTTTTACTATTGTGTTCATTTGTTTATGAGTGTGATATTTGCATGTAACCTATTGTGTTTGCAGTTTTTCTGACTAACCAAAGGAATTAATTAATGGACTTGAAATAAAAATTCCAACAGCACAAATCTTGATGTGTTGCTTGATGTTGCAGCCATGATCGTATGGCCAAATCCTGCTTTTTTTTTATTTAATTTAATTTTATAGCAACTAAACTTGACAAATTCACTTCACTGTGACATCTGTGAAGTCTGTGAGGGTTTAAAGAAAATCCTTGAGGTGGAGGCTGGGCCTCTGACACCTCAAGGGTGGGTAACATGAGACAGATACAGGAGTGATTAAAGCAAGAGTTGGTGGTTACCCTGCTTTGCATCATCTGGCCAATATCCTGTCATCTGTTCACTTTGCCTCTGAACAATCTGTCCCCTCTTTCCAGCCTCTGTACATAGGCTTGAATAGGTGTATGCATTTTAGCATCTGCCAATATTTGTCTGTTACAGTTTTCTGCTCTTCAAAAGTCATTCAAACATACAGTATATACACTGATAATAATGTAAACTTTCTTTTTCAGGATTCTGCTCTATAAAACTGATTCAACAGCAAGATAAAAGAGCAGGCAGAAAATGGTGATGTCTTTTATTCAATCCCTGACTCAATCTTTTGTGCCCTTATGCTTGCCTGAGGCGATAAAGAAAGAAAGAAGATGGTAAAAATCTCCTGCAGATAAATCCAACCAGCATGTCCAGCTCATGTTTCTCACTTGTAAGGCATTGGAGGTTACAAGAGTCATAGTAACATCAGTACAGTGCAATATTTCACAATATTATCAAAAAGGATTCCTGCCACATGTCTTTGACCTGATGAAGTTTCATTGTCACAAAACACTCTTGAATTCTTTTGGCTCAATTCTTACATAACAGGTACATAAATAATCTTAATGTATAAATCAAAGTCCGCTGTACATACATTGGATTACGACAAAGTAAGTACAGTATTTTCTGGACTATAAGCCGCACCTGCATATAAGCCGCATCCGCTCTATTTAAAAAAAAAAAGATATGCGAGCCACAGATATTTATGTTGTTAGATTAGATATTTACTACATGTACAGAAGGATTTTGAACTGTAAATGATGTACATGTTTGTACCTAAATAGATCCTTTCCTAACAATGGCCCGGTTTCCCAGATCAGTTAAGTAGTTCTTAACAGCGAAATACTTCTTTCACAGGCTCCTTAAGATGGTTTGAAAGAAGTCTTTCGCTGTTAAGAGCTACTTAACTGATCTGGGAAACCGGGCCAATGTCTTTTAACACGGCAGCAACTTTACTGATTAAAATGGGACAGAACCAAGAGAAAATAAAGGTATTTATTTATCTATTTATCTGTTTGAAATCTGCTTCTACCTACTTCTATCTGCTAAAGAAGAAGTAGCGTATTCTTCTTTGCATTTATTTCGTCTTAGTGTTTATTCTAATTCCGGTTAGAGCGCCCCGAGCGGTGGAAGAAAAATCCACAGAATAGCTTTTTATAAGCTGCATGGTTAAAAACCTATGAAAAAAGTAGCGGCTTATAGTCCAGAAAATACGGTAAACGTCCTTAATTCTTGTTTTTTGTTCAAGCCTAAATTCAGTCTGGTTAAATGCACGGGACATAGTCACAATGTCACTGGACATGGAGCCATGATGTGAGGGTAATATTGCAATGTCCATGTAATGCACGTATAATCAACACACTGAGGCAATCATGCTTAGTTTTTCTTCTCCTTACTGATAAGGTTTAACAGAATGATGAAGAGATTGAGACCAGATTTGCCTAATTACACATATCAGCTGTAACCACACCAACATAGTTTGAGAATGGTTTTCTGTAGGCATAAGTATAACTCAGGTTGCATTTTCCATCTTACAGCAGGGCGGATGTGACCATCGGCCACATGATCAGGGGTCTAATAGAAGCCTTGATCTCGCCTAAGTGACCGTAACGTGTGATCTTTGCAGGAGAGGTTGAAGCATCACAAGGAAATTTGTCATGGTCCTTGGTTCAAATGTTGTCTATTTCTTTTAGAGAGGATGGAAAAGAGAAACAGTTTCTAAGATGAAGCTGGTCCACTGGTCCATTCTCCAGTTCTTGTGGTCTTTGCACTGTTATGTTGTTCAATATTTATGAATGAATGAAAATACTTTTAACAATAACGGCCTTCCATGCTTTTGCTGCACAGCCCATATTACCTTATATGCTTCACTGCTCTGTGATGTTTCTCACTCAGTTGTACATCCCAAACCAGTTTTTCATGCACCAGTGACATATGCGCATATTGAAAATTGATATGTCTCCAAGTTCAGGATGTCTGTGGTGCATTTTGTATACAAAATGTATGTACTGTTTATGTATTTATATTTGTTTCCAAACACTTATGGACATACAGGTTTCTAAGTAGCACCTCCTTTTCATTCTATTCTCTTTTTTTCTGTAAACTCTAGTATATATAACTATAAATACATCGTATTTGATTCGTTCCCTCAATAAAAATCTCAAATAATTATGAGAACATTGCTTTTACAGTTTGCCTGTTTGTTGAGTGATTTGGTAAATTACTTTGCAATAGTGACCAAAGCATCCATTTTTTTTTATGCACTTTGCCACATTGAAACCTGTGGTTCAAAGCCAGGATGAACCAAACCTTGGTCTTCTGCTTTGAAAATAAAATAAGCTTTTTCATGTAGGAAGTGTAGAATGGAAACCAGTTGTGTTTTGCACTGTATGTGTTGATCCTGGAGTATAATGGCAAACAAAGAGACAACCAGTCCTTTTGATGGGTGTGTATGTCATGCTGTCACCACTGGACCAAGTTTGACAGCCAGCAGCTTCAGCCACACAAAGCATTATGGGCTTTGTGTTTGTTTCATCCGGGTGTTGCTTATCTTGGGAGGATCTGTTTTACACAGACCTCTCCTAATTAAGGGGAACAAAATAAAATCTCATAATACAACCAGTTCATTTTAAAATGAAGACACATGTTAGAGTATGAATATCATGAGGGTTAGATGAGTGCTAGTTGCAGTTCATAGTTGATCTAGTTCCCAGGAGATCTAAGTGAGTGTAGTGTCCTCTGAAGTCACAGATACGCAACTGTACAGCGTGTGCATGTTTTATTGTTACTGTTTACTTGCGTAATGTTTTGTGAGGGGGCAACAGCTTGGTCTCACCTTACCATCACCTGCCACGAACAACAGATGTTCACACATTATTCACTCACCACGTAAAGTGTAGTGTGTGTGTGTGTGTGTGTGTGTGTGTGTGTGTGTGTGTGTGTGTGTGTGTGTGTGTGTGTGTGTGTGTGTGTGTGTGTGTGTGTGTGTGTGTGTGTGTGTGTGTGTGTGTGTGTGTGTGTGTGTGCTATTGCACAGCTTTTCTTTGCAAGGTCAAGTTTTTGTTTTACTTTAGATGTTTTGAATAAGTGAGGACATTTCGGCTAGACCTCGCTTTGTCACCATTTCTGAAGGCCTAATTTAAAAAACGGTGGTCCTGACATGCAACCATATAACATTGTCGAATTAAAACCAAACACGTACCAGAGTTTCAGATAATAGGACAATGATAGAGGAAGGATAACACATCAGAATGCACAACAATAAACCAGAAGACAAACTTACAAAGAAAATACACATAGTCATAAACACGTTATAGGAAATTAAACTCCTATGATGGGTTTGTATTTGAACACATAGGAAATGATATAGTGAAATGTATTTTCTTAAATGATTAGTTTTCTGAATGACACATATTATCTCTTGCACTTACTTACAGTATACCAGTATACCACTGGCCTGGCAACGATCGTTAGTACGAAGTATGCCACGGTAAAAATATTTATTGCTGTTGGGGAGGAATGTGGCACATTGCATTATGGGATATATACTATGTGAGGTAGGCAGCACGCTCGGGTTGCGTTTTAAATCACCCTCTACTTATTCAGGAGTGTAATACTCCACAGTCACTGTATACAGGAGTTATATGCCAGGAAAAATAATGTTTACTTGACAGCAGAATGTAATATTTCAGGTATAACAATCTTCACTACTTATTTGGACACTCCACCTGTGTGGTGGTATTGTGTTTTTCTATGTGCTTTAACAGGTTACAACATGCACCACAATGTTTTGGATTTAACTTGCATCTGAGTTCTAAGTTAAATGTGATTGGAGATTCACAACAAGTGCAGGTTTAATTGGTAAAAGTGACAATTTTTCCAAGAGCCAAATGGGAATGTGCGAACTGGATGCAAACTTCAAGTTCCTGAAATACGCTACAATTTCAAGATTTACACTTTGGAGTCAGTACAGATTACATGAGATGAATTGATCAACTTTTATTTGTATTTCATAGATTTTTTTGGCTGTATGAATTTAAATTGAATAATGTTAAAACTCACATATATACTGTTACGTTCAAGGAATTGCACAGGAAAGAGACCTGATGTTTTTAGAGGACACAGCAATTTAAACTTAAACTTTATTTATTTATATAGCACCAAATCATACAATATAAATGCAACACTTGGTGCTTTACATGCAGAATAAAATAACAATAAAAAACACGATTTAAAACATCCCATACGACCCCACCCCCCACCCCCCACCCCCCACGCGTACACACACTGGGATCAAACTCTTATCAATTGGGATCAAACATGTATGTTAAACAGCAGATGCAGTTTAATTTTAAGTTAATTGATTTAGATGTATGTGTTGTGGAAAAACCTACCAAATGGTCTTTAATGCGTTCTTTCCAACTAGGTGAATAACAATGCGTTCTTTCCAACTAGGTGAATAACTGGACTGAAATTGAGTGTCTACGTTATCAAGGTTAAGACTTGAGAGATGATCCAGATTTCAGTAGACTTAATTAAACAGTTGCATGCAAAAGGGTCAAAACATACATCAGGTGTCTTGATGCAGAATGACCATGAAACAGGGGAGCATACTGATTTAAACGCACAAAGCATGATTCATTCTTATAATTCGAGTAGACAAAAATACAGTATCTTTAAGGTCAGTGTTAATCTTTTTTGAGCAGACTACTAGTCTGTACGCTTAGTTGGGGCAAGGCTATATTTTGCTGCTCTGAGCAGTTTTTGTTTAATCAAGTAGCCAAGGCTAAATTTTCCATCACAGTATACATTTTCCCTTTATACATTAATTAGATCATTTTGGATTGAATTAAATCAAATTAAGAGTTCATGTGGCTGTCTTAGATATATTGATCTGACGCAGGGATAAACTCTAACTCTAAGATAACAACAGTGTAATTGTAATTGGCCCAGTTCATTTTTTTACTTCTTGTGTTTTCAGATGTTTTATGCATTGTTGTGAATTTTGCACAACAGAGTCACTTTAGTAAGGATCTGGTTTAGTTCAGGTCAGAGTAGAACTGTTTTGCATCATTTCACTAGACTAGAGTAATCTCAAACCACTTTACAGAGGAAGCAAACCATTTCAGTACAAACCATATTAATCCGATCCAATTATAAGTCAGTTATACTGGAATAAATTCAATTTGTTTTAATCCATTGTAATCTAATTCATTTGAATTATAGTTTAATGTGTACATTTAAAATATATGAAAAATATATTTTCAAAAGGAAGAAGGTAAAATGTTCATATAATGAATAAGAGACTATTCTGTCAAAGGATAGCTTCCATATGTGTGCATGTGTAAGTGAAACAACTAATGAGTTACTGACTGGAGACCAAAAAGAAAAGCAGCGCGCTCTCAAAGCCAGTCCTTGTCTCTTACACAATACCAGTGTTATAAAGGCATAGTTTCATCATCTGCTAATTCTGTATGATCCTAATTTGACAGTCTTTGTCCTCACCTTTTATGCAGGCCTCTCTAAACATCTTTTTCTGGCCTCTTCCGTAATGAAGGTACACAGGAACTTTCTCTCCTGATCTATAGTCCGCCACAGCGGTGCATGTAAAGCTACCGTCTCATCCATCACTCTCCAACAATGGAGATGTCCTCCACTCCCAAGACAGCTGCTCAGCGACACTGTTTTTGTTCATGTATGCATTTTGCACACATGACTGGGTATGTTTTTGCGTAATATGGACCTCAGTAAGACAACAAGTTCATATATGAATTACATTTCTCAATAAGAATTCCGTCTGACAAAGACCTCTTGATTCTGGCGGTACTGTGCAGATCTAAAGATGTTTAAACAGATTGATTATACGTTTGTTGACAGTGACAAGCCACCCCCTCAATAATACCTTGAGGGTGCTTTTTTAATTAGACAAGAAATTAGAACTGTGATCGGAATAATAATTTGTGTTAACAAGCTCCAAAAAAATGAAAGAAGAAAACGACACGGTCAATTCTGTGTTTGTTCAGAATCGAACGGGTGGTGGAGTATGATTGTCAGGTTAGTATTTATTGCAATTCTTTCTGACAACTCTGGCTGTGTGATCGCAGCCAGGACAGCTTGTGTGCATCCATGTGTGTGAGTCAACCTTGCACCCATGTCCATCCCACGCTGGCACCACCATCTGCTGCCCGTCGAAGTTCTGTCCGGCCCAGCAAGGTTTCTCCCGCACACACAGCTCCCAGTATCCTGCTTGTGGGCACACGGCTGGGCGGCAATATACGAAGTGACCAACAGTTGATGCAAACATGCTGTGTGTTCCACCAACAGAAAGTCAACCTCAGTCCTCCGGCTTCCTGCTTCTGCTTCTAAGGCCTGATTTTCTTTTTAAAAATGGTATCTGTCTCTGTCATATTGGCTGCTTCTCTCTGTGCTATTTGGCCCAGTTTTCTGTCTTGGATAAAGAAAACAGGATCTCAAACTCGCTGTTATCAAAAATGCATCTGTGTGTATGTGGTGAGTGTTTCGGAAGACGGTTCTCAAAAACAACTCTTTTGAGGGGTGTCAGATGGCAGGCGTCTGTGTCGGTGTGTGGAGGGGGGATGGAGAGATGATGGGGGACAGATAAAGGATGGAACAGAGGGAAACAGGAGGAGGGGAAAACTGGTCTGTGCTCTTCTCTTTAGCTTTTGTTCTCTTAAACAGTAACTCTCCACCCCTTGACTCCAAAAACCGAGGAAACACCTCCAGACTGGAAATGAGAGCAGCATGTTACAATGGACCCTCAATCTTCTGATGCAACAACTAGTTATACCACCGCACTTCAAAATGTGAAACCCATTTCATCTCAGCCGCTTCAGTTTGAAATGCCTTGGAGATGTATATTAATGTGTGTTTGCAAGATGATTCACAGGAAATTATCTACAGTTGGAACTGCAACACGCCAGATTTCTGAGAGTCAATTATAAATGTGTTAAAATGCCCTAAAAAGAAAAAAAAGCTTTTAAATCAAGCCAGAACTGAGTTGTGGAAAACATGGAGCCTCATTACTGCCAACACACTGGGGGCCATTTCAGTGTCTTGGTCTAATTTCCACAAAAGCACAGAAAAAAAAAAAAAAAAAAAAAAGGAAATGAGAAGAATTAAAAAAAAGATCTAGGTCTTTAAATTGCCTGATTATAGTCATGACTTGCTGTCATACAGAAATGATAACAATTCATAAATAAATAACACATTTTCACTTTCTTTAAAACAAAAAAATAACCATAAACAGTCAAAAGGCATTAAATGTTGCTGTGAAAAATGTCTTTCTGTTTGCTGTGACCTGCTTGAACGGAGCAGCATCCGCAACCCACATGAAATCTAAAAATAATCTTGTACCATTGACTGCTCCTATGCCTTAGCCTCAGTAGGTAGATGAATAGCCTAACTGTGTGTGTGTGTTTGTGTGCATGTGTAAAACTAAAGATGAGGTATGGCATGCAATCTTAGGTTTACCACAGCCTTGTTTGCAACCCTCAAGTCCAAATGTGCTATTTAAAACATTCTTTCAGGACTGGTGCAGTGGTGTACCCGTTTGTTTGCGATAGTGAGACATGTGAGCTCTTCTACAAGACAAAAACCACTCTAAATCAACAGCATTGCAATAAACTGCTGCTTGTGGACTTTTGGCTACTTTTAGTGTTACTTGTTTTTTGGCCTATATAATGAGGTTAATGCTTATTGGGTTTGTAAATGTGAAAATGGTGCCAGTTGTTGAAATGTCATCCAAAGAGGGCAAGGGTAATCTTTCTGCGATGCTGCTGACAGATGTGCCACAAATAAAGGACACGCATTGCTAATATTGTTAATGTTAGTATGCCCTCATCTGGGGAGTCATCTTTGGTATATGAGAACAATACCCTTGGACGGGACCTTAGCCATAACGTGCTCAAACATCCACAGACACACAAAGTGATGTTTTTAGGAGTTTGGTGCCCTGAGCTTTAGTCTCGGTGTCCTCGCAAAATGGGCCAACATACTGCACCTGTCCGTGCTCTTGCATCTAAAGGCTGAATTATGGTTCCGCGTTACACCAACGCAGAGACTACGGCGTAGGCTCTGCGTCGGTTTAACGCAGAACCATGATGAATCCAGTCTTCATCAACTTTATTTAATGCAAAAACGATTTGTAAGACTGGCAACTTTTTCTAACTCTACGGAACCCTCTACTCCTTTGTTCAGAAAACTCAAACTTCTTTCAGTATATGACATAAATATTCATCAGATATGTGTGTTTTTATACAAACATATGTTTTTGCCTTTTTCTTTACCACTATCGTTTAGTAATTTTTTCAAATATAATTCTCAAATACATTCATATAATACTAGACAGGTTAATCATTTTCATCTTCCTTTTTATAAAACTAAACACGGCCAGTTTTCCCTCAGATATCGCGGTGTACAGATATGGAACTCCAAATCTCACATTATCAAAAGCTCTGCTTCTCTAGAGATTTTTAAAAGAAATGTATCATCTCATTTAATTCACATTTAAAAAATGTCAAGTTTTCTTTGTTTTTTTTTGTTTGTTTGTTTTTTGTTTTTTTTTGTGTGTGTTGATGATCTGTAACTATGTAGTCAAACCTTTGTTTTTGTTTAGTCTTCGTCTTGTTGTTTTTGTTTTTTGATTTTTTGTAATTATTGTTTTACTTCCTAAATTGAGGGGAGGTCCGTTGCATAAGCCTGTTGGCTTTTTGACCTCTCCTCTCACATTTGTTTTACTATTTTGATTGCAAGTGTTAATTTTATTGTGTGCAAACTAATAAAATAAAAAATAAAATAAACCATAATTCAGGCTTAACGCCCGGTGCACAGGTGCGCGCCGCTCGGACAGATCTCTTATCCATCTCCTCCAATTGTTCGCACTAAGCGCAGCCACGTGAACAAATCCCTTCGTGTGAATTCCCGTTCAGCTGAGAGCAAGCGAGCTCTGAGTGAGCGGCAGCCCTGAAAGCCACATCTAGGAAGTAATAGGGGCTTGTCGGTAGCCGCGTCCAGGTAAATTGCTTTTTTTTTTCTTTTCTTCTTTCTCTCTTTCCTCACTTGGCTTTATATATTTTATCCTACATGGGGGGGTCATTGGTTCTTGGACAGGATACATGATAAGATTAGATTTCTGGTCGGTTTTGGTCGACTCTTGCCCCCATGTGAGTCCTCGGACGGGACAAACAGCATCCTTGGCAGGTTGCTCGGTCTGTGCCTCCTGCGCATTGAAGCTCACCCCACCCCCCCCCCCCCCCCCCCCCTCCCTTCACTGCCTCCTCCTTCTCCTCCTCCACTTAGCCCATGTCTTGCAGGCACATGGCTATTGATAGTTGACAGAAGCCGCCTAATCCCTGGCTGATCTCACTGACCGGTCACAGCCATTTTCGAGACGAGAATGTCGGCTGAACTCAAATCTGCCCCGGGATTTGCTTGAATGGGTAACGCCCGCTTTAAAATCGATGCATCGGAGAGGATTTTGATACTGTATGCAGGCAAGCAGAGGCAAGCTTTTATTGCTGAATTATTTATAAGACTGTCTGGGAGAGAGTCATGCCTCACTTGGAGAGAGTCCCGATGAATACATGGACTAAATTGATCTTGATTGGCCAGTTTGTGTTATTGTTATTGTTGGAAATCCAATTATGGCTCAACTCGAAGTAGTTGAGTATTTTTTTAGTGTAAATCAGGCAAATTTAACCATTTGAATGTCACAATGACCATGATTATCATTAGCTCGTTTGCTTAAGTGCATTCTTGACATTAATTAAACAGTTATTACACAGCCAGAAAGAACACATAATATTGAATAACTGCCAGATATTGAAAGTTGAAGTTATCTTGGAAAAAAAAATGGACAGGAGCACTGATTCTTTTCACATTTGACAATTCTACAGCCATAAAATCAAAATAAATCCAGGCGGCCTGAATGTAATTACAGATATAGTCGGGTTATTGGTGTAGAAAGTAAGCGAATCCCATTACCTGCACAAAATAACCAGAATAATTTATTTATTTATTTCGTTTCGTGCATGGTGGTCAATCTACACACCCATGACCGAAAAGGAGCAGGATGAAGACAAGTCTTATGTTACCTGCCCCTTATTAAATACCAAAACAAAAAGAACAGTCAATGTATCCAATATTTACAAAAATATACACTTAAATAGAACCAACCACAGATATTAATAATACTGCTTAATTCCCAGTCTATTCATGATCATATAACTTAAATATTTTATCTTTATACATTTTTTTGAACCTAAGTGAATTTGTGCATTCCTTTAAATCATTTTGTAGAGAGTTCCACAGTTTTACTCCCACAACCGATGTACACATCTGCATAATGGTTTCACTTTCCAGTTTTCTTTTTATTTCCTACATTAATGTCCACAAATCAGTATTTATTTTAAGCAACTACCCGTTGTCGTTCCTTCTAAAACCGTCCCCCAGAAAACTAAATGCAGCACTTTTCTGCAATTGCCATTGCACAGCCCGACTCCGCCGGAATGAGTCGACCCTCTCCGCGCATGCGCAGTGCCACCATTCATCTCGAGGGAAATCTTTTTTCTTTTCTTTTTCGCTGCCGTGCGTCGCCTCGTGCCGAGCAGCAGAGACCAGCAGGCGGCTCCGGGCTTGCGCTGCTGTCCCGGGTGTCAAGTGTGTGTGAGACTCCTGGTCGCTGCGACCGGACGGCTCTTGTCAGGTTTTGTTTCTTATTCGGATGTCATTGGTTTTATAGCAGCAGCGGACTCCCGGCAATAGGCGGCCAACATCGTAAGTTGTTTTTTCTACCTTTGTATTTTCTGGGTTTTTATTTCCCCCTGCACGCTGCGCTCCATGCACATCCCGAGACACGGGGAGGCAAATATCACAAGCAGCAGAGGTTTGAGAGATTTCATTCAGTCTGGCTGATGTTTATTCATCAGTATTATTTATAATGTCCCTTCCTTCCCCCCGATAATTTTGCTTTCGCTTTTTTTTGCCGTGTGAGAAAGGAAAAGAAGAGCTGTACAAAAACAAAAAGAAACTTTCCCCACGTTGTTTAGTATAATCTTTTCATCTGAAGTCTCTGCTGAATTCAAGCTGACTTATTTTCCGAAGAGAAGGTGGGGAAACAGAAAGCAGAAGTGTTTAGCTCATCTTTTACAGCAGGTGTCTGAGACACTTCCGCACTGTACTGCGAGATATTATCAGTGCCACTCAGTTCTTTGTTAAGGCTCATTTATGGTTCCGCGTTACACCAACGCAGAGCCAACGGCGTAGGTTACGCGGCGACGCGCACCCTACGCCGTACCCTACGGTGTAATCTCTGCGTCGATTTAACGCAGAACCATAATTCAGGCTTTTCATCCCTCAACCAAACAAAATAAACTAACAAACGGGCTTCAAATTCCTCTTTTTTTCATCTCCTTTTTAATTTAACGAGCCACTATTTTAGGGGAACCACAACTAAGTTTTGGGGGCAACCCACCGTGTTTCATCACTGAGCTGGTGCTGGTGTGTTTAGTGAGCGTGGACGGTCCTGAAGTGAAGCCCGCAGGAGGAAACGCTGCTCCGCTCAACCAGCTGGGTGGCATACCCAAACCCAGGGGCGTCAATTGGGTAAGCCAAGGTATGGCAGCCGCCACACCTTGGCTTCAAGGGAAAATGTAAATGTTTGTTTTTTAAATACATTTATGGAATTACTCTGTGTCTATTTGTATTGATTATTCTATTACTTAATACATATAGAATAACTACAAATGCAAATCAGAACAACATGATCGATTTCACTAGTTATTATACACTGCAAAAACTCAAAGTCTTAACAAGAATATTTGTCTTATTTCTAGCTAAAATGTCTAATTTTTAGTCAAAAAGAATCTCATTACATTTAAGACAAGACTCAAAAACAACCATTTTCACCTGTTTCAAGTAGATTTTAACTTAAAAAAGGTGGAAAAATCTGCCAGTGGAACAAGATTTTTTTGCTTGTAATGATAAATCTTGTCCCACTGGCAGATTTTTCTACTTATTTCAAGTGAAAATTTACTTGAAACAGGTGAAAATATCAAATAACAAGTTATGTTTCTGGTGATGACTCTTGTTTTAAGTGTAATGAGGTTTAATGAGTAAAAATTAGACATTTTAACTAGAAATAAAACAAATATTCCTGGTAAGATTTTGAGTTTTTGCAGTGAGCGAGACTGCATTTGAAAAAAGTTCCAATTTTCTTGACCACACAGATCAGCTACATAGCAGACTTCTGTGATGAGTATTTGCTGGACGTGTTGATTGATACTCTAGTCCAGTTCTGTGACTTGTAACCTTGCCATACCTTAGCTTCCACTGAATTGACGCCACAAACCCACGCAGTACTGATCCTCAACTGGGGCTTTTATTTTCACAACAACCAGGAAGGTGACAAGAATTTCAGCATTTTTTTTTTTTTTTGCCAAAACAAAACAAAAAACTTTCTGTTTCAAAAATCTGTTGTTGACAGATGTCATTTTTCTTGACATTTTGAATACATGGCAACGGATTGTGCTGTTTTGATGATCTGACTTAATGAATGAAGCGGTTGAGTGGTTGATCTTAGTCTGTACTGGTTTATCAGGTCTTGGCACCAAGTGACCTCCAAGGTTGACTAATGGCCTGTTGCCTTTAGGTTATTTTTGTGCGCTCCAGAATGCTGCACCTAGTTTCATTTGCTTGAAGTGACACCCCCCCCTCCTTCCCAACGCACCCTGCCACACCTGTCCTAGTTAGGTAGAAATGTGAGGTGTCTTTGTTGAATTGCCCAGCTCTTGCTTCAGTCTCAGTGATAGAGTGGATTTATTGAGTGGAAACACTGCTTCTTTAGTTGTTGCTTGTTACATCCACATATAAAGCACCTCTTGTACTGCTTACAGTAGACGTTGTGAATGTGTCAGAGTGTGGGAGACTTAGAGATGGTGTTTTAACATCCTGACTTTTAGTTTGTGTATTTAACATATATACATATATGGTGTGTGTGTGTGCGTGCGTGCGTGCGTGCGTGCGTGCGTGCGTGTGTGTGTGTTAGTTGTCTCAGTGCGTTTCAGTGCTACAGCCCCAATGAGCACTTTCATGGACGCTTTTTCATAAGCATCGACTCAGCAGTGAACTTTTCTTCGGTATTGACGAGATTAAAGGATGAGGATGGAGTGAGAGCATGCGCTGGCATTGCACAATCATCCTGTGTCTTTGTCTCTTTCACTAGACATTTTAAGGTGCATGGTTTTCTCCAGCCATTTCTATCTTATCCGGAAAATCTTTGAGGTTAATTTCAACTCACCTTCTCTTTTACACGAATTTCCCCCCGATTCTTAAAAGGTTTTTCTTTTTAGAGAGGCTCAGTTTTCTCTGTGTGATGAAACATGGATGAAAAACGATGGATGTTTGTCTCTGAGTGTGGATTTTTAGTTCAGTTTGCAGACTTACAGAGAGGTTAATTGATTTGCATTCTTTTGATTCGAAGGTGATCCAAAAAGCAGTGAGACTCAATGATTTTGATCAATCTCACAATCTTGAGACAGAGAAAACAAATTGATCAAACGTATAAGCTGGCTTTACCACTTGATATTTAACCTATGATGCCTGATTTTCCTGGCATCAATCAGGCGATTGGAGCACACTCATTGAATTTGGATTGTTTGCTTAAGTGGATTTAGATATGGATTTAATTTCCACTAATGGAGCTTACTTGAGCCTAGATACCCAGATTAAGGACACACGTGGATAAATGGCAACGCCACAGTAGGTACACTGAGCATGATGAACACAGAGCTGCTGAAATGACTGTTTAAACCTAAAATATCTTTTTTTTTCTTTTTTGTACTTTTGTTTACCACTGATTTTTTTCATAGTCAACACCAGTTAGTCCAAAAAAAATCAGGAAATTACAAATATCATTCTAAACAGCTTCTGTTAATATAGATACGCAGTAACATGAAGAGAAAAAGACTATGATAGGTTTGTCCTCTTGTCCAACACATAAATGCTGGTTCAGCCATCAGTCATCATTCTGCAATGCTATTTAAGTGTCAGAACGACATCATGGATTTTGTTGGAGTCCTCGTTGGCTTAAGTCTCGTTTTCACTTGAAAGAATTTGTGATCCTGGTAACACACACCCACCAGCTGAGGAGACACTAATTGTGGAAGATGTCCCCATCTCCCCCTGCTGCCCCTGCAGCATTTACAGTATGTTTTTATGCCTGATGCCTATTAATGCAACTTGAATCTTACAGTTCTCAGATTTGAGCTTACAGCAGCACATTTAGAGTTGTGTCTGGCAAGGAAATGTAGGAATTATCCAATTGGCTGGAGACTTAGTAAAAGCTTTCCTTATTGGGCCATGTGGAAGCTGGCTGCCAAGGTTTTGGAAAGCACAACGGGGAGTTGGGAGTCCCAATTGTGCTGTGGTGAAAGAGAGATTGTGCAAAGGGGCAGACAGCGACAGAGTGTGCTACTGTTTTGAATGTTCCTCCACACACAATAATAAAGAACACATCTGCACGCTGCTGACTCAGATCCATCCAGCTGATTATATCTAGCTGTGTTGTTTATCACGCACACATGCAAATACACATCCCCCCTGCATTTCATCTGCAGGAACAGGAATCCCTTTCATCATGTTTTAGGAAACATCTTCCAAACTGGCTGAAGAACAAGGACATTAAAACAGGAATATTGACTCTGTGTGTGCATGTGTGTGACTTTTTCAGATTTTTTTTTTTGGCAATAACACAATTTAGCGGCTGTTGCAGTCATTCCTGTTTGCTTTCACCTCTGTGTGGAATCCAGGAATGGGTCAGAGTGACAGAGACGCAAGACAGGGAGAGAAACAAAGCAAGACAGTTAGACAAGGACAGGGAGTTGGAGACATGGCCATGTAAGGTTCTCTGCATCACACACAAGAAACAAGCCTGAAATGACATATTCAGGAATTGCTTTACCAAATTGCTGTTGACTCACAATAGGATGCATTGGTGACTGCATATATCCTTAAAGTTTATTTCTTGAACATTTGGTACTAGGGCTGTTCGATTAATCGATTTTAAATCGTAATCGCGATTATGTAATTAGAACGATGTTAAAATGTGAAAATCGTAAAATCGATTTTTCACTTTTTTTTTTTTTTTTTTTTTTTATAAAAAACTTGCAAATGTGAATAGCAAATGTAATGACTGACATTACACACCACTACCTCCTTCATGGGTTGCATTATTATTTAGCATGCAAAGACCCAGTTTAGTTTAATTAGAAAATGTCTTGTTTTATTTAATTGGAAATATAACTTACTGTATGTTTGCAAGTGCTGATTTGCTGTTTTTTTTTTCAGAGATAAAACTTTATATTTTATTATATTTTTTAAAACTTTTTCAACTTATTTTACAGAGTTTTGCACTTTATTCATTCATTTTTGGTTTAATAAGAGCAAAGTTTGCACTTAAAGCCCAATGGGGCAAATGTTCAATAAAAAAACAGCATATTTGAAATCATTTCTTTGACTTTTGGATTTTGAGAGAAAAAAATCGAGATTTTATTTTTGGGCAAAATCGAACAGCCCTATTTGGTACACAGTAAAACTGCTCTTAAGTGCTTAAATGTACTAACCAATGGAGTGAAAGATTTACATTTCCCTGAGTGTAATCAGTGGGTCATGGACGCCGGCTGTTAGTTGGTTAGTTTGGTTAAGTTGATATAGGAGGTCAGTAGAAGTGTTAATGAAGAGCTGCTCAGTCTGTGACACAATGTTTTTCTAGACACCGAGTACAATATTTCTTTAATTAATGTGGCCAGTGAAAAATGAATTGCATGCAGCACTGTGTGTTGATCTTTGCTCTGTAACAAGAACTGTATATCACACGCTGACATTTTTTTTTAATTACGAGGGAAAATGCTCCAGATGGCAATATAAACCACTCCGCGTGAGTTCGGCAGTCCCTGCCCTCCAAATTGAGATTAATTCCTAAGAATTTATTATAATACTGACATAGACGGCAAAACATCAATCTTACCTTTTGTTATCAGGGCAGCTGAAGTCAAAATGTTCAGATAAATGTCACGCAGTTCCTTGTGATAACAAATGACAAATGATCACTGCGCTTTAGATATGATCAAATGTGACACAGCCTGTTATATAGATGGATTTGACTAACATTTATCTTTTAGTTTTTAGTAGGATTATAACAAACCTGGGCCACATCCCACTGTACAATCCCCCTTTTGGGGAAACATATAGTTATGTTTTTAGATCTGTTTCTTGCATAATCACTATTACTTCTTGATGTGATAAGAAAATTGGGAAAATGTAGGGAAAAAGGCCTTATTTTTGATTTCATGGTTTAAGTGCAAGCCCATAACAATTATTTCTACTCTATACATTACTATTTAACATAACACATCTTTGAAATTACTGAGGTGATAGACTGAATGGTTTAAACAGTAATTACAGAATAAGATTTAACAGTGCACGTGAGGATAAAGGACAAAGTGTAGATAGGATCAAGTAGCACACTTGAGGTTATCCTGATAGCTCTGGAGCAACTAACTTGACACTAACACGCTTTAACCAATGATTATTTTGGTAGTCAGTTATCTGTTTTTTTTTACTTGCTGACTAGTTTAATTTTAATATGATGTCAAGAAAGACAGCGCTTTATCACCGCCCACTAGGAATGGGCGATATTTTACCGTTCACGATAAACCGTCAAAAAAATTCCCCACGGTAAGAATTTGTCATCTCGCGGTAAAAACGATAAATTCCTGTTGATGACGTTTTTGTGTAAAGCTGATTTATGGTTCTGTGTTAAATCGACCCAGAACGAAGGAAGGAAGGAAGGAAGGAAGGAAGGAAGGAAGGAAGGAAGGAAGGAAGGAAGGAAGGAAGGAAGGAAGGAAGGAAGGAAGGAAGGAAGGAAGGAAGGAAGGAAGGAAGGAAGGAAGGAAGGAAGGAAGGAAATGAGCCTGAAAGAAAGAAAGAAAGAAAGAAAGAAAGAAAGAAAGAAAGAAAGAAAGAAAGAAAGAAAGATAAATTCCCGTTGATGACGTTTTTGTGTAACAAACATGGCGGATCTGAGAGCGAGATAGATTTATAGTGAAAAAGGTGGAGTTGAATTGGTATTTTTTTATCGTCATTTTTATCGTTATCGGGAACAATGCCAGAAATTATCGTGATACATTTTTTAGTCCATACCGCCCATCCCTACCGCCCACACAGGTAGCTCACCACTTGAGTTCTTCTTTTTTAGTGAACTACATTCAATTTCCTTAAGTACAACAAGAAATTAGTAGTTTTTTACTGCTCATAAATGCATTACTTTGTGACATTTATGTTGTTTTATATGACATGTTGATGCTAAAAAGTATTGAACATTTTTTATAATTGGTTATGTAGATTACATCATCCAATTGTTGTAGTCCTACGCTACAGGGACACTTAATAAAATAAAGGAAACATGTGTATCAAATGGAAGAAGTACGTGAGTAACAAGGGTGATTACATTTTTCTTACATGATTATAGCACTTATCAGACTATTGCATTTTGTGACAGATATGTGTGTGTGTAGGCACATCTTCCACATGAGGGAACAATTTGAATAAAGAGTTTGTAGTTTGAACTTTGTTATGAGGGGGCACATCTGTTATATCACTCCGCTAGTGTTGCCCTCTGTGTACTCTCTCCCATGTACACAGTTTCCCACAGACTTATTGTACATAATGCAAGGGTTGCTGCCTGGCAATTTTACATCCCAGATCTTGATTGGTCATTCATTTCTTCTAAATTACCACAGGAGTCATCCAGATTTTATCAATAAAGAAATAAAGAACACTACCTTATACATTTTTGGTCTCTCTGAACTAAGCACAGCTCTGATTGGTTATTGTACCATGACAAGAATCATCATGGTTCTACCCTAAGCAGGGCTGGGCGATATGGACCAAAAGTCATATCTCGATATTTTCTAGCTAAATGGCGATACTCGATATATATCTCGATATTTTTTCTGTGCCTTAATTGGGGTTTCCCCCAAAGCATTATAGCATAGCATCTCTGTTAGCTTCATTTTTTCTGAGGCAAACCCTTAAAAAAAACAGTCAGTTTTAATACAAGGTCTCGTGCCAAATGTCACACAGGTACCTTTTGTTAACAGAGGTCTGCACAATATCAAAATGTATAAAACAAATGAAATAAAAATAAACTGCCTGCATATATAGAATAAAAATGCTTCTTGAATAAAATAAAACAAATATCCCTTTCCTACATAACAATTAAATTAAAATACACTGTGCAATTAATACAATGTAGACAGTAACAGGCAGACTTTTCCACTGAGGTTGACAGTTGTGCAAATAACAAAACATTTGTGCAAATCTCAAATAAAACATTCAAGTCAATTTGTCATAAAATAAGCTATATCAGAATCATTTATAAAAAAAAATGTAAAAAAAAATTTTTTAATTTTTTTTTAAAATCGATATAAACGATATTGTCTCATACCATATCATGTTTGAAAATATATCGATATATATTAAAATCTCGATATATCGCCCAGCCCTAACCCTAAGGTATTTTTATTGGATCTATAGGCCAGATTGGCCAACCTTTCTTTAGTACACATGTTGATAGCCCATTTGCACGGACCAAATGCCTTCTTGGTGTGTCTATCACAATTTTGTGTCCTCTCTTTCTCTCTCTTTTAAATGTGCACACATTCATACCTTTTCACAGACACACACAAATACAACAACACAAACCATGTCCCAGCTCTGCTCACTATGTCAAAAAAAGCTTAGATCAGGGAAACCATACATTGTCCATATTCAAACTTCCAGGAAATGTAAAGTTATATATTAAAACCAAGTACACCATATTTGGAATATGGCTGGAAAGTTGCCAGTTGAATCCCAGTATGGTTCACCAACTTTGGGGGATTCAGTCCAGTGTAAAAGTGCCATTGAGAAAGGATGAGACCTTCATTAGCTGTTGCAAGAAACCTAGGAAAACTGGGAATTTCTAAAGGGTGCAGGGGGTAGTATTTTTGCAACACATTACTATATTAGTTATTTTGTCTCTTTTTCATCTTTTGTAATCTCATTTAATTATTCAAATGAAAAGTGGAAACATAGTATTGACAACTTACAAAAGCCCAAGGTGATGTTTGATTTGTCTTTTAGTGCCATTCATAAGCAGATGGAGGTCTGCTTGCTAACCTCAACAGTAATAAATTTGGTTTGTAGTGGCTATTTTGGTTCAGTAATTTAAGGTTGAATGACAGAGGCCTAAGTCACTCCTGATAGTGAGCTGTTGACCATCTGTCCTCTCTGCAACACACAGACGAAAGTGGTCTGGGCGAGGCATCCATGACATCCGAGAGCGATAGAAGAGTGCCCTGCCATCTTTCATCATCCTTCTGCAAGATCACCTGCAGAAACAGTTTTTTTTTTTTTCAAATTCTTCTACATAGATCTTGACAATCTTACTCTTTTTGTCATCCGGGCCCCAGCTGAGCAGAACCAGATCTCTTTTTCACGTGGTCCGTTCAAGGTGGAAATGTTGTGCCACTGTTTCTTTTCATCTTTCTGCTTGCGAGGTACGGTGGTAAAATGAGTGTTTCAAGGTCAACAAACCTTTGAACTGGAAATGAATGTAGTCAAAGAGCTGAATTGACGCGCGGAGTTGAGATTAGCCACTGCGGTGAATTAAAGCCCCCTAGACACTCAGAAGTTACACTGTTGTAACTTCTTTGATTGTTCAGTGTTGGCATATTTGAAAGCGCACATTAGGATGGTGAAACCACACAGTTGACCAGTACAAATGGTGGCATTCAAGTGTGAGTTTGGAATAAAAAAGGGTAGTAAGAGAGGATGTACTTTTAGAGAGGATTAAAAATGGGCTATTAAAAATGTTAAAGCACAAAAGAAACCAAGTCAACATGAATTTATATGTCTGGGAATAAGGTGTAAACCTATTTTGTGCTCATAAAGAAACAAAATGTATTTTTTTTTGTAACCTGTGTGTGACTGAAAGCACCAATTTCTCTGAACTACGTCATGATCCATGGACTGGTATTAGCAGATTAATTGTGGTCTTCATGATAATCTGTGGCATATCCCCACGTAATTGGTAATGGAGATTATCAGGGAAATGCTGAGTGGCGTGAGATTTCTGACGAGGGTGTTGATCTCATAAAGTGGGATTTATGGGATTCTTGTCCCTCTCCTCTGCACATACTGCCACACACGCTGTAATCTCCATGAACTCATTCAGAACTGTCTCTTAAAATCTTTCCTGCATAACATGAAGGTTGTCCGGAAAACTTAACACTGTCCCCTAAAACAATTAATTTCTACGTCTGGAGAAAGGAGAAACATGAAAAAAAAGGATAAAGAGGATGTTGACTTGCTTGAGGTACGAAAGGTATTTGTTAAATCAGCTCTCAGCAAATTATTATTACATATTACAGTGGCGTCAATGCTCGGAGTGGTCCATGTTCACACAGCTTCCTCTGCATCTGTTCAATAAGACAAAATAGCTTGCAAAACATGTAGAAAATTACAGTTCAAGTTTGTTGTAAAAGATGTGTTGTCATAGAAAGCAAACTGATCTGGCTGTGAAGGAGGCTGACTCCTGTATATGACTATGAATTCAAAGATACTACTGTAAAGTAGACACTTAGCTTGTGTTGTCCACCTTGCAGCTCCTGAGATGTATCCGGCCAGTTTGTTGTGATTGCTGAGAGGTTGAAAAGCAGAGGATGCAGCAGAGCGGTAAACTCTGCCCGATACACTCATACATGCTAGAGAGCAGAGAAACAGCGCTTGCTGTGAAGCACAACCGTATTTCCTCTGACATCTTTTCATCTTCTTATGGCACATCAGCCCCAACCATAGCCACCGTTTAGTCACCTGTCTACGTACGTATGAGTGTCCTTCCTTTTGTTTGTAAAAGGAAAGAAAAGAGAAGGACATGCGTATGGAGCTAGAACAGTCTCATAATTCGCAAATGCACACACCGTTTCACAAATGCACAGGACAAAATTCACAAATGCACACACCGATTCACAAATGCACACACCGTTTCACAAATGCACAGAACAATTCACACGTGCGTAGGACAAGATATATATCGCGGCCAGAGCGAGAACTGCAGGTCGCGTTCTGAACAGCAAGTATTCTCCTGAAAGACACCTGCAGTTCAAATACAGAAATATCTCAGCTGTTTCTCATCATCAGTTGCTGCATTGGCAGGACTTGGAGCTCTCCAGTCTCCCGACGGCTCTGGTTGAACGGCCCGACAAACCATCTCCGGTCGCATTGTTTTCTTTACCGAGATCACAAGAAAAGCAGAGCAGTGATCTCCTCTCCACCCCGTGTTGCTGTCTTGTTTATCTGTCTTTATTCCACCAATTTGAAATATTGAATCACTTTTCTAAGCGAATGACGCGAACGCAGTTCAAACAGCAGGTGTATCCCCCCCTTTAATCTGATTGGTTTACGAGTAAATCGTCCCCCACGTGGGGTGCGCTCTTATGATTGGCTGAAACAAAGGAAGACATCTGATTGGTTGCAGATCCTTCTGTGTTAAAAAAAACATATTTGTGGATCGAGTCACGTCAGGGGAGTCTCAAAAGTCACACGCAAATCCAGCGCAACTCACAGACAAAAAAACGTTTGTAAATCAAGTTATATTTGTGTGTGCATCAAAAATACATGTGTGTATCTTGTCCTACGCACGTGTGAATTGTTCTGTGCATTTGTGAATTTTGTCCTGTGCATTTGTGAAAAGGTGTGTGCATTTGCGAATTATGAGACTGTTCTGCTCCATACATGCAAAGAGTAGATCAGTTAATTTGTAAAAGAACTGTGGTTTTTGCTCAAATACATAAGCCATGCCATTGCCTCTTTGTTCCATCTGTCCAAACTGTTTGGTGCCAAAATATGATTTTCATCATGACTGGCTTTCAGCAGACAGTGTGTTCTCATTTTGCACACTGTAATATTAAACACAAGCAGACAGAGGATACAAATAGTGAAAGCAAACAGTCTATTTCATGTGATTTGTATTACGGACATTCATTCTTTGCTGGATGATATGAGCTACACATATATGTATATTTATCCATAGTTGTGATAGTGACAGTGCTGCTAAGTAAAGTAGCCTGTATGAAACGATGAATAACTGAAGAAACTGTTAATGGGAAGCGCAAAACTGTAAATGTTTAGTTAAATCTAAAAAGTGCCAAAATTTAAATGATGGAGTTTAAAGTAAAAACAATATTTTCAGAAGTCATTTAATGATAAAGAAAATGTAAGAACATTTATTTCTTTGGGTGTCTGAATGACTTTTAAACTCTGTAAAAACACAGCACTGTCATTTCATTTGGAGAGTAGAATTACCCATCTCCCTATCTTATTTCCACCAGCTTCACAAAATGCTGAATTTGCTCCTCAGAGGTGGGTAGCAAAGTGATAGATTAATGTTAGAAAATGCACAATCTCAGGAAGAAAGGGTGGAGTAGACTGAGGTGCCTCCCTCCATCTCGTAAAACCAGCTGGTGGGAAGGGATGGCAGAAAAGGAACACACTATATTGTCTTTTGAGGTATTTTAAGCAAATTAGTTACAAACATTTCTTTAATACCACAGGGGGAAAAAATCAGCCTGACTCCTTTTTAAAGTTTGTTTTTCGTTTATTGTTTTTATACCTTTTCATTTTTAGTCTGGGTTTTGAGTGTTAAGTACAAGAACTGCACTATGCAAGTATTGATACAAAAATAGACAACATATGGTAAAATACACGAAAGGCACAAAGTACAGCCTAAAATCCAGACAATCAAAACCAACCACTGAATGAGGTCTAGCTTGCATCTGTGGTGGAAAACTGACTTGATGGACACGTTTGCTGAGGATTAATTGATGGATACAAGACTGTTTAGACTGAAGCAGGATATTGTGTTACTGTCGTGGAAAAACCTGCTAAACTTCTTTAACACGTTTATTTCCAACTAGGTGAATAACTGGACTGAAAACTGAGTGTCTAAGTTACCAAGAATAAGATTCGAGAGATGATCCAGATTTCAGTAGATTTAATTAAACAATTGCATGCAAAAGGGTCAAAACATATCAGTGACAATGAAACAGAACCAATTAAACTACAAATATAACAGAACAATTTAAAAACACATCACATCATCGGATCTACCTACCAGTTTATATCCGGAAGGGAAGTTGCTGGGGCAGTAAAAAGATCTGGAGCACAACTACATTTTATGCTGCAAGCAAACATCGGGAAGTCAGTCTGAGGACAAGTGAGATTTTGCAGTTATTAAGTGGGTATCTTCCTCTACAGATGACCCACAGCGTTAGGTTTCTAAGGTGCTTTAACTGTTTGTCATCTTTTCTGTTCTAACACCAAGATTGTTTCGATTAATTGCCCCAAAAATGTCTCATTCATTAGCTAACAATAAAAGCCCAGAAGCCAGGCTCAATTAAGAGGAGCACTTCACCTTAATCATGGAAAATGCGACTTCTAGACAAATGGAAGTCACATTTTTCTTGGATAATTTGTTTGATGTTGATATTTATTAGGGGTGTAACAATACACTAATTTCACAATACGGTACGATACACGATATTGATGTCACGATAACGATACGATATGATATTATAGCAGTATTTTTTTAACAACCTTGAATGAGAAACATATGACTGGAAAAAATTGTCTCAATCCACAAACTGAACTAAAAGTAAATGTCAGGTTTGCATTATGCATCTTCAGTTTCATACAAGTAAAAATATTTTGACACAAACTGAATAGTTTCTCTCATGTATGACTTGACTTTTATCTTTTCCTGAAATTTAACAACTAAAATTAAATAAATAAATAAAAGTAAATAAATAAACTATGAAAAGTCCCAAACTCAAAATGCAACATGACTGTTATTTAGCTTATGACAGATCTAAGAGCTTCAGCCACATGCTCCCAGCCTGAGGCCGTAAGGTGAACCCTGTTATCGTTTCATCCCGTTCCCACCTTTGGGGACGACACAATCTTTACATCATAAAAAAGATTTATTCATGCTCACCTTATAAGTAAAAGCTCAAAATCCTGCAAGAGTCCCGTGATCGGGACCGCAAAACGGTACTAGTTTCTTCTGAGCGTAGTAATATTTTCGTCTGCGGGTCGAGGCGAGGTCGTCACGTGATCCCGCTGCACCAATAAGATGTTACTAGCAAACACAATATATTAATATTAATAACCCAATATCGCGCTACAGTTTGTCACCTCCACTTATCGTGACATTTTTGTATCGCAAAATTTTGTGGCACGATATATTGTTACACCCAGAGCCGCCTGGGAGATTTGTGAGGCCCTGTGCGAAATGGCTGGGGGGGCCCTTGCGCGTGAGCGCAGCGAGCGCCGCAAAATTTTTGGGTTTTTCGGGTCGGATCGGGTGTCTATATGCGCAATTTTAACTCTCCAATTAGCAAAATACTGGATACCTTCCCTTGCCTCATCGTCATCTGGGCTTGCCTCGACGCGGGGCCCCACGGCTGCTTGAGACCCGGCTGGATCGGTGATTTTTGTAACAAATTTATCAAACAAGCCTTTCAGAGAGGCATTAAACTCTTCCATTTTCTTTAGTTTTTTTCTTTTTTCATCCCCTGATGGAAATTTCCTGAATCTGTCTCGTTCTCTCGACATTGTGTGACAGTTTGTTCCAACTCCACCCGTCTGGATCAGAGCAGCTTGTGTCTGCGCTTGGTCTGACGCAGTTGTATTGAACAGACACGCGCATCATTGCACATATATTTATTGATATGCACAGACTAGTACACATTTAGGTCTGTAATGGAACTTGACTGTTGATATTTATAAGGGAAAAAACGAAAAAAAAACGAAAAAAAAAAATTTTGAAAACAATTTTTTTTTGAAAAAAAAAAAATAAAAAAACAAAAAAAAAGTTATATGATATAATATACAAATTATGGAAATTATATTCAGTTATCTGACCTAAATTTATAAACAGATTGTGTCAGGATATTTGCAACATCCTGTATGTATGCTGGTGTAGATTCTCAATCATCCAGGTTGTAGTAATACTTCTCAACACCTCTTACCTGAAAGGCCTCATTAGGTTTAACTGATTGCCCCGTTGTATCAGGCTTATTAGCTGCTGTTGAGCGTTTATTCTTGTTAGTTGACTCACTGGTCTTTTTTGTGTGTCGTTGAGGATTTCTGTCCACCATACATTATTTATCTGATCAGTCGTGTTATATTTCAGTCACATGAATGACGGTGTAAATGGCTGTGAATATGCCAGGGGAGGAGATTTAAGGCTGCATTGCAGGTGTTAGATAGATGAAACCTGAGGTTGCTTCCTGTTTGATGTTATCATTTCCTTTCCAACTGTCTTAGTGAGGGAAGACAGTTTTAAAAAAACTGTAGTAATGCTAAACATGAAGTTTGGAACTTATAAAATGTATAAATGGATGCTGGGACCTACCTTTTTCAGATTAAAAAGCTACTTTGCCCCCCCCCCCCCCAAAAAAAAAGAGAATAAAAAAGATCAAATTAATCTTTGCTGCATGTTATGTTTAGTTTGGAATTTTTCTATCCTTGGTGTTACATGATGAATGAAAATGGCCTCATATCAGACAGCCATGCTCCAGCAGAATCTTTATGTATGGATCCAACCTAAACCCTATCTGGCTTCCCTAAGCCATCGGTGGTGTATCAATCATAATGGGTAACCAATTACTATGCCTGAAGTAGGCCTGGGCGTTAAACCGAAAAATTTACTGTTACCATCATTCACTGCGATGACCGATGTCAATTTTCCCATGTCGGTAAATTCAGTGTTTTGATTAAAAAATTTAAATAAACGTCTTTTTGTCTGTTTTGAATGTGTGCTGATAGGCTAGTTTGATTCCCCTTTAAAGGGGCGAATATACTTGCTGTTTGAGCCTGCGCTTGCGTTCGTTCGCGTTCACAACCAGCTGCGTTGTGAACGTACCGCGCTCGCACATGAGGAAAATGCGTCATACCGGCGGTAATCGATTGGGGGCAGTATGCAGAGACAGAGTTAGAAACGTAATAAAATATTTCGTAGTAGTATAATAAACCAGCTGGTGGAATAATGGATAAATAAACAAGATAGCAACACTGGATGACAAGGAGATCACTGATCTTGTGATCTCGGTAAAAAAAAAGGCGCCATTGCAGATGGTTTGTCGGGCCGTTCAACCAGAGCCGTCGGGAGACTGGAGAGCTCGTTCCTCCTGCCGATGCAGGCAACCGATGATGAGAAACAGCAGAAATATTTTTGCTACCTGCACCCAGGACTGTGTTGATTTTCCGACCGCTGACACGCATGTTTGTCACAGTGCGGTGGCGATGTCGATCATAAATGTGAGGATAACAGCTGCTCAGCAGCCTCTCTTCAAAACAGTCCGCAAGTTTACGACCTCCGCATCAAGTCACTTGTGGTCCGCTGGTGCTCTGACCTGAACCAGCGCCACTCACGGGCAAGGCGAGAACTGCAGGTCGCGTACGCGTATGAGTGTACAGCGTGTCTGCAATGACGTGACTCCACCCATCCAGTCTGAACTGGACTGAAGAAGAGAACCCCAAGAAAATGGCTGATGGTTCAAACAAAGAAGCTTCTGACATAACAGGACTGTCTAGTGTGAGACTCACGCATTTCAACAAGTTCACACACTCTCACGCCTAGGGGTGGGCAAAAATATCGATATGGCAATATATCCAGTTGATTCAATATCGATATTCAAAATTTTAATATCGATTTTTTTTTTTTTTTTTTTTTTAATTTTTATTTTTTTTTTTTAATTTTTATTTTTTTTTATCCCTGATCTTTTTCCCATTATATCACCCAGTTCTCCTACCTAAGTGACAGTCCTGGGCATTGCCACTCTCTACCAACCCTGGGAGGGCCCTGCACTGAGCTCCGGTTTTATTTCACGTTTTATTTCATTTTATAATTTATTTTTTATATAACACATAATTAAAGCAACCTCATACTAAATTTAATGTTAATTTCATATGATGTAAATAATATGAAAAACATATACAAATATGTTGTAACTTTAGCTTGTATAGTTATAATAAAACATTGTTTTGACTCAGTTTGTCCCATGAATTGTCACTATAATCTGATGAACGTGCAACTCGGATTTTAAGATCCATCACTATCATCTGATGTACATATATACAACTTGGATTTTAAGATGTGTAATTGCATTTTTAAATTTGTCGGTGAACTATGTAGAATATAATTATCGGGATATCGCAATGTGTATCGTATCATGGCTCAAGTATCGTGATGCGTATCGTATCGTGAGGTCCTTCCCAATACCCACCCCTACTCACGCCACACATGGCATTTCTTATGCTGAGAAATTAACTTCACCGCACAGTAACTGCAACAGCCCATCTTACAAACGAGTCACGGTACGCTACTGAGCGCTCTTAGCTCAGAGCAGCTGTCTTAAGTTAGTGACCAGGCAATCTTAAAATGGTTAAGGGTTATTGTAGATTTATCGTTATCGAGGTAAAACTGCCCTATTTATTGTGATATTGATTTGAGGTCATATCGCCCAGCCCTAGCCTGAATCCATGACTGCTGTGGATTAGTTCCCTACCTTTTTGTTATCTCAGTCATGTTCAGCGACACCTTTTTTATGAAGAAATCACTTTTGAATGTAAATATATGTTTTGACCACATTGCAGTGATTGAAATTCAGAGACAATAGTTGTTTTCTTATTTTTGCAATTTTGATCGTAATTTCAGATTTGGTTTTGTACACGTTTAAAAACGTATTACATGTTAGCGAGGTCTAATTTCTAATTGCACACAAGTTTGTGTAAATTCATCCATAGAGAAAATGATCCAAACAGCACTGACATTCAAACAACATTTTTCATTAGGAGAAGAGGAAAGAGAGCAGGAAATTTAGTCTTGGTTAACAATAAACAGGAAATAAGTTCACATTTGGAAACACAGATTACACTGTTGACTTTTAGAAATGAGAAACATTTCTATACACGTCATTTATTGACCCAGGATAGATGGCATGTTCAGTCAGATGGATACAGAAAGACTTCACGTGTTATCAATTCATTTGTTAATTTATCTTGTTTTATTTTTGGATTATATGAAACAAAGGAGACATTGTCACATGAAACGGATGATTTTAATTTGTATCTAATTTATTTTTATGTATTTATTTATTTTTTTTACAATCTAGGTAATGCAGCTTCTTCCCTCAGTAAAAAAATATGTATGCTTGAATAACTGATTATTCTGAATTGACCACAGATTTAATTGCACATGGTTGTCTGTTTTGCCTGTCTCTTGTGTAAGTGCCCCGTAACCCTGAAAAGGACTGCAGGTATAGAAAATCAATGAATAATTGTAGGTGCTATGAATAATTGCAGTTCAGTGTAACAGTTTGATGCTAGAATGAGGATGTTGGAAAACCATACTAATCCCTTTTTAAGAAAAAAAAGAGTGTTTGAAGATTTTTCACATTTTCTAGCATCAGATGATGGATGGTTTACCTAGCACTTTAGACTTCCAAGATCTGTTTAAAAAATGTGTCATGCTCCATCTGTCCATATGCATCTCTCTTCTGATCAACTCACTACTAAGTTGCTATGACCCAATAAAAAAGCTTCATAGTTTTTAGCTAAAGAAGGTCATCCTTCTAGAGCAATGATGCTTTCATATCTTTTTCTTTTCTAATCTGCTACTTTTCTACTTGCTGTTCATTTGTTGTTTCCAGAACTGACACTAAATACAGCTAATTTCCTCTTCTCTACTACACTGATGAGTGTTTTAGTGTCACATTGTTGCTTCTTCTTTCCTACTTTCAGTTCTCCTGTTGTTGTACTGATGACTTTTGTATATGCAAATACGAAAGTAGGGGACTGTCCACATTCATCCATGAATAAAAATGAAAATGTAAATCACGACACATACAATTCTATGATGATTGAGATAAATGTGTACGCATCGATAAATGCATCTGACGAATAATACCTACATGTCTGCATTTGTGTAGAATACATACAGTTTTAATAATGAAACTATGCAAAGTGTAATGCATCCACCACGTGGTGTCTAAAATAACAGTACTTAGATGCACTTTTCTCAGTGCAACGTTCAAAGATCAACGCTATCGTAAATCTAAGCTGAATTGGTTCTGCTTTCTCATAAAGTTAACTGCACTGCCTCTGGTGTAATCTAATGCTTTCCGTCAACTTTATGGTCATATCAGCACTGCTTCATATTGGTTGTACATAACATAAAAGCATTATCCAACCATGTTTAGATCTAGTCAGACAACAAACTTGTGAATGTTTTGTATGTGGATAGTCATGTTTTACAGATATACACGAGTACTGAATACACAAGATATTCAGTACTCCTTTATCTGTAAAACATGACTATATGCATATTCTTTTTAGAAACATAATTTCTCACAGAGAAGTTTCAGTGAAGAATGGGGATTTTCACTTTACTACCCTCAAGGTTAGTCATCCAGTGACTTTATTGCTTTATACTCGTGGACTTTAAACTTTTTCAATACTGAATTCTAAACAATGGACAGTTTTGTTTTCTTGAGAAACATACAGTAGCAGCTTAGCGACTTGTTTTAGATTGCAACCAACTAGTAGTTATGCAGGGACTGAAATGAAACAAAAAGATTACGCAGATATTGCAGGTACTGAAATGAAACAAAGAGATGCTTATGGATGCAGCAGTGTTGGTAATTATGAGGCTTTGGTTGCAGTTGCTGTCTTGGCTCCAGTCTCACCAATGTACTTTTTTGCAAAGTTGTGAAAAATAGGCTTTTACTGCAGAATTTGCTGAACCTACCAGGGCCTAAGATGTGGTTTTTGCAGAGTATGAGCGGTTTCCTTATATTGTGCACAAGTTGGAATGCCAAGGAGTAATTACAATTATCAGACACATTTTTAATGCTGATTAACCATGAGGAAACACCTCTATAAATAATATTTGTTGTCCTGATATACATATCTAATCACATTTCTATCAAAATTATTTTTGTAATTGCAAGTACCTTTATTTATTTTTAATATGACTGAAGCCAAACCAATAATATGCAGTGTATATTTTATTTATAGTTATGAAGTTCATTAAAATTGTTTACACGGGGAAGTCATTTTTTTTCCTCACGTACACTAAAACAAACAGAAGTCATAGTGCTGTCTCAGTGACCATCTATAATTTTATTAGTGTCAAAGATCTTCTGTTGCAGAACAGTACTGGAGTGTTTCCTGATATGACATGATCTGCCATGACTTAATGCTTTGTGTTTATTTGTATTGATAACATTTACTGTTTGGCCTGTTGTTTCAAAAGACCGCACTGCACCAAGGCCTCATTAAGATATACTGTGTGTCAGCCACATTTACCTGCTGTTCTTCTCCTTATAAATATAGATGAGCCAACACCCTGCACCACCCATGGAAGTATCACATGACCACTCCAGCATGCAAAAGCATTGAGCTGTTCTCTTAAACAAGCACTAATACAGCAGATGGGTTACACGCAAACACGTAGAATCCTGAAGATCTGCTGCAGTCCTCTTCATATGCCGCGGTCAGCTCAGGCTATTTCTGTTGCCTCTAGTTAGTGAGCCAAGATCAACCTTGCTCATTTTGGACACTGCAGGTTAATCCATTCAGGCTGTCACGTCTTAATGATTTTAAGCACTGGCCTAATGTGAATCTATCCAGACACATGCTAAATATTGGTGTCATATGTGTGGATTCATAATGAATACTATACATTTAAAAAGGTAGCATGGAAATTTACAGAAACATTGCGGTCCAATGAATGTTGAAAGTGGTGAAAGTTGAATTATTGTGCATTACTGTGACCTTTAACAAGACATCATTTGCATAGCCCTTTTCAGATTTGGTCATTTGAGCAAAAAAAATAATTTCCATTAATTTGTATTATAGATACATGACTTCTATTAACACATAGAGTAATTTTGCGGTAGCTTCTATGTGTAGCAGGGGCTCAGCAAAATAGTTGATATGCTCACTGCATTCTTCATCAGTAAAGATTTAATTATAGCTCAAAATTGCTGACCAGCATATCTTGTGTGGTTTATGAGTTAATCTTATTGCTGTGGAGTTGGCTGGGGCAACAGTAAAAATCCTGAAACACAGGTATACCATAGATCATTTCTGCACGAGACTGCAGAAACCACGAAAGAGAAACTATGAAAATCCACTCCATCTCTTTGATTCACAGTTAATCTCAAATAGCAACATTTTTTAAAAGCAGCTCAAGTAGTTGGCTTTGTCTTGTTATGTCGACAAATAATCGATAACCCTTAGAAATGTTTTCCTCCATTTGGTGGATAAACAATTAGAGAAAAACCAGTAAATGTTGTAAGTGATGTTCTTACTCATGTGACTCTCATGTGAAGCACATGTATTTGCCTGTCCTGCAAAGACAAAGCAAAAGTGATAATATATGCTTTCTTCTGCGCTGTTCTTGCCTAACTTGGGCTTTGGTGTGTTACATTACATTGTTTTATTTTATTTTTTTCCTGGGTTGTCAAGTTCGCACAAATAAGGACCACTATAAGAATTATGCGACAGAATAGGATCCAGGTGTGATTTAATGTAATAATCCATGCTTTAATGTAATAAGTTAGTTCATTCTACTTATTCCCCCAAGGATATCATTCAATTTCACCTTGTTTCACTTCATTATTACTGATTCAGTATGTGTCGCTTTGCTTAACTCCTAAGTAATTAGATGGCATATAGCTAATAGAATCCTTTAGGAGATACAGTAAGTTTTTTTTATTATCCATGTAGTAGGTTTTTGCATTACTGTACAAAGAGAGAAAAGAGACATAATAAAGGAGAAAGGGAGCGTGGGAGTAGGATTAATTGCAACAGATGAACTAAGGGGCAGAATGTGAGAGAAGACTACAAGTGTATGTGATAAAGGACATGTTTATTAGTGGTGGAGGGAAATGAAGTGGGTGTAAACAGAAAAATGAGAGGTGGGGGAAAAAGGAAAGATGGAAAGATGTGTGAGGGTGCGGTAAGAAGAATGGTGTATCAGAGAGATGGATAGATTGATGTACAAATATGCGGAAGTGCACAGAGACGCACCTCATCCTGAACAGCCTGAGGTGAAGAGAGACTGACTTTTGCCTCAGACTCATAGCACAGGCTAAATCAATGTCATACCTCTCTCTCCCCCTCTTGTCTCTTTCTGTGGGAATTCTCTGACCTAGTTAGCTCCATCAAGCAGCAAGCAGCAGCAGAGTTATTTTTACATATTACCAGGAGACAATACTTTGTCCTCTGATCGTCCTCCCCACATCCATATGCTTCTGCTCCTCCTCCATCTTAGGTACTCCCATACCTTCTTTTTGCATCCTCCTGTTCTACCTTCCCCCTTTTTTATTTGTCTTCATTGGCTTTGGTCCTTTCTCCTCCTTAAGGGATGGGATGATCAGTCAACTCCCTGCTGTGTTTGGCATGGGATACAGCCTGGGTCGTTCAGTATGGTCATAAGAGGCTGACTAAACCAATGAAAGATGGTTCAGATAGTCTAAAACATATCTGAAATAAAATTGTGACAGATGTAGAAATATTCTTTTAAGATCTCTGATATTGATTTCTTTTTTTTATTGTGACATGTTGGACAGCAAGAGATACACATACTATATAGATGAACAGTAAATAATGCTGGTTGCTTATAATTAATATCTATACAACTTAGGGCTGGGCGATATATCGAGATTTTAATATATATCGATATATTTTCAAACGCGATATGGTACGAGACAATATCGTTTATATCGATTTAAAAAAAAAAAAAAAATTGTTTTAATTTTTTTTTTTAATGATTTTGATATAGCTTATTTTGTGACAAATTGACTTGAATGTTTTATTTGAGATTTGCACAAATGTTTTGTTATTTGCACAACTATCAACCTCAGTTGAAAAGTCTGACTGTTACTGTCTACATTGTATTAATTGCACAGTGTATTTTAATTTAATTGTTATGCAGGAAAGGGATATTTGTTTTATTTTATTCAAGAAGCATTTTTATTCTATATATGCAGGCAGTTTATTTTTATTTCATTTGTTTTATACATTTTGATATTGTGCAGACCTCTGTTAATAAAGGAACCTGTGTGACATTTGGCACGAGGCTTTGTATTAAAACTCACTGTTTTCTTAAGGGTTTGCCTCAGAAAAAAATGAAGCTAACAGAGATGCTAACAGAGATGCTATGCTATAATGCTTTGGGGGAAACCCCAATTATGGCACAGAAAAAATATCGAGATATATATCGAGTATCGCCATTCAGCTATAAAATATCGAGATAGGACTTTTGGTCCATATCGCCCAGCCCTAATACAACTATACATTTTCATTTATAGTTGGATGCTAAACTTGCCGCTTACTTTGCCTTCCCCTCCTCAGAGCAGAGAGAGAGTGTGCGGGCAGGTCATCTATCGGCCTCTTAATGATGATGGATGGCAGCTCTGCAGAGAGCTAGAACAGAGAGAAAAGTGGGCCGATGC
Organism: Cololabis saira; assembly: GCF_033807715.1. Taxonomy (NCBI): domain Eukaryota; kingdom Metazoa; phylum Chordata; class Actinopteri; order Beloniformes; family Belonidae; genus Cololabis; species Cololabis saira. The sequence goes on along the minus strand of NC_084597.1, from coordinate 28,445,681 downwards.
AGGGGAGATAAAGAAATAGCAGAGTAAGAGAAGTTTATGTTTGTCTGCTGGCGGGCAGATGGTGGGAGTTTTAGTGATATGTCCATCCTTAAGTGTTTATATCAACTTTACCATCCTGATAGTAAACACACACAAACACAAATCTGCAAGGTGGCATCTGGTGTGTGGATCACACACATGCACCAAGTTCACACACACCTCCATTCTGACTTTGCTAATGTGAACTCAGAAGCAGTGTTGGGTGCATGCAACCTGTGGGGTTGTCTAACTCTTTATCTAACTATCACCAACAGACACACTAACTACTTTAATTGCCTTCTCTGACTGTTAGTTTCATGATGCTAAAAATGGTCTAAAGTCTTACCAACTATAATTATGTGATAAACTACTTATCAAGGTAGATTATCACATTTTATTATGAGGGGAATTATGAATGTATATAGTTGTGAACACACACTCAGGGAGATGCTATAATTCTATTAGCAGACAAAATAAAGAAAAAGATTAATAGTACCCATTTTTTTGTGTGTGGGGATGGGATATACATTTGAGCAAGGCGGTTTTTGTTATAACAAATTAGCTTAACTAAATTTAAAGATTCGTATTAAGTATTATTATTGTTTTTTTTTTAAGTGTTAAAAAATGGTTGTGTTATTCTTACTCTACCCCTAAAATAGAAGTCAGGTTGTTGTTGCGGGGTGAATATGTGGGGTGAGTACCGAATGGGATGACATGTGTAAGGTCACAAGACTGCCAATATTCTGTAACAGATGGCCCTGTCTCAGCATAGCTCACCTCTCTGCTCTCACTCTTTTCCATCTGAGATCTCCAATCGGAGTGGGACTGTAAAGTTGATAGATGGGAAGTGTTAAGACCCTATCTGGTGGGATTACCACATGGCACACGCTTACACTTACACGGTGACACAGCGGTTAAGTCTCACCCTTCCCAAAGTACAGGCAAGGAGACAGGCTGTAGCTATGGCAACCCAGAAAGAAAGGACACGATTGGGTAAGGCTTAGATTTGCTGAGTGCTGCTGTATGTGGCCTAGGGCAAGTGCTACTCAGTCTTTCTCATTTAGTGTCTGTTGTGGGTATTGATACAAGTGTGGGTGAGAGACATGGTGAGAGTCCAGACCTCCCTCCTTGTTCCCCCTCCTGTCAGCCTGCTTTTTTTCCTGATCTGTTAGAGTTATCTGTCAGGCTGATATCAGGTGTTAATAGATTTTGTTTTTCCACGGCTAATTACAGTTGCTAATAAACCTTGTTGGTTTCAAACACGTGTGGCTAATTAAATAATAAAAAACAAACTCGCAGGAGAGGTAAAGATGAATAGCTCTGTTCCTTTTATACTGCTCATTTTTTGTATTTACTGTAGTTACCTATAAATACTGTTTTTGTACCACATCACGTCATGAGAGAGGGAATAATGTTTTAACTTGAATTCTGCTCATTTAGTGTTCAGTTCTTTTTTTAATAAGCTATCAGGGATTGTTAAAATCAGTCATCTGACTTGAATCTAGTCAGGAATAAATGTTTTCATTTCTATTTTCTTTTGTGTGTTAAAGCAGCACTATGTAACTTTTCCACCTTAATATAATATTTCCAGAGTCATTGTGATGGTACATCAACTTACAACAGGTTTAATGAACCTCTGTCATGGTCTGAGGGGGTTTGTATCGCCTTCACTGGCACTATGTAACCTTGAGGAGCATGGTAGGAACCCTGCCACACTAAAAAACTACAATTTTTTACGGCTTTGACTGCTTTACGGCATACATCACTTCCCCCTCCTTCCCGATTCGTAGTCGAGACGAAAATTGGCGGGGGCGTGGAAGCTGGTATCATGGCCGAAGCAGCGAAAAAAACGAAGAAAATAAAAGTTTTATCAGAGGAGGCGAAAAAAAGAAAGCGGGAGAGTAACAAGCTAAATGCCCGGACAAAAAAAAATAAAAAAATGCTCGGACAAGAATAAACATTGGCCCGGTGTTCACTCGCTGGCGTGAGATGAAAGACGAGGAGGGATGTCCGACCGATGTGGATTTATGGGGATAAAACAAGAGACAGAATTGTTATGATACAAATGTAAATGTAGAGTTCTACGTTCAATAAGAATCAAAATTAGAATGTTTTCACATACAGGGGATTCGTCTTGGGTTCTAGTATTTTTCCTGAGAACTGTAAAATTGTGCAGGGCTGATCTGCAAAATATAAGGAATGGGCATTCAGTTATTCACAGGTTATAAAGTATTTTTTTATTTTGTCAGTAAGTATGTTGGACTAATTTATGACGAAGTCCCTCTAAAAAACGTGACAGGAAAAAGGTGCAGTAGAACAAAACCAGAGCGTGTACAGACGTGCTCCCTCTTCGTTTTGTCTTAGCCCACCGGTACTTGTAATCGTTACTTTCCGTTATTCTGCAACCATGGTAACCCGTTGCTGTGTTGTGGCTGCAGCAGCTCCACACATAACAGACGTGGGGAAAAGATCGCTAATGGTTTAACTTTTCACCGCTTTCCTGCTCGGAGGCAGAACCACGAAGACCAAGTATCTGAGATAACAGAGTAAAAGAGTGAAAGAGTCGTCGGCTCGCTTGGATCGCGGCTGTAAGACGACCAAACATAACCTTCCACAGTAAACCACAAACAAACACTCACACAGAGCGGGGTCGCATCATTCATACGGGTTTTATTCCCCACTTCTCGAGCTAAACGCAGTTGCTGGCCAGCTCTCTGCGGTGCGATTAATTTTGTTGAGGAAAAAATATTAACTATTTGATTTGTAGCTGCGGAGGAAAAAAATAATCTCACGAGGAAAAAAAAATATTGCTCATGCCTCGGAGCCTCTTCCGCATAATATAGCAGTCAAAAAAGAAAAAAGTAAGAGTAATACAAAACATGTACTGTATGTTGTACTATTATACAAATTTATTGAAACACATGGCGAGTCAAACATCTACCAAAGCAGCTGCCAAACACTCCTAAACAAGGTAGCCTAAAGGCTGAAATATGCTTCTGCGTCACACCAACGCAGAGCACACGCCGCAGCCGCGACGCCTTGCTGAACCCTTCTGACTTCTCCGTCTCTCCGTTTGGTCGCGGTGCAGTACCCCCCGCGGCCACTAGTTAGCAATCTTTTTCTGAATGGTTTATCCGACTTTTTCCGGTCACAGTAAATCAAAGAGATAAGGACAACTATTGTGCAAAAAACAAAAACAAAAAAAATCACATATAAACGAAGAAAAGAGCCCTGGAAGTTCACTACTGATTCAAACCGGAAACCGGAAATGCTTCGCTTTCAAACGAACCAATCACAGCCCTCTCGGTCTGCGTGTGGTCTGCGTCTCCTCGACGCGTAGTTACAATTTTCGGGAGGTGCACGTCAGAGACGGCGCAGGTGACGGCGTGTCGTCTGCGTCGATCCAAACCACACGCCGTAGGCACGGCGCCATTTTGACGCAGAAGCATAATTCAGCCTTAAGACGTTGGTTGTGCAGAACTGCCACAGTAAATCCTTACTAAAGAGTGGAGCTCCGACGAGGAGCTCCACTCTTTAGTAGGGATTTAATATGGATCCAAACCGTTAATAATCTTTATTTTCTCCATATAAGGTATCCCGGTAAATTCCAGTTCCTTTCCAGCAGTTTAACATCTTTTTTTTTGCGTTCCGTCTGTTCACTTGGTGAAACAGAAAAGTAGTTTGGAAAGTGCGTCCCGTCTTCTCTCAAAACAATTGCACGCGACGGGGACAGGATCTTTCCGGCAGTACGCGCTGGTGCTCATGGGAAATGTAGTGTTCTTTCTGGTAAAGCATTACCGCTTTTGTCCAAAGGAGCCGCCAAACACTAACGCATATGCGGCATTAGTGTCAAAGATGTTGTGGATGCGTGTTCTCATTTAAACACATGTGCAGTAATAAATGTAAGATCATTCGTAAGCAATATTTTAAGCGACTAGCTTTCATAGAAATTCCCTTATAATGATTAAAAAACTCTGATGTCCACAAAATTAAACTAGTTGCAGGAGGTGGTAGAATACATTTAGCTATGCTTCCACTCCAGGAATTTTACCTGAAAAACGCATAGATGAACTGATGTGGAAGAACATATTTCCACCAGTGAAACCAGGAGCCAACTGGAGATTGTTACTGTACTATGATGTCTGATCAGAGGCGTGCTGAGGCTTCATCTGCGGCATGCGGTTTGCTGTAAACTATTGATTGGTTACTTTCCTGGAGTATTTGACAAATATTTTTCATTACAAACTTGCATTTGAAAACAGATTATTTATATATATATATATATATATATATATATATATATATATATATATATATATATATATATATATATATATATATATATATACGATACAAGTTTTTATTTGTCATTTTCAGGACACATGTAACAAACTAAAACTACATTTTAACTTAACTTAAAAGGTGCTTAAGTGCTTAAAAAATATGAAAATAAGCAGAATATGCAGCTTTCATTAGCAGCAGTTTGTGTACTTTTCCATTTTGTATGTGTGTGTGTGTGTGGGTGTGGAATCCTTTCATTTACAGTTCAACAGTCTTATGGCCTGGGGGATGAAGCTGTTGCAGAATCTGGCTGTTCTGCATCTCACACTGCAGAACATCCTGCCAGAGTTGAGCAGTGTGAACAGTCCATGGTGTGGATGTGTGGAGTCTCTGATGATGCTGTTGGCTCTCGTCAGACAGAGCATGTTTCCGATGTCCAGGATGGAGAGCAGAGAGGTCCCGATGATCTTCTCTGCCATCCTAACCACTCTCTGGAGGCATTTCCAGTCCGCTGCTGTGCAGCTGCCGCGTAGCTGCCGCACCACACAGAGATACAGTTCGTCATGATGGACTCGATTGTGCTCCTGTAGAAGGTGGTAAGGATGGGAGGGGGGAGGGGGGATCTCTTCATCCTGCGTAGGAAGTGCATGCGCTGCTGTGCTCTCTTCACCAGAGATCCTGTGTTTTCTGTCCAGGTTAGGGAGTTGGTGATGTGCACTGGGAGTGTGTTTGGGCTGCTTCTTTCTGAAGTCGACAATGAGTTCTTTGGTTTTGTCGACATTCAGGAGAAGGTTATTACTGCTGCCCCAGTTCACCAGTCGCTCCACTTCCTCTCTATAGGCCCACTCGTCGTCGTTGCAGATGAGGCCCACCACTGTCGTGTCATCCATGTATTTTATGATGTGGTTGGTGGTGGATCTGGCGACACAGTCATGGGTCATGAGAGTGAAGAGCAGCGGGCTCAGGATGCAGCCCTGAGGTGAGCTGGTGCTCAGGGTGATGACTGAGGAGGTGTTCTTCCCCACCCGAACAAACTGGGGCCTTTCAGAAAGAAAGTCCAATATCCAGTTGCATAGTGTGGTGCTGAAACCAAGGGCTGCCAGTTTATCTGCTAGATGCTGGGGGATTATTGTGTTAAAAGCTGAACTGTAATCAACAAACAGCATCCGTACAGCTGTGTTCCTCTCCTCCAGGTGTTGAAGGCTCAGATGGAGTGCAGAGGAGATAGCGTCCTCTGTGGAGCGGTTCGGGCGATAGGCGAACTGTAGTGGGTCAAAGCCAGGGGGTAGTTTTGAGACCATGTGTTGCTTTATGAGCTTCTCAAAACACTTCATCATGATCGGGGTGCTATGGGGCGATAGTCATTTATGCAGGTTATTGTGGATTTTTTGGGCACTGGTGTGATGGTGGTAGTCTTGAGACATGATGGAACTGTGACCTGATTTAGGGAGGTGTTGTATATGTCCGTCAGAACCAGGGCCAGCTGGTCCGTGCATTCCCTGAGTAGGCGCCCAGGTATCTCATCCGGCCCGGCTGCTTTCCGTGTGTTGATCTTTTTCAGGGTTCTGCGGACATCAGCAGTTTGGAAGGACAGTGGCTGTTCTCCTGGCTGGGGCTCAGATTTCATTGTTGTTGTTGTGTTCAGTTCCTCAAACCTGCCAAAGTGGTTATTTAGTTTGTTTAAGAAGTCCATGTCATCTCTACAAGACACCTGTGAAGGCTTGTAGTTTGTGATGACCCGGATGCCTTCCCACATGTTCCGAGTGTTGGTGTGGTCCTGGAAGAAGCCCTGGATTTTCTGTCCATAGGCACGCTTAGCTTGCCTTATCGCACGGTTAAGGTTGGCTGTAGCTGTTCACAGAGCCACCTGGTCACCACATATTGATGGAAATGAGGGAGGACAGTTCTCATGTTGGCCTGGTTGAAGTCTCCAGCAACAATAACAACGCCCTCCGGGTGGTTACTTTGCAAGTCACTGATGGAACGGTGAGAGAGTCTGCAGTGCCTCCTTAGTATTGGCACTGGGGGGGATGTAAACAGCTGTGATGCTAACCGTAGAGAACTCTCTGGGCAAGTAAAATGGCCTGCATTTTACAGTCAGAAACTCTAAGTCAGCAGAGCAGTGGCTGAAGACCACAGTATCATTATTACACCAGTTGTCGTTTGTGTAAATGCACACACCGCCACCTCGGGTTTTGCCGGTCAGTACAGTGTCTCTGTCGAGCCGGAATGCTGTTAGTCCCGCTAGGCTAACAGCAGCATCGGGTACGGACGAAGTTAGCCATGTCTCCGTGAGAATAATAGCACAGCATTATCTCAACCCCCTTTTTGTGGTTAGATCCAGATGTACTGTGGGTAGTCCATTTTATTTTCCAGGGAGCAGACGTTCGACAGGAGAATAGATGGAATCGGTGTCCCCCACGGGTTAGCCATTAGCCTAGCCATTAGCCCACCTCGGGCTAATATATATATATATATATATATATATATATATATGTATATATATATATAAATATATATATATATATACATATATATGTATATGTATATATATAGACAGTATATATATGCGTGCGTGCGTGCGTGTGTGCGTGCATGTGTGTGTGATTCAGAAAGCTACTTTTAAAGCCATGGCTCAGGGTCACACAACACATAACACATTGTTTGCTTGAAGGTGAAAAGAACTAAGAATTTCATGTACCCTTAGGAAACTTTTAACAAACCAAAAAGGTCCCTCTCCTCAGTTTTGTCCAGTCTAGATGCCATCATCTATTTTTACTTCTTTCTCTTTGCAAAACAAAGAGCAGATAAATCCTTTGATCAATAGTGCTGAAAAAGCACTACATGTCTTCCATTCTAAACAGAATGAATTGCACCTCTAATTAGACACAGGGGCCCTCTGAGAATTGTGATGGGGGTGGTTCATGTGTTTGTGTGTTGGGGGGTAAATTAAGCTTAATGTTGTTTTATGGTGAGGATTAAGGCTAAAATGTAAATTGTGGTTTGTTTAAGCTGTTTTATTTGGGAAGAGTTCTTAGCTGTATTTTAGAATGGTGGATGTAATTCTGCAGGTTATATCTGCATTCAACCATTTTTTCTACTTGAATTTTAATGCCATAAGATTAGTATGTAAGCAACAAACACCTGAGATCAAGCCCCTCGGTGCCTCTTACTGAACAACTGTCATTACCGCTCCTCCAAAGTGGTGTTCTGAAAATGGTCCCCTCTCAGCAGCTCAGCAGCAGTGAAGCCAAACAGGGCACGTAATAACATTAAGAGGAGAAACGTAACGTAACCAAGGGTGTGTATGGAAGAGGATGAGCTCAATCAAGTCCTCTCTCAACATCAGCGGCAGGTTTTGAGAGAAATGAGAGCTTCTATGAGAGCTTCTGTGAATAAATTGACTCAATCTTACCGTTTGGTTTGTTGCACTTTGCAACCAGATATTCATTTGGAGCACCTGTTTCTTGTTTCTTGGTAATTTCACTGTGCATGCACATTGAGAAAGCTGAGTTGTTAGTTTTTCATCAAATAAAACCTATGTTGTAAATTAGTAATGGGAAGTGTGATCAGTCAGAGCTACTGGTCTGTGTCATAGTGCAACATAAAATGTAGCTAACACCGCGACGCAAGTGTTGCACATGCACATATTGTAATTACCCTAACAATACAGTATAACAATACAGTATTGCAACAACACAGTCAAGCAGAACTGGTGTAAATTGCAAAGTTTAAATGATAATAATTGTACAACTCTGTGTGTGAGAGATAGTGGACGCTCTTGTTAAGCGCTGTTAGATTTTAAATATCACAGTTCGACCTGATACTTGATTCAAACTATATTTAATGCAGTCAGTAAATCCACCACCTTCCCCACAGTGGCTGCACCTGTTTAAGTTTATTGCTTTAGTAATTGAAGGAAGTAGGAAGAGAAAAACTTCCTGATCCACAGCAATGCAGAAGAGCAGGTTAATTGTAGAAAGTCCCTTGCAGTTTTCACTTTGTCTCCACTTCTTTGATACCTCTTAACCTAGATGCTCATGCTCATGTTTTACATTGGTTCACAGCTTGCAGCAGCATTGTTCCTCACACTATCATACTTTAGCATTGCTATTTTCTGCTTCTTGTTGCAGGTAGAGATCCTTAGTTTTTTTCCTGTTCTCCTGTGCATATTGTCTCCAGTTTGTTTTCACTTTTGAGTTGTTTCTGGATTTGAATTATAAAGCGGTGGAAATGGGCCATTCCGTCTCAAACAGAAACAGAACCAATTCCACAGCTCTCTGCTATGCATTAGTGTAAATCTTCAATTTTTAAAGAAAGTATTTGGTAATTAGGGCCCGAGCACTTACAGTGCGAAGGCCCTATTGTATCTGTAGGAATTTTTCTTTCTTTCTTCCGATGAAAGGAGGGCCTTTTTTTTTGATATTTCATGGTTTGCATTAATGGGCGTGGCCTAATGGCTCAACAGCGCCCCCTAGAAAACTTTGTGCCTCAAGCCCCACAATACGGTTTGACGTACATGCACGAAAATCAGTACACACCTGTATCATGTCGCAACTTAAAGAAAAGTCTCTAGGCGCCATGGCCCAAACCGAACAGGAAGTCGGCCATTTTGAATTAATCGTGTAATTTTGGCGAAATTTATGCCATTCCTTCGGCAGTTAATACGGCCCGAACTGTAACGTGCACCCAGGTGTGTTATACATCAAAATGTGCATTACTTTTCTCAGTCAAAAGCGTTACCGTGGCGACGATAGATGCCAAAAAGCGCGCCCCCACTTCATCTGGTTGGTCCATATTTGATAGTTCCTACTTTCTGCCATAACCTTTGAATGGTGTGATATAAAGAGTCATGGGTGGTGTCATCTGACTCGGTATTGAGTACTTGACCTTGATTGGTGCAAATTAGCCCCGCCCCTTCTTCTGATTGGTCGATATGTGATAGTTCCGATTTTCTGCCATAACTTTTGTGTCACGGCTCAGACAGGACAGAGAACCCACATGCACAACACCAGGCAGAATCAGAGTCCAAGAGGCTTTATTCGGGTCCAAGGCAGGCAGGGGTCAAAACCGGGCAGACAGGCAGATCAGGCAAACAAGTCCAAGGGGACAGGCAAAAATCAAAAACCGGGAGTCATGCAGGGTTGCAGGGTTACAGGCAGGCAGGCAGGAACAGGACAGAAAACAGGAAGGCTGGAAAGCGGGGCAAAAGCACACGACAATCTGGCAAACAAGAAGGTGGAAATGGGCCGGTATATGAGGGGAACTGCTGATGAGGGAAACCAGGTGTGGAGCTGGGTGGGGAAGCACAGGTGAAGGGAATGAGTGGATCTCTGGCTGATTAGGGTGGCAGGATCTGGAAAAACAGGGGAGTGAGTAAAACTAAAAAACTACACTGGGAAACCATGACACTTTTGAATGGTTTGACATAGAGAGTCGTAGGTGGTGTCATCAGCTAAATGTCCAGGCCTGAAGACATCTACATGGAAGTCATACAAGCGCTTCCACTGCAGCACGCCTGAACGTGCACAAGGGTGCGAGGGCCCCTTCATCGCTGCTTGCAGCTTTAATTTAATTTGGATTTGGATATGCACAAACTCCCAAAAAATAAATGCACTGGTTACATGATGGAAGACTGTAATTTATTCAGGAAACTTGTTTATATTTTAGAAATAATTCAAACTGAATGTGTGCATGCGAGAGCATCACTATAATGAAAATGATTTAAAACAGAGATTATAAAGATTATGATTACATGTAATATTCTTAAGCTAAAAGAGGTTAGGGATACACATCATAATTATTATGAAAGTGCATGAATATAAAAATGAGATTGTCTTTTGGATTTCATTTTACAAATTGAACAGTGAAACATATCTAGAATTAAGTGAAATGGTCTAATATATTAATCTAAAGACTAGTTTTCCTCCATCTACATTTCAGGGTCAAAGCTGCAGAAAATCAATTTACTTCATTGTCATTAACTATTATTTAATATATTATTCTGTTAAAAATCTTACATTGAGTAAGTAACACTTGCTGATGACCTTATGATGGACCAGAGGTGCACTATTTGCATTTAATTTTTTCTTCCAGTTTCTAGTTTTTGTAAATTTCAGACTTGCAACTTTAGATTTCATTGACAGTATAAGAATACATATTTTATTGTATTTAAGTTAGAAATTAAGACAGGTGTTTTTAAATCATTAGATATGAAAAAACTCCCATTTTCTTGAAACTCCTCTTAACATCCAAACTTTGTTACCCAGGTTACAGACATAAAAAGAAAGAAAATGCCTTAAATTAGTGGACGAAGGTATATGCCCAAACAAAGTCCAGAAGAAGTGGAATTACTGTATATACCCATTAATGCACAAGATTATAGTTTCTTAACTTTTAAGTATAAACGTAGACCAGATAACACAAACCATCAACTAAAAGCCCACTGGTGTTCAGTATTCCATTCAGAAGGGTTAAAAATAGGGATAATAAATAACCCTGATTCATTGTTTGGACTCTTAACTTCTTAAATCATGAAACAGGTAACCACCAGTAAGGAGAAAAGCTACAATGTATATTCTGATACCACTTATTTCAACAATGATTTTCCCACATAATCTTGTGTTGTGAATGGGATGTGCACCTCACTAGGACTCAAGTGATTATCAAATAATGTTGGAGCCGCACCAGCGTTTTTGGCCAGAAACATTTAGGGGGTCATTTGAGCTGGACACCAGCATCTATTATGTTGACCTGATTGATTATTACTTGGTCTGGAAATGTATTTTGTACACAATTAAATTTACTATCGGTATTTCAACATTTTTATGTTAAGTTCAATAAATGCAACCTGATATGGAGGACCAAATCTGACATAATTAAAAATAAAAGCAGAAATATATATTTCTTGTTTTTCCTTTTCCTGCATGCATCGTTGGCAAAAAATATTTGTATTATGTTTTTTCCTTTTTCTTGTACCTGCATTTTTACATTTCCTTGTCTCTTCTTTTTACTTTACCTTATGCATTTCTGCATAAGGTAAAGTAAAAACCCATTTTTACTTTAGCTTATGTAAAAAGGTAAAGTAAAAAAAAGCCCCTTTTACTTTACCTTGTGCAATTCTCCCTCATTATGCAAATGAGAAGAGCTGCCCTTATTGGTCCAGCTCGTCTTCAGTAAGGGCTGATTTTTTAAACAAAAAGGCATGAGAGCAGCATTATACATACGCTTATACATACCCATAGGGGGGATATATGTCTATCCCAGAGTGTCACCGCCACTTGAGCAATGGTCTTAATTTTGGCCCGATCCTGCTCCTTCCTCTTTATTGACCAATGGTAGTATGGCGTCAAATCTCTACCAAATACCTTGAGGAGTGTATACGGTACATCAATTACAAGGGTATCCATCAATTACAACAGCGCATTTATTAATCAAGAGAGCACATGGCTCTTATCGGGGAGGTTTATAGTTACACGTGGGCCCATGAACGCAGCACAGCGAGCAGTAAAACGTGCCTCCTCCATCCATCTGTACGCTCTCACCTGAAAATTCTGCTCACTCTCTGTGTTTAGTGGGTGTTTTTGTCAGTTGGGGGCGGTAACCGTTCTGATTGATCTTATTGGCCGAAGTTTGAGCTCAAACGCTATGACAGCAATTTAAAGTGAAAATGAGCAAACATCTTAAAAAAAGTTAATTTTGTCCTTGGATTTACAATTTAATTTGCTAATTCTTTTTTTCGGACAAGACATTTTTAGGTTTTTTAAAAATCAGGTAAATCAGCCAACACAATTTACATATTTAGCAGAGTAAGCCAAATACATCATTACAGTTGAGCTTCACCAATGAGTATGTAAATAATTTCTGCAGCACAACAGAGCTGAATTATTTACTGTCTAATGATGCATCAACAACGATTGCGCTGAGAGCGCTCATACTTATGAAATCGACTTTTTTATCTGGTGATTTAGCCATGATGAGGGCACCTGCACATATGAGAACGCCAACGTTAAAAGCTACAAACTATATTGGTTTAAACACTAAAAAATGCATCCCATGAATTCAGAGGCTCAGAATGAACAATCCTGATCTGGCTAGATATCCGTTGTGGTGCATCTACAGCTCTGTGTGGATGTATCTATTGTGTAATGTGTCCAAATATGTGTGTTTAACTACATTTCTCTACACTCGGTAATAACTGAATCTGACAATCTGTGACTAACGAGCTTTGCTTTAGCTGGTTGCTTTTTGTTTACTGATTCAGGTTTCTGTACCACCTGGAACTGTCATTGTTTACACTTAATTGCATCCCACTTTGACACCTACATTTTTAAATGAGTTTGAAGGGAAAACCAAGTTAAATAATGCTGTAGAAAAGGGATCCCTGTCCTTTTTGTAATTTTTTTTTTATAGCAATCTTGAGATCATGTCTTGGGTTCTTAAGTCATTAATTTGAGATCATTCTTTGACCATATTGTGACACGATGAGCCTTGATTGTTTATTTGTTTTTTGTTTCCTCCAAGATGCTCCACCCTCACCATCACTTGTAGTAAAAATCTGTCACATGCATGAATGAAGACGAATTTGCTTTTTGTTTCTGTATTTACCAGTTACAGTGTGCAATGTGAATGCACTTTGAACCGGTTTGACTTGTAGGACCAAGACATTCACCTCACCAACCAACACCCACATCAACTATGCCCTTTTAGATGGGGTTTGACGACTCTTCTGAACAAAACAGAAAACTTACATTTGCTTTGGTTTGATTTTCTTGACTGTAAGCTTTCCTGTTAGGTTTTTGGAGGGTGTGCCATCCTCGGTTTATTGTCACTGGCTGGTCAGGATCATCTCTGTCACACAGGCACCATGTAATTACATGGTGCCTCAGTGGGTTGTGATTTCTCGACTGAAGTACACTGATTGGCAAATGATCTGCAGGACTTCTCCTGTTTTCATTGAGTTAAGACATCTCTTGACTCCACACATAAAAACCAATCAGAGATAGTCTGATGTTTCCCAGTAGTCCGGTAATCTTTATTGGTCTCATAGATTTACAATAGTTAGAATGAAACCCAAGCAAGGTTATTAAATGACTCTAGCTGGTTCATCGATTAAATGGGACTCACGGTTAAACAGTGTGTAGCAAGACAGCATGCAGTTCCCAGTATTCAGTGCCAGTAATGTCCTATTTTCACACACTTTTGCTCTGGAAAGCCTAATTTCCATCCGTCACACAATTTGTTATTTACTTTTGAAAGTTAGGGTAAATAATGTGATTATCCTTAATGTGTGAGTGACTTTGACTGAAATCTGTAAATGTAGAGAAGTGTACTACCGCTGCATATGCATCATGGTTTGCTTTTGCAAAAGACAATACTGACCATTAGGCCGTGAGCACGGATTAAAATGTTAATACAAACTTTCAGTGCAAGTTTGTATCACAATTAAAGCATGGAGACTAGAGCAAGTGTTTTATTGGGAATCAGGAACAGCCATGACTTTGTGGGAAAAAAAAGAAAGGGAAAAAAAGGTTTTAATGGAGATAAGAGGAGATTTGGCATGTAGTAAACTAAAGTTGAATAGTCAGACCACTTCACTGTAGAAAGATCAGCTTACAAAGTTAAAAAGTTGCAGGTGCTTAGTGCAATATGGGCATAAAGCAGACTTTTATCACAATAAATTGAAGTAAGCCTTTTTCTTCCAAATGCCATACTGGGATTATACAGTAGACAAAAGATGGGCCAGCAGTGCATGATACAAACTTGGAAAGTAACTTATGTTGGAGGAGTATTTTCAGATGAGCTCACAGGCAGCTTTTCTCAAAGTCAAACATGTCTCAGATTACCACACGATTGAATATTTCCATAAATTTTACGAAACGGTGGAACCCAATTCAGCCCATTTTTTTTTCTGAACTCTTTGAGTGAAAAGCAATTTTGAAAATGGAGTTATTTCATTACATCAACACACATTCAAATAAAAAGGAGGCCCAGTTTTCCCTTTGGAGGCTGGGTTTCAATTTTGCGCCCAGTGAAAATGTCTGCTTTCCTGCGTTCCACAAATAACTTAAATTTTACCTTGGTTTGGGTTATATTTTTTAGTCAATTGTTGTTTTTTTAATCCATTTCTCCCTCAAATATTTCATCTTTTTTTCCACGCTCTTATTCTCTTGTCCCTCTCCCCATTTTCTATCAGCAGTTATCTGTTGCCTTTTGTTTTGATGTAGACTGGAGGGAAGGAAAAGTAAAGCCAGAGGGCAAAGTAATATGATGTATTGCGTAGTTTAAATATGCACTTGCCAAAGCTCCTATTGGGGTATTTGGTATTTCATATTTGGACTCTTTTTGCAAATAAATGCTGTATGTGGTCTAATACAAATCTTTCTGTCTTTGCCCATCCTGTTTTTCTTCATTATTGTATTAACTCCAGCCATACACGATCTGTAAAGGCTGTCACACTGAATTTAGTTGACCTTTGACCTTGTCTGCTTTCTCAGGTGTACAAAGGAAACCTGCCTGCTCCAACACAGTGACTCCAGACAGACAGAAAGACTTTTAAGATTATTAGGCTGATAAGAGGACAGAGGAAGGTGAGTAAATTCATTTGGGAAATCATTCTTGTGTTTGAGGCTACGTTTACATGGACAGCAACATTTTCAATATTCATCTCTTTCCAAAACAATGAGATTAATATACAAAATGTTCAGTATACAAAGTATTCAGGTTATGGTGTTTAAATAAGTTTTATTGCATTCATATCCCCATTTACATGCTACAGAGCATACTTTTCTAACTGTTGTTGCAATAGTTGCACCCATCTAGGACTTGAATTATACCCATATTCTTCAAAACAAAAAATGTTCCTGATGTCAATGGCTTAATTCAATCATTGCTTAAACTTATTAGGAGTAATATATTCATAATTTGCTCCTCTTATGGTAGTGTCCCTTTCAGAATAATTTCTTAATCAGGTAAATACTGCAATATTGCTGTTCATGTAAACATACTCTGTGCATATGGAGTGTAAAGTGCATCTTGAGTTATGTCTCCCTCTGCACCATAAAGGGTAAAACCGCTTTATTGTAATGACTTGGATTGTAGTTTGTTATAATTTACAGTGATACCTAATTAGCCAGAAAGCAAAAGAAGCGCTATTGCAAAGAGTTTGATTCACACCTCTGCTGAGCCCAAGACTGTATCTATTTGCTTACATGCGTGCATTATTGCATCATTCACCCTATCTGTCTGTTATCATCCTAAATTAATGCAAGTTTGTCATTTTCTTTAATGCCACTAAGTTATTGCTATTTTGCACCATTTTGCTACACCTTTACAATTTTACATTTTTTTTTTTACTTGTACATGTAATGTTTGTTGGCAGAGCACAAAAGCACAAAATGCCTTCTAAGAACACAGAAGGAAGTGAGAACCTTTAACACAGGATTTTGACTCAGGAGGTTTAGGTTATATTACTGTATCATGCAGCTCTTTGAGATTTGTGAGATTACAGTGAAGAGAATCTATTTTGTAACTAACTATCTGTAACAAAAACACTTTTGCACAAATCAGCATCCTAAATGGGCAGTTATGCTTCATTAAAAAATCAAACACTACTTTCTTCCCCTGCTAAAGTTGCGCAACATTAAGTTGTTTTCGCACCAGGGTGAAGGAAAATGTGACACTGACACATTATCCTGTAGTTTAGTGAAGCAGCGGCTGTATTTCACACAAGAATATAAACTGTAGTTTATGTTTACAGTACATAGCAATGCATACATCTCCTCGACAAGTAGTATCTGCTCATCTTGTTTCACCCCTTCCTTTCTGTTTCTAAATATTACTTGTGTCATCTGACACAAACAAATGCTTCATCATAAATTCATGCCCTTGTCACTATTATGGTTCGACAGGAGCAGTGTTTTTTGGTTAGCCACATTTTGGTCAGGGGTTTCAGTCCATGTGGTTGCAGAGCCCACTCTGATTTGGTGAACTTTTATGTATTTTAAATAGCTTTTATGTAACTCACTCTCCCCCACTTTTCGTCTCAGTGGGATGTTTTGGGGTCTGCGTTTGTGTTTGTGTAAATAATTGATTGCTGTGGAGGTTTGAGTGCATCACCAATGAGACTGAACCAAGCAAAGAAATATGCCCCACTTCCCTATGCTACACTGCATGTAACATGACTATACTATGTTTGCTTTTGCTCAGTGGGAAGTTGTGTTGGGCTGTTTGTCTCTAGTTTTTCAGTGCTAGGTTTATGAAGGGATCAGGGAATCACAAGGTTAAAGCGCCATAAATGTGATTGAATCTGACCTGTCAGATGTGAAGTTTGTTTAAAATAATAATGATGATATTAATGTGTTTATGGAAGTGAAGAACAGTGCATTACTTGGTATTGTCAATCATCGGTATACAAAGTTCTGTGCTGCATGTTTGTTGTGATGAGCAAGTTTGAGCAAGTCAACACTTCTGGTTACTTCATATACTTTTATGGTTTTCATGAAAGAAATGGTTTCAGTTTTATATTCAGAAAAACTAATTTTAATATCCGCTCACATTACTGATCACAAACAAAGTGAAGTGAAGACAATAGGGCTGCAACTAACGACTATTTTAATAGTCGATTAGTCACCGACTATTGAAACGATTAGTCGACTAACCGGATAATTAGTAATTTTTTAAAAAATTTAGTAAGAGGTTGCATTAATTATGTGGCAAATGATAATAAACACAAGAAAGATGGCACCAGAGCCCTGCTATAGCGGGACTGTTTTCTTCATCCTGCTCCCGCTGCATTTCTGACCATTACCGCCTCCAACGTGTGTGTTACACTCCCGCCCCTCCTGCAAAACTCTGAGAATTCATGCCCGCATGCTGCACAATAGAGATGCATTGTTTTAGTGTCTTCTCCCGTCCCGCAAGAGAAAAGTCCAGACAAATCTATCTGATTTAATGTTAACATGATAATTGTGGAGTTTGATGGATAATTGACAGTTCATTGGCACCTGACTGAAAGTTAGATGCAAATCCATCATTGTCATCAGCGCACAAGCCTTTTTTCGCCTTTCGCGCTGCATCAATTATGTGATTGAGGTTATAGCAACGAGAGTAGCTGTGAGTGGCTCAAATAATAATAAATAACATAAAATAAACAAAGTTTAGAATGAAACGAATTAATTTAACAAATGAATCCCTTGGCCATTATTTGGAGGGAGAGAATGCTGCTGACCGACTGCGGTCTCCTGCGTCTCTCTTCCAAGATGCGCCACAGACACTAAACGCAGTTTCTCCAAATATCTGACTTAATTTAATACTTTGTCAGGCATAACGTTAAAGCTTTCTTTTAAAGCCAAAATAAGCTTAATGTCTTACCAAGGCGAGTCCCTTTCGTTCAGCACTCCGACGTGTTTTCTCTTCAAATGCATTACCGACGTGCTCCCGTGAAAAGCAACGTCGGCTTTGCAAACCTTGCAAGTCATATTTTTATTCACCGTATCGAGGCTAAAATGCTCCCAAACTTTTTATTTTATTTTTTATCAAAGTTTTATTACCCGCAGCTGCGCTCAGACGCTGTGTGCATGCGCGACTCGACAGAGATTGTATTGAAGTGAGACGCCTCACTCCATTGGAAAAACACGTCTGGCGACAATTGTCAACAATGGAATTCATTGTCGACAATTTTGATTATCGATTTTTGTCGACAACGTCGACGAATCGTTGCAGCCCTAAATGGGTCCCCATCTCCACCCTGTCTTCTATCCCTCTTATAAATTTTAACTCCTTCTCTTTCATCACTCTTTCCATATCTACCACTGCTTTTCTCTCAGTTTGTTTCTCTAACTTGGCTGTCTATCTAATGTTTGTGCTTCTTCCTTTCTTCCTTTTTCTTTCTCTTCCCGTTCGTCGTTCCGTCTCTCTTTCTTGGCCCCTTAGCCGCAGTGTCCTTGAGAAAGCAGTGACTTTGCTGGTTAGCGCAGTAGAGCGCATCACTCTTCTTATACACACTCTCTCGGTGACACTCACTCAACCCCCACAGACACACACACAGACACACACATGTTTGGGTAGATCCATGACAATACTGTCAAGCACCAGCAGCCTTTACAAGTCTTTTTCCTTTTCTTCCCCATGAATAATTCATCCTGTAATATTGGTTACACTTGATGTGAATATTGACAAAGCTATTGCAGGGAAAATCTAAGACAATTGTCTTCCTTGTTGAGAGTCCCCGTTTAGACAAATAGACACCTGCCAAGCTGTTTTCCAAATAAGGAATTTAAATGTCTGATCCCGTAATATATAGCACTGAGAAGCCCGAGATTGGTTTTATTGCACAAATACAATTACTCTTCCTCAAGGTTTGTTACCAAATTTGAACAAATTGCCCTAAGGTGAAACTGTAGTTAGGCAAGGGAACATGATGCTGGCTTGCCCTGCTCCTCATTAAAGGTCCCTTCCACTAATCTTAGATTTGGATAGCCCATTGTTAGAGTTTTCCATAGCTCCTGAAATATAGATGGATTCTGATTGTCTGGTTGCAAGATGAGATGTTATAGTCTCTTGATGCTGTTTGTTCTCTTTGGTTTCTGTTTTCCATTTGAACGTGTATTGGGTCACTGCTTCTTCCTGCCACCCTGCATGTTTTCTGATGAATATCAAGTATCTTGTTGTTAGCTAACTGTACTGTTATAAATGGCAGACGTTTTTTTGTAATTGCATCCTCAACGCTCCACTGAGTATATATACTGTATATTCATTGACGCTGGTCCCATATTCAGATTGGCTTCTTTATAGTACTGTAAGTACTTTTGAATCCATTGTCTTCTTAATAAATGTACTGTAGATGTTTTTTACATATGTTACCATACTACAGTATACCATGACAGAATCCCATTATCGCCACGTCCTCTCTTTATCTTGTGCATGTTTGTATCTGTCTTTCTCAATTTTTACCCTGCATTCAGCTAAAGATGCCTCTGTAACCATGGTGATCAGTCCCACAGAGAAAAGTTGAGGATGAATCTCTTTCACACTCTCTTTCCCTCCTTTCTCTCAGGCATTGTTGCAATCCAATGCTTTCCCCATGCATGAGCGTTAGAATCTAAAAGCAGAGGATGTGCAGTGTTTGACTCATGTTGGTTCTTTTCACTCAGATTTGAATCATATACACTTTGAAAGAGGCTTCACTTCTCCCTTAGAGACACTGTTTGATGAAATTCTATCTTTCTCATTCATACTTTCTCATCTAAAGTTTCTTGCTTGATTCCTTGTTTGTTTGTAACCTTGCTCATGGTTTTTAGAACCTTGGCTATCAAATTATGATACAAAAGAGGCCTTTCAAGACTGATTTTTTAAAAAGGTAGAAAAAGGAAGAATCATTTTAAAGGATGTTACAGCCTTGGACAAAATATTACTGTGTTAAAGAATGCTGTCAGTTATATCCAGTACTCGAGTTGAAGGGGGATGAGGGGGGATGGCATCCCCCCTGAAATAAAAACAGTAAAAATCATCCCCCCTGTAAAACTGCCATCCCCCCTTTCCATCCCTTATGTCATTTCATCAATGAATGTGTTTTTACTGCTATTTCAACATTTAGAGTCATCACCAGAAAAATAACACCAGAAAAATAACTTATTTGACAATTTTCACCTGTTTCAAGTAAATTTTCACTTGAAATAAGTAGGAAAATCTGCCAGTGGGACAAGATTTATCTTCTCATTACAAGCAAAAAAAAATATTGTTCCCCTGGCAGATTTCTCTACTTATTTCAAGAGAAAATCTACTTGAAACAGGTGAAAATTGTTGTTTTTTCCAGTGATGAGTCTTGTTTTAAGTGTAATAAGATTTTTTACTAAAATGAGACATTTTAACTAGAAATAGGACAAATATTCTTATTTTGAGTTTTTGCAGTGAACCATTTTACTTATCCTGTGAAGGACAGAGACATATTGATAAGTTCAGAAAACTGTTTTTTTATTTTTGTGTTTTGATGTATTTGATGTAAGCCCAGTGGATATTTAAAGCTTACAGAAGGCTGCATTTAACTGCTGCTATGCCATTCCTGCAGGTGTTTTGGTCAGTGCTATTATTTGTAATATATTATATTATTTGTAATGAGCACAAATTATCTGTCCCCATATGATAAAATCCACCATCCCCCCTGATTTTTTTTTACAACTCGAGTACTGGTTATATCATCTCACTTTCAAAGGTAATCACTGACATCATCATCATCATCATCGTCAACAGTATCAGTTTAGCAAGTGCCCCGCACATAAGTTTAAGGGGCAAATCTCTCACACGCCTAAGCCTTTTCACTGTACATTTTTGGTTGTTTACTGGTATCTGCTTTGTCAGTAAAGTACTATTGCCATACTTTATTAATTTTGGACAATTTATATCTATAGAATGTGTCTTAATTCAGAATATCCTTAAATCTATCCTGGTCTAGCATTCAGAGATATTCAGAATCCAAACAGATTTAACAGTAGTAATGTCACTGAATTCAAAAAGACATTATGTTGCTTGATTGGGTGTGGCTTGTATTACAATTAAACCCTTTCCTTTGAAAAAATAAAATGTTTAGATTCAAAATTTATGAAAATATGACAAGTAATTTCCTTTCATTTCTAAAAGTTTAATCTCTGCTCCTCGGGCAGGGCAGAATCTGGAAGATAAAATGGAAGTTTTCATTTGCCAGTTTTTATAATAAATCATTTGAATCATTAATGACCAATCCTTTTCCTGTGACTCTGTAGTGTTTGTTTTTGTATGAATTGGAAAATGTTGCAAATCAGCACTTCATCCTTACCTCCTCATTTATGTCCTTCCTGTTCTCATCTGTCTCGTTTTATCTATTTTTGACCTTCGTATATTTACTCTTCCTCACGTTATCTCAGCTTCAATTCGTATTTCATCATCTCCCCTACTTTGTTCTCCCCATTTCCTCTGCATGTCTTACATTACAGCTCCATTATTCTTTGCTGAATCAGTCACACATTGATATTTAATTATGTTCATGCTCTCACCTTTGTAGCTGCCTTTCTAATGTCACCACCATAAATATATAAATACATACCACTTTGCAGTTGAATCAGTCAAATTTATAGCACTTTTCAAACAAATCTTAGTTCTTGAAAACAGAAAAATGTGATTTGGACAACCTATTATAATGCACACAAGTTTTAGAGTTAATTTATTAAAACAGCTTTGATATTAAATACTATGTAGTGAAATGATGTATTTAAACTTTGAAAATGATAATGAAAAAAAGTTAATATTGTGGTGATCATAAACATTTTTAAAAACTAAATAGTAAAATTACTAAAACCTTAAAAACTTTTAGAAGTATTCAATTTTTCCTTGTCTTTGATCTGATGACAGTCCTATAAAGCATGAAGATGGATGGATGATATATTCTTATTTCCCTCAGTAAAGTAAATATTTACATTACTGAGGGACAGGATACATTACTGTATTTTGCATGTTGCTTAATCAGTTATTTGGATTGCAGCTTGTCCGTCTTAGACATTTTTTGTGTGTCTACACTTTCCCTGTTTTATCCTCTCATTAATGCCCTTCCTTCAACTTTTTCAGCCCCCTTTAAATCCCCCACCCCCACTCCTGCCCCTTCCTGTTTCCCTTAGTTTCTCTGTCTTCTCCCCTGAGTCGGAGAGACAGAGAGGAAGGAAGTGTGTAATGACACGGCCATATCGAGCACAGTGCTCAAATTGACCTAGAATGAATGGAGGCACTGATCAGCTTAAAGCAGTGCAGATTAAGAGTTACAGATGTAAGGAAAACTGAAGCCGCTGCAAATACATAAGAAATACTACTATCAAAAGATCTCATTCACAAACATGTTTATTTATTTTTCTGTCTGTACAGCAAAGTACATAATAGATGGATCTGTACATGTTTACTTGTGAGGTTGCCTTTCTAATGTCTGCAGGTATTAAGTAAAGCATGGGAACATAGAAAAAAAGGTGTTTTTTTTTTCGTTTTAACTTGAAATTGATAGTAGTCGCCTTAATGGTAACAGCCATCTGTATTCAAAGTGTACTCCCTGCTATTTGAACTGAATAACAGAGTAGCAGACAAAAATGTCATGGAGAGGGTGTGCAAATGGGAAAGCATATTAAAAAAGAAGGACAACCACACATTTCCCCAAGTCATCAAAGGTGTTTTACGTTTATCAGAAATATTAAAATTTGTTGAGTCCATTCTGGGATTTTTTTTTCTTTTTTCATTACACTTGATGAAAGCAGCTATATGTACATTTGACTTATTTCCATATCTGCCATGAGCAACCACTTAGGTACTCTTATGAAGACAGACATAGAAAGAGGGAGGGAGGACACATCCTAGAGTTACTACACAACACTAAGGCTGCATGCTTGTTAACCTGTTTTTGTGAACTGAAACCGATTAGGGAATTAGTCCACATAGACAATCATAGCTATAGTATTCTCACAAGTAAACATCTCATTATACACAGTATAAACGTATAACTGAGAACAACTTCTGACCTCGATTCTTTTCCAAATAAATCCGCTTGATCTTTTTTTGACCTATTTTTGGCCTTCGACCTGTCCCATCTTTCAAATTCACTCGCAGTTTAGGATGATTTTTTTTTTACATGCTCAAGAAATATCATCTTAACATCTGAGATAATGTGAAACATGTACCATAACATGGTTGTTTCTTTCCCCCATATTTTCCAAACCCCACGTGTACTATACCCCATTTATACTGTATAGTGTTATGTGTTTTCAAACTCTCAAGTTATTTACTCATACAAGCACACTGGATTAACCTTCATGTAACCTTCGTGCACTCACTCATTGTCCATTATTATTATATTTTCAAATAAGCTGGGTGTTGGTAATATTCCATGCTTTTTATTCATTATGACCTTTATTTTAAGTAGGACCCTAACATTTTTTTTAAACTTAAATGTAACTATTATTATGTTTTTGACCAGAGTCACATATGCACAAACCAGCATGAGTGCACGCACTCTTACAATCAAACACACACACACACACACAAACACACACAGTGGTGGGGTTATGATGGCTTTTCATGTTGGCAAACATGAGCTTAGCAGTAAAAAGCCTTTCAAGCAGGATTAAGCTGCTAAGTGTCAACGGAGGAGACAAGTGGGCCAAAGACCACTGAGATATCACTTACACTGCAACAGTCAGCCTGTCTACGGGCAAGTGCAGTAGTACGTAAAATTAGTAGGAAATGGAAGTGTGGGGTCAATGCTAAGAAACAGAGGGAATCAGAAGCGCGTGCACGCACACACACACACACACACACACACACACACACACACACACACACACACACACACACACACACACACACACACACACACAATTAACCAAGCTAGTATATGCATATTCACCAGTCCTCTCACTGACTGACTGTAGAGCCTCGGCAGAGCCCTGGCAGGACCATCTGTTCCTGCTGAAATCAGCTCAGCAGGAGCCTGCTAGAGCATGCACACAAGTACACACTGTTGTAGCATGCCTCAGGTCTGGCATAGTGATAGTCTATTTATTCCCCACATTGACGCAGGACAGTACTCACAGAGTTGAGCTAATATGATGCGGATGGAGGACTAAATATTGCATATGTATTTGCGTATAGATGACAAGCAGACTAGAAAGACCTTAAGTTTCTGCAGTCTGATCCATCACCAGCAGGAATTATGCACAGTCAGTTCCTTCCTTTTTAATAACCAACCAAGGGGAGTTATACTGCCCTGTCAGTATTATCCATCTTCCCTCCTTGAAGCAACATCAGCATTTTCTGTGCTCTCTGCCACCTCATCCATATGTTGTGCACTGACTTCTCCTGGCCTGCAGCTGGACCCAGTCAAGACAGGAATACAGTGTAGCTAAACTTTTAAAGAAAACTAAAAAGATGCATACTCTCCAAGCAAACATAATGCCACTAGGTGGTCTCGTATTGGAATAAAAAAAATAAAAAAATCATGATTCAGGCTTGTGGTTGTAGTAACGTTCATAGTATTCTTAATCATTCTTTGCTTTTGCTTGTATTCTGTGTTCCAGCCATAAAAAAGAATCACAAATACAGTATGTATTTATATGTAATTGTTATTGAACTGTTGCACTCTACTATTTGGCAAACGAAAGGATGTCTGTTAAAATTAAAAGCAGTGACAAAATCTGATTTTACACTGACACTGAGAGACTGAAGATGGACTTAATAAGTGCACAGTAACATGAGAGGTGGGAGAGCTAAAATGACTAGAGCTGGTCAGGTGTGTAAGTTGAAATCAGTGGGGGAATCAGTGTGGTACTCAGTAGGAGAAGTAATTGCTTGTGTGTGTGTGTGTGTGTGTGTGTGTGTGTGTGTGTGTGTGTGTGTGTGTGTGTGTGTGTGTGTGTGTGTGTGTGTGTGTGTGTGTGTGTGTGTGTGTGTGTGGGTGTGGATTTTGTTCGTGGTGTCACTGTCTGCTGTAATCCAGTGGAGGATTGTTTCCACGTAATCATGAAAAACATCCATCTATTGATGGTTTTTTTTTTCAGAATTTTGATCTAAAAAGTGTCTTGGTCTCTTAAATATGAATTATAAAGAAAAAAATAGTCTACCATTGCATTAAACAATAAAGGAGGAAATAGGTTATTACCTGCTAATAATAATAATAATAATAACTAGAAAATTTCAGGAAATTTTGATATGGGCATGCCCTACTGCCCATTCGACCCCTCTTGCTGCTTTGGTTTGGGGCTGTAGTGGTTGTGTTCGGGGTGGTTCTATGTCTGTTTGAGGTGTTTACGGATGCATTGCATTCATTCCTGTGAATAGGGTGCGCTTTTTGGCATCTAGCGTCCCCACGGTAACGCTTTTGACTGAAAAAAGTATTTCCCATTGAGGCACGATGGAGACACATCCAACGATGTATGGTATGCATGGGTGCACGTTGCGGTTCGGGCCGTATTAACGGACGAAAAAATGTACGGAATAAGAATAATAAGAAAGGGAAACCTTTTCTGTATACCATTATATCGCCTTCATTTTCATGGTTTTCCTCATTTTTTCGGGCGTGTTTTATTTTTTGGGGATTTTTTTTCCACATCAGTGCGGGGTCATGCTGTACACCCGCTGGTGTGACGTGGGACTTTTGCGACCTTAGCTTGTTAGCAAAATGCTAGCAACATTGCCCTTTGGGCCATTCTGGACGATTGCAATATGGTCATGCCATTACTTGGCATGCCCATAATAATACATACGTGTTTTATATAGCGCTTTTCTAGGTACCCAAAGATGGTTTATATAAATATAAACCCTCAAGAATGTTTTTTGTAGCATTTATAGAAGATATTTAAGAAATTCCTTGATTTCCATTTCAGTTGAGGTACAACAAACCTGGTTTTCTTTTGCCCTATATACATGGAGGTTTGGTGCATCAGAAATGCCAACCTTTCTCAAACATGTCATAGTTTCAAAATTTAAGTTAAAATGTCAATTGATGTAACAGTTGTTTTTGTTTGATTGAATATATTATGTTATATATATTCTAACACTGTTTTCATGCTGTAGTTAGCATTTGTCATCTCTGGTAATTACACACCAGGAGTGAGAGGAACAGTGAAATAAGCCCTCAAATGGGTATATTCTATTCTTTGTGTACTTGCCTCATTAAGCTTTGAGAGTGAAATGACAGGAAATGAGGATGATAAAGTCCATTTTGAGAATCCGTTACATACACAGCTGATATATTTTCCCTGGTGTTCTGTGTTCTAATATCCTTCCATCACGCATTGATCCTGCTGCATAGTCCTGGATTAAAGAGACACAGTACAGATGCAGATTATGTCTACACTGTGTCGCTTCCTCAAAACCATGTCCCTACTAAATACAATGCATGTGATGAGTGCATGAGATTTAACATTTTTCAGGTATTACGATTTTAGTGCGTTCTCCATTTGTGCAGATTTAAACAGCAAAAAAAGCAGCAAAAAATGTTTAAATGCATAAACCTTTTTAGGATGGCGTCATGCTTATTGGAATATTGAGTCATACATGCCTCTTTTCCTGCTATGGTTACTGTTACTGTATTTTCCTTACATTTTTCTTATCTACAAAGGAAATTCTGTCTTAATTCCAGCTTGGAATGTAATTGTAAAACTCAGTTTTATCTGTGGGGAAAAATTAGATTCTTGTCATAAATAAAAAATAGTTTTTATTTTTGTTGTTTATTTGTGTAAAGGAAATTGGTTAAGTATTGGAAGGGAAGTCCCTGACATCTCAGTGTTATTTCATACATACATACATTATTTATTTATTTACTAGCCTTTATTTAACCAGGTGTGGGTCTCGTTAAAATTAAAATCTCTTTTTCAAAAGAGACCTGGCCAAGAAGGCAGCAGTACATAAATCAGGTGTAAAAGTTAGTGCCTCCTCTTTTCCTTTTGTGTCTGTAAAAATGTGATAAAAACCATCTCATTGTACTGGATGTTAGTATTAGTCAATTACTCTTATCTTAACCTCAGATGACAACCACCATCAATGTTTTTTTCTCTGTGCCATTATTTAGATCACAAAAGTGAAGCAATACAAAGTCCCCCGCCCCAGAAAAGGGTTAGGGTCCGTGATGAATTTCTCAAAAGCAAGTGTGCATCCATCCATAAAAGCAGACATTTTATTTGTAGCATTCAGGCCTGTGTTAATTCAATTCAATTCAATTCAATTGTATCTATATAGCATCTATTACAACAGAAGTTGTCTCTAGGCTCTCTCCAGAGATCCAGAACTTGTCATGTCCATGTCATGTCCAACATGTTAATGCATTGCCAGCAAGAATAGCTCTAAACAAAGGTCCTAAAAGTAATTGTTAATGTATAACAACTATTTCAACAAAAGGTTGAAATACCATTTCCGTACAATTTGGAGATAAATGTTAAGGATTAATCAAAAGTGGAAAGCGTTCAAGACAGTTGCCAATCTTCCCAGGAGTGGATGTTCCAGCAATTTACCCAAATGTCAGACCAAAGCTCAAATAAATAATAATAATGAAAAAGAAAATAGAAAGAAATTTAGAAGTAAATGTTTTGGAAGTGATGGAAAGATGATGTTTCTTCTTCCAAAGAGAATGGAAGCAGATTTACAAAATGGCACCTCAAAAATCCACAAGACTTCTGGAGCAATGTCATGGACAGATAGAATCAGAAAGGAGTTGTTTGGCCTTAGTTTTTAGCATTGTTTGATAAAAATTGAACCCAGCATTTCAGCAGAAACATCTTATATTTACTGTTAAGCACAGCAGCAGAGGTATGATTATTTTGGGTTTTTCTGCCACAAGACCTGGTTACTCTCCAATTATTTATTCAAGTATGAACTCCTCTGTATTTTAGAGGCAAATGTGAGGCCGTGTGTCCATCAACAAGGGTTGGTTGAAAACGGGCCATCCAACATAGTGATCCAAAGCACAGCAGAAGATCTACATTAGAATGGTTGAAAAATAAAAGTGGTTTTGAAATAGTGCCATCAAAGTCCAGACCTCCCCCCAAATTAGATGCTTTGATAGGACTTTAAAGGGGACCTATTATGGCATCTAATACCTATTTTAAACAGGCCTTGAATGTCTTAAAAACAAGCTTTTAATTTTTTTTGCTAAATAAATTGGAAATTCAGCCTCTGAGCCATGTCTTTATCTTCCCATTCTCTAACCTCATTCTCTATGTGGGATTCTGAGTGGGCGGGGAGGCTATGATAATGAGGCTCTGTGCTGAGTGGCTGCCTGAATGACGCGATACACCGCTACGGAAAAATGGCGGAGCTCCGGCCGGCGGATTTGTTGTTGTTGTTCCGGCCAGAGTTAGTTGTGGGCGTGGTTTCACGCATCGGAAGCCAACGTCATTACGTAACGACGGGAGCAGAAGCTGAACAGCTCGTAGAAGCCACATCACCCTGGATGGCTCATCCCGGCGGCTGTACAGACACTGCAGAATTTGGTTGCTTTCCTCACCTGAGGGCCCCCCAGACCACAGACTGTTTTAAAAGAAACTTAAAAACGTTACTTTTTAAGAAAGCCTATCCCTGATGTCCTGGTCTTTTAGAATGTCCTTGTGCTTTTTTTTGCTAATTTAGCTTTTTTATTTTATTTTTTTATTTCTATTTTATTTTTATTTTTCTTTTTTTTTCTAATCTTTATTGTAAGAGCTTTGAGACTTGTTCTTCAGGTGAAAATGTGCTCTATAAATACAATTTATTATTATTATTCCTCCTTCTCTGAGTTGGCAGGCTGAGGGGAGACCACTTTATATGTTAAAGCAAGAGAAAACGTGTTTTTCATAACATGTCTCCTTTAAACAAAGCTGGTGCCTTTGCACAAAACTTGTACTGTATATAACATGGACATGGAAAACAGACTGCTTAAGAATTATACATTGTGACATTTTGCGTGCATAAAAATGTAGGAACTGTTTTCTTTAAAATTTAGATATGGATTTTTGTAGCTCAAAGAAGAGAGGACAGAATACTCTCATTACTCTCACATTTTTAATATGCAGGGGATTCCTTTGTAATCTGTTGCGCCGTCAAATACTAGACTTCTCTATTGTATTGTGTTTTTACATCTCAATTACTATGGCTGCCTTGTTCTCCCTTTTTCTTTTTGTGACATAGTCCGTGTTTGACCACTTGTCTCCCCATTTTTCTCTGTCTGTCTCTGCTCTGCTGTCTCACATCAGTTGAGAAAGAGCTAAAACAAACAGGCATCTGAGTCGACTGGCACCTCTTTACTCAGCACACAACAGGGAAGGTTAGAGCGATGTGTTTAGGAGCGTGATTCTGCATCAGTTCTGATTATTGTGCACCGCTGGGACACAAGAGTGTCATTATTTGCCTGTGCTGTTTTCTACGTGGCATTTTTAATTAACACATGCTTTTTGCAGATTTT
Source organism: Cololabis saira (assembly GCF_033807715.1). Lineage (NCBI taxonomy): Eukaryota > Metazoa > Chordata > Actinopteri > Beloniformes > Belonidae > Cololabis > Cololabis saira. The sequence goes on along the minus strand of NC_084597.1, from coordinate 28,416,445 downwards.
TTTTCATAGATCGAGACATCATGACAGCAGTAACCCTGGAGTCAGCTACAGATGTCTAGAATAAAACATTGTAACACACTGGCAACTCATGCTTTGAGCTTTTGAGCTGATAATGAATGCCAGAAATAGTATTGGTGAGAACACGTTGCGTGTCTTGTTTCTTTGTAAAGTTTAGTCTTTGTCATGAATCTGCTTTACTGAATTTCATAATGTGAAATTGTAGAAATTTAAAAAAGATATATTACAACGATAATAAACAAGAAATTTAGGAGTAACGTACAATTCCAGTCAAACTGTTTGGTACATGTGCACTGGTGTTATCACATGATGAAACAAATCCCACACATTTTTCTTTCTCTTTTGGCAATGCATTTTATTATGAAGAATCCTACTGTACGTTCTAAGAGAGCTATATTTAGTAAATACAGGCTGCCAACACTAATTAACACACTATCTTTGCCTTTTGTCAATCTTCTGTCTCCCATCCCTTTGTCTCTTCCACTGCTCATCATTTGATGGATATCGGATGAGAAAGGTGTGAATTGCTGCTCACAGCTATGCCAGCATATTCCCCAGCTCTATTTCTCTGTCATATTTCAATTTCTTCCAAGTTCATTTTTTTCTTTTCCTCTACCTGGTTGGCAAAAGGAAATACTCAGAACTGGTGTGTCTTTTCCATTATGCATAAAGTAATTTCTTGAAAAAGAAAGAACATATTCCAAATACATTGGATGGGAATGAGTTAGTGTTTGTATAATGTTGCCAATCCTATGCACGTGTATGTGCACATATGGTAATATCCATAAACCACCATCTGCGTTAATGAGGCAGGGCTTCTGCCAGATTTTCTCACTTTTGTTCTCTCTTTCCTGGAAAAGTAACGCAATCGTACTTTAATGACCGATCATTATGGTGTAAATAATTGAAAATTGGAAAAAGTGGGTATGGATAATGGTGGGAAAAGAAAAAGGGGAGTACAGATAGAAATGTCATAATTGATCAGTGTTAAACCAAGGAAGGCTAAATCACAGCAGGATTTATGAACAAACAGACAGAGTTTGTGCAAGCAAAACCCAGGCTTCTTAATCTCTCGGTGGTCCGCAGACGAGGATGAGCAAACTGTGGGCCACATGGTGTTTTTCAGAAGAAAATTTGATTTAAAAAACATACAAATTCCATTATGATTTGTATTTTAAAGCTATTATTGATTATATTTTCATTCTTGTACATTTGATTAGTTTCAGAAAACAGGTAGAAGTGTCATCACAGAGAAACAGAGATGGAAGCGGTACTGTTGTTTATCACTGAATTGTTCTGATAATGAAACCCAAATGCAGGCCGGGACACCATTGCTCCTTGGCTCGGTGTTTGAACCTGTGTCTGTGTTTGTGTGCATGCACTGTAATCATGAGTATATAGTCCTTAGATGTAAGCCATGTCGGAGGAAAGCTTATTCTCCTTTAGCAGAGAGCAGTGGCTCTAACAGAACTGGCAAAACACCTGTGCATGGATCCAGACAATGTCGCTGCCAGGTGTGTTGAGAGGAAATTGTCAGTGTGGCAGGCTCAAGTCCAGAAACATCGAGAGGAAGAACTGGAGAGAAACTGACCAGCAGCTTGTACTAGCGTCTTTGTGCCTGAGGGATTAGCTCAATATCTGGTGTTGTACCCTATCCAATTCCTGTCTCTATTCACCGAAATTGTACTTGTTTTCTTGTTAAGTGTTGCCCCAATATGACCATTTTCTCCATCTCCCCCGGTCCGTTTATGGTCATTATGAAATCTGTTCACCTTTTTTCTCCAACTATTCACTATATAATTCCATTTGTCATCCCCCTGAGCTCTTAGTTTTAGGCAGCAGTGTCATTAAAGTTTAATTCTTGAGCAGGATTTCAATCTTATTTGTCAAGGTGGCCATGACATTCTCCATGTTAAAGCCACAGGTGGAGTATTAGCAAAGACATGTACTATAGATCGACAGGATTAGTCTTCTATAAGTCAAGAATTCACAGAACTGTTATAGTATGGTATAAAGTAAATCACTTATTGATAAGTATGTGTATTTGGATTCTGGAAAAAGAACTTCTTTGGGTGTCCTGGAGTGACTGGTACTGTGGTGTTTGTAATAGATCCTGTGGGCTTTGAGGGTTGTGCATGTGGTTTCTTCACACTGGGATTGCTTCCCACAGAAGCCATTATGTCCCATCAGTTGGTACCCGGGGAAACCAAATGAATGCCTCATACCTCTTGATATGTTATTCTGTCACTTCCTAAAAAGTTTGTTGAGGGGTCCACCAATACCACCAATACTTTGACTGTGTCTTCACATGGTTTTAACATGCTGACCTCTACTTTGTCTGTGTTTTACATTACACTTTTGTTTGTAAGACCTGATACCATTATTTGATCTTCAAGCAGCAACAGTTCAATTGACAAATGCAGCATTTGACACACAAAATGTTCCAATTTTCAAGTTTGACTGTGCCAATACATCCTGTTGTTGTAGTCGACTACTCTGACATATGAAAATGACAGATTTGCCATACTGTGACAAGTTAAGGAAAGCCATATCAATAATGAAGCGAGGAGGCTATAGATGTAGCAGCCACTGCTTTGTCAAAGAGTTCCTCAGGGTAATCAAACATTATTTTCATCAATGCTTTAACATAAAGCAACAATATTACTGCCTTTTTATATTACATTTGTTGCAGTGCTCTAACAAAGGATTTAAGTACGCTCATTAGTCAAACATTGTTGTCCAACAGCCGCCAGTTTCTTCATCAATAGCAGACAATGAGAATCAATTTACCTTCCATAAACGGCATCACCAGTGGTCGCAGAGCTTATCGGGTAATTCTGTGTTAACACAAAGCCAAGGAAGAACAGCATCAGGAGAGATCTTACAAGAGCAATTGTTGTTGTCCATCAATCTGGGAAGGGTTACAAGGGCCATTTTCAAACAATTTGGAGTCCTTTATTCTGCTGTGAAAAAGATTGTTCACAAGTGGAAACCATTCAAGACAGCTGCCAATCTTCACAGAAGTGGATGTCCAAGGAGGTGCACCCCAAGGTCAGATTGCACACTGCTCAGGGAAACTGTGAACAAAAGAAAAAAAGAAGCTACATCTCAGGCTTACCTGCTCCTGTTAGGGTGTAAAATGTTCAGGTTCAGGACAGTACAAAGAGAACAAGAATAGGTTTGGCTTGTTCAGAAGGATTGCAAAGAAAAGGCCTTTTGTTTTTAAGATGCACGGTTTAAATTTGCAAAGCTGCATCTGAACAAACCACATGCCTTGCGGAGCAGTGTAATTTAAACAGATATGACCACAGGACAGATGTTTGGTTATAATTTACAGCGCCATGTTTGGTGAAAACCAAAACACATTATCAGCACAAACACCTCATACCAACTGTCAAGCAAAATGCTGGTGGAGGGGTGAGGATGTTGACTTGTTTTGCAGTAACAGGACATGAGCACCACGAGGTCACTGAGTAGACAATCAACTTGGCTGTATACCACCGTATTTTAGAGTAATATGTGAGATCTGCCAGACAGCTAACGTCTGGTTAAAACTGTCCAAGCCATTGTCATGCAAGTAATATATGAAGTTTCTCTTCCTGAAATTTGTGGACATGAACTAACTCACACACTTGCATGATGTACTTGCTTACTTTAATGTAAGGGTCAGTATTTTTTTATGTTCTTCTATTCAATGGAATTTAAAGGATCTTAAATGTTGTGAGTGAATTTTCTTTTGTACTCAAAGATGAGCTGATTACCTTTTTTTGTTGGTCGAATGTCTGGCTAGGTGTCAGTATCATTGTGGCATCATAATGCTTCACAAAGAAAAACTTGTATAGCTAAAATCTCAAGGGAAAAAAATAATATATTTGATCTTTAATGAGATACTTTTGATAATTACATTGGATGCCTTCCTAGAAATTCCCTTAAGTCTTCAGTATAAATACGATGTGGGTCAGTATAGAAAAGGTTGTGAACTACGACTTGAGTATCTGACAGAGGGATACAAACAAAGGAATCCATTTTAGAAAATCAGTTTTTAGGTGCTCCTATATTTTTGGTCGTTTTTTATAACTTATTTTACAGTCTACTTAATCATTACAGTATTTCTGGCATAAAAATATGACCTATTTCTCTTCCGGATGAACTGACTGGCGGGATTAAGTTTAGGTAGTCCTGCTCTCCAGTGGTCGCTTGATGTCAAGAGCCAACGTGTTAGCAATTTTTTGTACTAATTTCCCACAATCATACAAGCTGCATCTTTGAACTTAAGTTTGGGTATAATCTTTGCCACAATACGTCAAAATTATGCATACAATACATTGAAAATGTGGAGTTATCATTATAATATAAAGTGTTATTTTGATATTAACACTGAAAAATGTATTTGCAATATGTCATATATCTGGCCAATAAAATTATATGTCACTGCTCAAGATGCCAATTTAGATGCTAATTTACATTCAAAGTGTTGTAGGTGACATTTTTAGCTGCAAAGTTGGAAGACAGTAGCATACACGTTTTCCTAATATTATGTAGCCGTAGTCACAGTGTATTTAGTTTTTTTTTTTTTTTTTCTTTATGACCATTTACTTCAGTTGCTTAGAGTTCAAAGTTAGGTCACAGATCTCATTGATAACAAAATAAACACTTTGCTACACCTTCCTGAATGTTCTTTGGCAGGCCTTCAAGAAAACAACCTATGTGAGCAACTTTAAACATGCATAGCTCTGTAAATGTCATGGCTTTGGTTTGAGTGTGGCCAGATGTGCCTGTTCACTGTCAGTGGTGATACTGTTGACATTTTCGTGTTGTTAATATAGGAACGCTGTGTATCGGTGCACCTCTGCATGCTCTCTCCCAAAAAAACTGTTTTCATGGCCGCACCACAAGTTTAGTTTAGTCTTCAGACCTACAAGATAAAAGGTGGAAGTGAGAACTTTCTTAATTTAACCCTTACAAAAATATTAGCTTGTAGCCTGTTGTTCAGAAAACCATGAAGGTTAATTGTTGTCAGTGAGGTATTTATTATTATTTTTTTCTACTGTGAAGAGCCCCTCCAGATGTAGCAGCATTACTTTACTGTCACTTGAGTTTGTTGATGGCTGCAAGGGATAAAAGATGAGGTGAGAAACATGTGGGAAAGGTGAATCTGCAATACAGCACAGCCTTCCTACCAAACACTAAACGTGGTAATTTTAGGTCTAGCTCTGTTTCGTCTTATTAGGGCCCGAGCACTGACAGTGCGAAGGCCCTATTGTATCTGTAGGAATTGTTTTTATCCTCGTTCTTCTTCCGACGAAATGTGGGCCTTTTTGCCCCCCTAAATGTGCCCCAAAAGTCACCAAATTTTGCATGCAAGCCAGGCCTGGCGAAAAATTTGATATATAATGGTTTGCATTAATGGGCGTGGCCTAATGGGTCAACAGCGCCCCCTAGACAACTTGGTGCCTCAAGCCCCACAATACGGTTTGACGTACATGCACGAAAATCGGTACACACCTGTATCATGTCACAACTTAAAGAAAAGTTTCTTGGCGCCATGGCCAAAACTAGGGCTGGGCGATATATCGAGATTTTAATATATATCGATATATTTTCAAACACGATATGGTACGAGACAATATCGTTTATATCGATTTAAAAAAAAAAAAAAACAATTTTTTTTTTTTTTTTTTTTTTACTTTTATTTTTTTTTTAATGATTTTTATATAGCTTATTTTGTGACAAATTGACTTGAATGTTTTATTTGAGATTTGCACAAATGTTTTGTTATTTGCACAACTGTCAACCTCAGTGGAAAAGTCTGCCTGTTACTGTCTACATTGTATTAATTGCACGGTGTATTTTAATTTAATTGTTATGCAGGAAAGGGATATTTGTTTTATTTTATTCAAGAAGCATTTTTATTCTATATATGCAGGCAGTTTATTTTTATTTCATTTGTTTTATACATGTTGATATTGTGCAGACCTCTGTTAATAAAGGAACCTATGTGACATTTGGCACGAGGCTTTGTATTAAAACTGACTGTTTTTTAAGGGTTTGCCTCAGAAAAAAATGAAGCTAACAGAGATGCTAACAGAGATGCTATGCTATAATGCTTTGGGGGAAACCCCAATTAAGGCACAGAAAAAATATCGAGATATATATCGAGTATCGCCATTTAGCTAGAAAATATCGAGATATGACTTTTGGTCCATATCGCCCAGCCCTAGCCAAAACCGAACAGGAAGTCGGCCATTTTGAATTAATCGTGTGATTTTGGCGCAATTTATACCATTTCTTCGGCCGTTAATGCGGCCCGAACCGTAACGTGCACCCAGGTGTGTTATGCATCAAAATGTGCGTCTCCATCCTGCGACAACGCGTATTACTTTTCTCAGTGAAAAGCGTTACCATGGCGACGATAGAGGCCAAAAAGCGCGCCCCCACTTCATCTGATTGGTCCATATTTGATAGTTCCTACTTTCTGCCATAACTTTTGAATGGTTTGACATAGAGAGTCGTGGGTGTTGTCATCGGACTCCGTTTTGAGTCCTTGAACATAATTTGTGCAAATTAGCCCCGTCCCTTCTTCTGATTGGTCGATATGTGATAGTTCCTATTTTCTGCAATAACTTCTGAATGGTTTGACAAAAAGACTCATGGGTGGTGTTATCGGACATGGTTTTGAGTCCTTGACTTTTTGGTGAAAATTGCACGCGCAAGGGCCCGTTCATCGCTGCTTGCAGCTTTATTTTATTCTTGTCTTTACTGTTGTCTGTGTTTGGTCACTATCCAGTGAATTAAAGTGCTGCTCAGTAAAAACTCACTGAAAGCTAAAATTCTAATGTAACATTATTTCATCACCTCTTTTTCCAATAATGCTGAAATGTCAATATGGATTTTTAATGATTCTCAAGTTATTACACACATCAAGGCTCACTGTGGTAGCATTTTCCTTTAATTGAATAATATGTACAGTATACAGTATTGTACTGTGAATCTGTGCCATTACTGTGTAACAGCGTAATTGCCACAGACTGATTATTTTCTCATAATTGTTGGATTCCTTTCCACTAAAAACAGAAAAATCTTATTTCCAGCACCATTTCTATTCTTTATTTGCTACTAGCTTTGTAAATCAAGGTGCTTAACGCCTTCTGTTCATGAACATTAATGCAATGGATTTAGTTGGAAAGCCAACGGCACAACATCTGTGGGCACTCTTTGTTTGCAAGCCTGATAGGTTTAAGGTGGTGATTTGTAGGATTTGCAGAAAAAAGGTGGTATTTCAAAGAGTAAAAACCTTCATCATCCCAACTTAGTAGTAAATGAACACCAACGGTAAATCAAATTAACATTAGTTAATTGTTTTCCAAGACCTGTTTTATGATTTTGACAACAGCATGTGTTTTCCCAGAAACACGTAATAAAGACCAGCTTACAAGTCTGAGCTTTCAGTGGATCTGTGTGAACTGTGAACTCAGGGCGTGTTAGGCTTCGGTGTGTAACCCAGTGTGTGAAAACAAGTACATGTTTGTTTTGCATTCCCCTCCCTCAGACCCCTGCCAGCTCATGAAATATAAATGAGGACCTGTGTGGGTCCTTACGTGTGTTAATGTGTCCACTTCTTTCTGCACATGGACCAATCCACCACTCTGTTAGATCTTTAACACGAGCACAGGTCTCTGTCCAGGCTTAGGCCTCGTTTACACGTAGCAAAAACTGAGGCGTTTTCATGCGTTTTGGCCGTTCGTTTACACGAAAACGCAGCTCAAAGCCCCCAAAAACGATCATTTCTGAAAACGCCGGCCAAAGTGGAGATTTTCAAAAACTCAGTTTTCACGTTTGCGTCTAAACAGAGGAAAACGGAGGAAAACGGAGGAAAACGGAGATTTAGGCTCAGAACGTCACAGAAACATCACCAGCATCATTTGTGCGACCTGTGTTTACAATTTGTTTGGCCACCGTCAATATTTTCTTGTATTTTATATTCTGAAGTCACACTTAAAACGTAAGGCCCCGTCCACACGTAGCTGGGTATTTTTAAAACCGAATATTTCCCCCCCTCCGTTTATAAAATAATTTGTATCCACATTGCATCGTTTTATAAAAAAAAACCCTTCCACACATAAACGAAGATCTGCTTTTTCGACCACATTCATAAGCATTCTAAACCTGTAGATCATCTGCGCCTCCCGGGGAAGCTGCACCTCCGCGGCTCGCAGCTTCCCCGGGAGGCGCATCTCCTTCTCTGTAAGCCGCAGTTAACAAGCCCGAGTCCCCCATGTCCCGGCCGCCACGGAGCTGCCGCGTTAATATCTTAATATCTTCGGTTTAGCAGATACCCGGCTACGTGTGGACAGGGTCTAACTCCACTTCTCTGTAACTCCAAACGAAAGACTCTCGTTCAGTCTTGGAAGTAACTGGCAGTCAAGGCTGATTTATGGTTCCGCGTTACACCAACGCAGAGCCTACGGCGTAGGGTATGCGGCGACGCGCTCCGTACTGCCCCCTGCAGGTTTGGCTGCTCATAGCACCTTAACAGCGTTTTCATGGCGCTTCGTGTAAACGAGGATTTTTTTTGAAAACGTAGAGGGGGAAATATCCGTTTTTGTAAATACCCGGCTACGTGTAAACGTGGCCTTAGATGACTGTTTGTGTGCATTGACAGTGGAGGTCTTGTTGGTCGGCCTTCCTTTGTGCTCAGTTAAACATCTGCAGATGATCCAGAATGCAGCAGCACGTCTGGTCTTCACCAACCCAAGAGAGCTCATGTCACTCCCCTGCACTGGCTTCCAGTTGCAGCGCGCATCAAGTTCAAAGCTCTGCTTTTGGCTACCAAAAAATGACCCAAACGGCTCCTGCCTACCTTCACTGCTTCATCCAGAGCTACACTCCCTCTCGACACCTACGCTCAGCCAGTGAAAGACGCCTGGTGCTTCCACCACAACGTGGCGTGAAATCAGTACAGTAACTTGACTCTTCTCCTCCATTGTTCCCCGATGGTGGAACAACCTACCAAACTCTGTCCGATCTGCTGGGTCTGCACCTACTTTTAAGAGCAAGCTAAAGACTCAGCCCTTTAAGGAGCACTTCTGTATTGAGTAAACTTCTCTGCTCATCAGAAATAGTTAGAAGATCCAGCTCTTTGCAGGACTCAGCACTGAGTAAGTTACATGCACTTATGTCAAGATGATGGCATGATGGTGTCTTCTTAGATGTAGCTTTCTTGTATAAAGGGACTGTTGGGTTGGGCGAGAAAAAAAATAATTCTAGCCCTGGCATGGCAGCACCTGTGTCCAACTGGACTCTCAGTAGTCTGACCAGCACTGATCCAGCTGGACCCTCCTACAGTATGTGATTTCTCTCAGATGTAAATGGCTTTGGATAAAAGTGTCTGCTAAATGACAGTAGTAGTAGTAGTAGTAGTAGTAGTAGTAGTAGTAGTAGTAGTGGTAGTGGTGGTGGTGGTGGTGGTGGTGGTGGTGGTGGTGGTGGTGGTGGTGGTGGTGGTGGTGGTGGTGGTGGTGGTGGTGGTAGTAGTAGTAGTAGTAGTAGGGAAAGAAACAAAGGGTGAAGATGAGCTCTGCAGATTAAACGGTCCCAGGCTGAGTACGTTTGGGATTGTTGCTGAGTAGAATCTTGGTGGCCATGCTGTCTTTCAATCCACTGTCTCTCTATATCTTTTCTGCCATGTTTTGCAAGCATTTTCTCAGATTTTTCATGTATTTAGTAAATTGACAATTTTTTCATTGCTGTGTTTTTTTACAGGTACTGGGGAAGCAGTCTTGCAATTTCCCCTTGACACAACTTCCTGTAGCTGTTGCAGTGATCAAACTTTCATCTGTCTCTCCTCCGGTCTGTTTTTCTATCCGCTAGGAAACAACTTCTTTAGAGTGGTGGCCAGAGTGAGAGGGGAGCACATGTGGAGCAGAAACGGCGTACCATCAACATCCTGACGAGTAACCTTGCCTCTGCACTCCACCACGCGACTGCCAACTCCAGAAGTGGGCGTCAGCAGGAAGGAAACAAGTGGTGACTCCTCCTGCAGGCATGGTAATATATACTCATTGCTGATATGTGCTAGAGGTTACCATGTGGGTGGGCTGGTGTGGATTATCCACAATGGAGGGATAACTCCTCCAGACAAAGGAGTGCAAGAGTTCAATCTGATAAATTGTCCTAGACAAGACAACAGAAAATGTGTCTTTTAGTGAGAGGTAGATAATTGATAAAAGCTTGTTCGGAGTAGGTAGGGGGAAGAAAGCCATCCATCGGTAGGGAGAGCACAGGATAATGGAAGAGACATGAAGTTAAGAAAAGGAAGAAGGACAGTGGTCATTAACAGAAAGGAGAATAAAAGCATGATTTAACTACAAATGTTTCCTTTTTTCAGTATACAGAGATTAAAGTTCTCCGTACTGCGTACGGATTTCCGTCCTGGGGATTTTTTGGGGATATTTTTTTATGAGATCAGCGCAAATACGACAAAAAATATGAACACCGGGGTGTCTGTAGCGCCGCGGTGACTTGTCGAACGGCGCCCACTGCAGTCAATCAGCTGTTGGCTGTGCACACACAGTAAAGTTCTCCTCTGGTTTTAGATGCACGTAACCTGACACCTAATAACTCAGCCTAGGCTGAGTTATGGTTCTGCGTCAAAACGACGCCGTGCCTACGCATGTGGTTTGCGTCAACGTGTTTTTGATTGTTATTTTATTCTGCATGTAAAGCACCATGTGTTGCAATTATACAGGCATCAGAATCTTCCGCGGATCCGCGGATTTTGGTCTCAGCAAAAAATTTCCGCGGAACGGGGAAAAAAAAAAAAAAAAAATTCCCCAAACAACGGACCAGGCCAGAAAAGAAAAACATAATATGCAAAAAATAAGCGACGTATCTATCCATTCATTCAGAAATAAAAAATCATTTCCATTTGGGAGCTTCTGTGCGGCGCTGAATATGCAATGCAGTGTTTTGCGGTGTGCTTCTCATTGAAATGACTGGAGGCAACACGTTGCGGCAGTGAGCAGAGCCGGCAGGGAAAAAAAGTCAACAGTGCCGCGTGTCCGTGTGTAACCTAAATCTACCATGGCTTCAGTGTTAGGGCTCGGCCAGGTGGGGCTTTATAAATATATGGGCTGCCTTTATAAATGTATTAAATATATGAGCGCGGAGTCGGCGTGGCGAGGAGCTGCGCGCGCACCGGCCGACAGTGGAGTCGCGCTGTGAAGCCTGAATTATGGTTCTGCGTTAAATCGACGCGTAGGTTACGCGGCGACGCGCGCCGTACGGCCGCGTACCCTACGCCGGGTCTGCGTTGGTGTAACGCGGGACCATAAATCAGACTTAAGTCCCTTTAGGCTAATACTGTGAGAAATAACCTCTCATAATAGCGGTGTACAGTTAATAAATGTAATAAATGCTCCTACTGCCGTTTCTGCTGGCTACTGAGTCCCGTAAGTGGCGAGTGAGTTTTAACTCCTTAATTACTAAGGTGCATCCCTAGTTTTTTCGGTGGGAAAGGGGGATTCTGGCCATTGTAGAAGTTTAAGATATAATTATCTTCATTTCAAGATTTATTCATGCATGAAGAATTACCCATGATGATGAATGCGTGTTATTATGTTATCAAAATGCCTCATTCTTTGCAAAAATTCAGATTTTTTGTGTGTATTTTTGTGTGTATTCTTGCGCCGTGTGCTCTGCGTTGGTGTGACGCAGAACCATAACTCAGCGCTAGACCTCGTCGCATGTCGGTGTGCCGCAATGTAAACACTGCGGAGCTACAAGCCTACGTTGCATTACGAATGTGACGCGCTGTGAGCTTGTATATCTGCATTTTAATTTCAGATGCTTTGTTCAAAGTTATGTAGCGGGTCTGTAGTGCAGTGCCTCGTTTAGAACCCCCTGTCATTATTACATAAAAAGTATCTACTAGCACGGATTTTGCCACTGGATTAAAAAATGAACTGGAATGGATTATAAATTTACGTTTTCAACCGCAACGGGGGGGGGTCTGAAAACTTTCCGTCCTGGGATTTTTTTTTTGCTTTAATCCCTGAGTATATTTTTTAGGCTTTGTGAGTTGTTTTTTTCTTATACTCTCATATGGCAAGATCACTCAAAATGTTGTTTGCAAATATTTGCGTATATATGTTGAAAAACTAAGCATGTATGGTAGTGGTGTAACAATCTGTCAATCTATTTTGGTGCATTTATTTAATGACAAACGCACCAATAGAGATGATACAAAATGAAAAATATCAATTTTACATCAATGCATGTAATCCTCATCAATACATCTTATCAAGTGACCTCTTTTCTAAAGGAAATATAGTTTTTTATTGAACTCCATCCATTCATCCATTTTCCGCCGCTTATCCGTTCCCGGGTCGCGGGGGCAGCAGCCTCAGAAGGGATGCCCAGACTTCCTTCACCCCAGACACTTCCTCCAGCTCTTCCGGGGGGAGTCCGAGGCGTTCCCAGGCCAGCCGAGAGACATAGTCTCCAGCGTGTCCTGGGTCTTCCCCGGGGTCTCCTCCCGGTGGGACATGCCTGGAACACCTCCCTAGGGAGGAGGGACATGCCTGGAACACCTCCCTAGGGAGGCGTCCAGGAGGATCCGATACAGATGCCCAACTCACCTCAGCTGACTCCTCTCAATGTGAAGGAGCAGCGGCTCGACTCCGAGCTCCTCCCGGGTAACCGAACTCCTCACCCTATCTCTAAGGGAGCGTCCAGCCACCCTGCGGAGGAAACTCATCTTGGCCGCTTGTATCCCCGATCTTGTCCTTTCGGTCACTACCCAAAGTTCATGACCATAGGTGAGGGTAGGAGCGTAGATTGACCGGTAAATCGAGAGCTTCGCCTTTCGAATCAGCTCCCTCTTCACCCCGACGGTCCAGTACATCGACCGCATAACTGCGGATGCTGCACCGATCAGTCTGTCAATCTCACGCTCCATCGTTCCCTCACTCGTGAACAAGATCCTAAGATACTTGAACTCTTCCACCTGAGGCAGGACTTCTCCACCCCTTTTTTATTGAACTGTCTAGTTAAATTTAGTTACTCACCATGTTTAATATAAATGGAAGTAATTGTGTTCAATCATCATCATCAGTCGCTATCTCTTCAATCGAATCGAATCAAAATCGTATCGTTTTAGACTTTGTCATATCAGCAAATACTGACTCGCCATCCACTGAATTGTTGTAATTTGGTATTGTGATGAAACTTATGGGCTACACCATATTGTACAGGGGATCGTCCTTTATCTACATTTTTTTATGTGCGTAGAGACTGACTTATTCACTGTAGAAATTCGGTTTGTTCCTTACATTGGCAGCAGAGGAAGTTCACAGGATGAAGACAATGCTCTAAAAGAACCACTATATGAAGATGGTTCAAAAGATCAAAGACAGTATTGGAACGAGAGAATGACAAGAGGGAGCAGATAAGACCTTAAAAGCATGAATGATGGACAGTAGCCTGAAAGATGAAAAGCAAAAAGAATGTTGAAACCAGCAAAAAAGTGCAAAGTGGAGAAATGGGTAGAGAAGGGATGTTAAGAGCGGCGAAAGGTAGAGGTAAAGCATGAGCGAGAAGAGGGATTGATTAATGGTCTTGGCCTGTGACAGTGGGAGCTGCTTCCCTCAGGGGGGGAGCTGAGCACAAGATGAATTATTAAAAAACTGGAACAAGAGGAGGGAGGAGAAAAAATGGGTATAAAAAGTAAGTGAAAGAGTGGTGTGTAGGGGAGCATGGAAGAGTGGACAAAAAGAATGAAAAGGAACAGGGGATAAGGAGGAGAAAAATGCATGACCGAAAGAAAACAAGCCTTTAAGTGAAGCTGCTGAGGTCGGATATTACAGAAAAGGGAAACATGCCTGAGTTTATAAATAACCATGGGTAATAAGAGCAGTGCATGCCCATGTTGCAAACAGTACTGTGTTTAATTTTGACTTGGTGCACCAAATACTGATCTTGGCAAGATAGTCCAAATGTAAACCACACAATAGAGCAAAGAGCTTCCTACCACTGATACCTCTGGGTGTTTAATGAATAGACATCCCCACATTTTTTGCCTCTATTCATTTTTTAGCACCTACACAAGTGTTCTATTGTTTTTAATGTCTACCTTGTTGTGTAGCTATGTCCTTGTACCTACTGTACATCATTAGTGTAATCCATTCTGTCTGAGACAATGAAGAAGCTTGGGAATTATAATTAAACTTAAGTAAACATATTGAAACAGATATTAAAAAAATATTTCATTCAGTGTAAAAACTGAGTGATATTTTTACTGTATTAAATTGAATCTTCATTGAGAGGTATACCCCAAGAACCTGGGAGCTGCTAACATCATTTTTGCTGTTGTTTTTAGACATTTTTCTTTTTCATCCTGGCATGATTCAGGCTTCGGTCAACAGTTCTGTAATAATAGCTTCATAAAGGGGGTTGGGGACAGTTCTAAGCAGCTTGTCCATACCTGTCATTAAAATGCTTCTCATATATATGTCACACATCGTATGAACATCAGTAAAAGTGTACCACACTGAACAAAAGGCTGAAAATATGATTTCTTCTAACAATAAACACAGCAAGTACCATTAAAGAGTGATTCCCAGGACCAAGAGGGGAAGCCTGGAGATCTAGCTACGCTCTCAGCTGCCTTGTTCACTCTAACTGCAGTAATTAATTTATAGAGGAGATTTTCAATGACTGAAACGTTTCTGTGATGAACACCCTTCAAAGTAGAAACATGGTTCAAATGTTAAAACGACCAGCTCAGTGGTGCATACTGTGGCTTTTCTGACAAAAATCTACAATGTATCCACGAAAAATTTAAATAAATGTATAAATTGTGATGAGCCAGAGCAGAATGATATTTCTCAGTAAACTTAAAAAGTAAATGTTTTCCGTTGCCTGCTCTAAATCACAGAACAGAGACTTAACTCAGCAGGCCTCAATTTTTCATGAAGATGGAGGAAACGTTGTCTTATTTCTTACAATGTAAATCTAAGGAAAGAGACTTATCTTTTTTCTTTTTTTGGCTAGAAGCCTCAAAATGAGAGAGTTGCTCCTCAGCCATATAATCCAATACAAAATCAGCGCACGATGTTCAAAGAGATCTATAACGTATGTACTATTCACAATGGACTAAAATCACATTTGAACCTGCAGTAATTCTAAAATTACATCCCAACATCTGTATTTAGTCCCATGCATTCATGCTGGATGAGCAAAGTCTGCATTTTACCGTGATTTACAGACTTTGAAGTAACGACGAGTCCTTGCATTTTACAAAGCAATTAGCTTTTATTTAACATTAAATCTGAATATCGAGTTAAAAGCATCAGATGCATCAGACACTTAAGAGCTAGGTTTCAGTGATTACACATCACGTATTGACAAGTGACAGAATCGGAAAATGCCATATCGGCCTGTTTTAAATGTAACAAATAACAGACATGGCACATTCAGACGGGACGTCATCCGTGATAATTACAAATTACTGCAAATTACTACTTCTTCAGAGAGAGAGACTCTCTGAAGAAGGCGGAAGTTTTGCCGAAACTGTCAGAAAAGTTTGAAGATAAGACCTCGGCTCCTTGTCTGAACAAAAGAAAACCACAAAGCTTAATCTGAACAGCTCCAGTCCCCTCCATAACACAGAAACGCTGACCCCCCCATGGTAGCTGATTCTGGACTACTCATTAGTCTTATCCTCCTTGACCTGAGTGCAGCCTTTGACACCATTTGTCATATCACCCTCCTCAATAGATTATCCTCCTTAGTATCATTCATGCTCCACTAGACGGGTTTACATCCTATCTCTTAGCCTGCACTCTTTCCATATTAAAAATCTTTTCACATGATGTATATGTATATATATATATATATATATATATATATATATATATATATATATATATATATATATATATATATATATATATACACACATATGTGTGTGTCCAGCCCCCTTTGCAGAAATTAAGCTGTGCACTTTTGTTTTTGGAGACTGATTTATAGACTTGACTGATTACAGCAGGTTTAAGATGAACTTCATTCCCACTGAGACAAGGCAATCTGGGAATAGTGATGCCATGCACTACATAATTCTCTGTATTTGGGTTTGTAGGTTACTCTGTATCATATTTGATCTCATTCTTATCAGGACAGTTCAGGTCTTTGTTACTCACAGTCCTTCTGATATTGTCCATGAGTGTGTGTGTTGTCTTTTTTGTATGTTACGAAGTAAATGTTCTCTGCTGTCGCGTGTATCTCTGTGTGATGACATGCATATGTGTCAATTTGAAAGACAGCTAGAAAGAGAGCGCACAATAAAAACCGATAGCTGAGTGTGGCAGGGCTAGCAGAGTGCAGATAAATCACAGGGATGAATTTTTAATGCAATCCCCCTGAGGCTGCTGGATGTTGCAGAGAAGGCAGTGAATTGCTTTTTTCAGTGTCGCTGGTCCTGTCACCGAAGCCTATTTTAGATGGCTTTTTGAATTTTCTTTTCTTTTTCAAGTCTGCGTGGCTTCTTTTCTTTTTGTTGTGGAGTTGTGATACATCCTCACGCAACACATCTAAAATAGTCTGCTGGATATTTATATTTGATTAGAAGTTTCTTGTTTCTGGTTGGTCTCGTCTGCATTTCAAGAAACAAATCTTTTCACTGTTGCTCCCTAAAAATAATACAATTTCTCATCTCTGTATCCCTTCCCTTCAAATTCTCTCTTTACAATGTCAGTGAATATGATAGCACTTTTGACACATGACTTATTTAGAGTAAAAGCACACTTTGTGATGCCCACTGCCTAACACACAGTGAATATGCTACGTAGTATTTATAAGTTGAAATATAATGAGCATTTAATTAATCTCTAGCAAAGACAAGGGTAGAGAGTAACCCTTCCTGCCACAACCGATATTGCTCCAGCAAGTCCTTGGCATTGGGTCACGTAATTTATAGCAGATGGCTCCAGAGAGACAGGATGAGACAAGAGGAGCCTGGAGGAGACCGACAGGAAAGGAGATGAAAGTCATTGGATTCTACTGCACCTCAGTAAAGTAGCTGCTGGTGACAGCATGCGTGTCTCTCCATAACACCTTGAACTGAAGTGGTTTTACATCAGAGCATTAAACACAGATGTGGAGGTGATGGAAATAATGGATGAGAAGGTTTGTAATAGATGCTCTGTATAATTTTATTGATTTAATTCTCATCTTTGATTATCATGTGTGATGCATGTTTAATTTTAAGGTTTTTTACCCAGATGTGCGCTGTGTTTTCTTGCACAGGAGTGTGTGAACCTCAGAGCACTGTGAGTTGTAAATGCTGTGTAATGTAGTTATGTAACATGGGCTTGCCTTCTGGTAGGTTTCACTGGAGCATGAAATGGAACATAATTAGAACTTGTGTGGTCTAAAAACAGCACGCAGATTTGCTATATGAAGGTAAATGTATACACACGTGCACAAAGTGTAGTATGTGTGTGTGTGTGTGTGTTTGTTTTCAGTCTAATATGTACATGTATTTATGATTGAATGGGAAGAATATCAGGCAAATCCATTTGACTTTACACAAACTCATCAGTCACTCTGATTTTTGGATATTTGTCAGGATTATAGGCTTTTTTACGGCATGTTCAGCTATATGTGTAAACTGTGACCTGGCTATTTAGGTACAATGCCAAACCACTGGCTTATATCTAGGCTTTAATTTCACAATGCACTTAGAAATTATAATACGGCACTAAATAGTAATGTAGGTTAAATACGTTTCTCAGGGTTATTATAGGTAGTTTCAATTTAAAATGGGGTTTCCTTTCTAAAACATTCTTAGAAATGATAAAGAATGTTGATAAATAAAAAGAAATAATAATTTAGACAAGACTGTACTTTAAGACGTTAGTTAGAAACTGCTTTTTGTTGAAGGTTACTGTTGATAAAGGTTTATTTAAAAGTAAAAGGGTCAGCTCATGAAACATTTGAACAATGCTAAGGAGTTTTTCATATTGAAATATGTTGTGGAAAAACCCATTAAATGCTCTTCAATATGTTCTTTCAAACTAGGTGAATAACTGGACTGAAACTGAGTGTCTAAGTTACCAAGAGTAAGACTTGAGAGATGATCCAGTTGCAGTTGCATGCAAAAGGGTCAAAACATACATGAGGTGTCTCGATGCAGAATGACAATGAAACAAAGGAAGCATAATGATTTTAAGGCACAATGATTATTCATTCTTATGATTCGAGTAGACATAAACATCTTTAAGGTCAGTGCTAATCTTTTTTGAGCAGACTACTAGTCTGTACACTCTTGGGCCTACGCTATATTTTGCTGCTCTCAGCAGTTTTGGTTTAATCAAGTGGCCAAAAGGTAAAATTTTCCATCAGAAAATACCTGTTTTAATTTAATTTTGAAGGAATATTTGATTATTTTTAGGAAGGGTTACATAGTTTTCGCAGTCTCCTCTTCCTATTATCAGCAAAAAACTACCTGAGCAATGTTGCAATCGCGCTGCAGTCGTCTCTTTGCACTGTGTATATTTACAGGACTACAGTATATAACACATCAACAGCAATGAACTAGCTCAAAAAGCTACATGCATCATGGGAGGAACAAGTGAAGTACTTAACAAAGTTACGACAGAAGAGAAACAAGAGTCACCAAAGAGGAGATGAAGCAAGAGTAAATCTCATAGTGTCATAGCGACTTAACCTCAGCACCAGTAGGCGAACCCTTGGTGCTAAAAGTGGCAAAAGTTCCTTCTTCTCACTTTAAGAGTTTTTTTTTTTTCGTTTTTTTTTGAGGGGTCGCTCTGCTCCAATGGATGAAAAATAATTCTGGAGTTAAATTATTTTCATCCATTGGAGCAGAAGACAGGAGCAATCAGATGAATTTACCAGCTTTGAACAAATTCTTTACCTTGCAAGAATATTGTATGCACTCCCCTAGGTTTGAACATTTTGAACAAAGATAATAACATACTTCATTGTTTTAACTGCTTTGATATATCGGCAGCCTGTGTTGACATAAGACTGTCTGACCAAAACACGAACTGAGACACTGAAACATTAACTTTAACACTATGAAACACCTGAAGTCTGCTTTCTGAACTTTTTAACTTGGCCACAAGCTAATGTTGATGCTGGCGGATGTTAAAGGCAAACCGGTTGACAAATTCTGTGATTCAATCTCCATGCATGATTTAATTTGCTCTCATTCATCTGCTCACATGTCTACAGAATGAGCTATATTAAATGTACATAACAAATAAAAATCTAACATAATCTCTGCAATGAGTCTTGAACCTGCAGACATAGTAACGCACCTATCTTGTCACTTATCTAAATGTATGCAGCATGAACTTACCACACAGCAGCTTAGAGGGTTTGATTCTTGTCTGTAGGTCCAGCTTAACTGCTGTGATTTACACAGCGATCAGAGCAGCTGTGCAACAACTCCCCCATGGTTGAGAGGCTCAGACTTACATACATGCATTCGTAGGCACCATCCTGCCTTGCAAAGTGGTTTATGGCTGCAGAAGCTCCCATTAGTAACAGCTCATAAAACCAATGACTGGTGCTCTGTTAAACACTGCTCTGAGGAGACACGAGTACGAGACTCATTCTGGACTGTGAATACACATATACTGTATACACTTGCCGTTTTTCATTTTACTGCGCAGAACTTTTAAATTACATTCACATTTTTCATTTTTAAAACAGGCCATGGTTACTGCAATGAATCTTTTTGTATGTGTCTGTTATTTATTTATTCATTTATTTATTTATTGTCACAACTTCATTTCATTCAGCCATCTAACAAACTCTCTGCTTTCTTCAAGAAGAAAACTCAATTAAAAGGATGTTTTTGTCAAATCAAAAAAACAGTGACGGTGGCGCAGTGGTTTAAGCAGCGGCTCATATACTGAGGCTACAGTCCTCCTCCTGCAGCGGTCGCGCGTTCGACTCCAGCCCGCGCACCTTTGCTGCGTGTCTTCCCCGTTCTCTCTCTACCCCTTTCCAGTCTGCATCTCAATAAAGGGCCACTAGAGCCCAAAAAAATCTTAAAAAAAAAAAAAAAAGTAAGGTAGTTTGATACTTTTGACCGTGAATCGGTAGATCAAGAATTTTTTTTGTAAAAGCCATTTTTAGGTACAATATTTTAGGTTACGAAAAAAACACCATGTTTGTATTGGTGAACCAAGTAAAAACATGATAAAGGCACTTTCAAAGATTTCAATAGCATTATATCCTTTCGGAGTATCTATATTCATCCCATGTCTCTCCAGTTAGTCTTGACAAAGTGCTGGAGAATCACACTTGAGCCTCAGTGGGAATGGAGTGTGTAACTCCGAATGTTCTTGCAAAGCTCTACATACTGAGCTACACGGGCTATGAGGCTGCAATTATTGTGCAGCGTTTGTTCTCCAAGCTGGTAATAGCTTTATCTCGCTCACTCTACTGAAAGAGTATGTCACCAGTTCAATTAGGATTGAGATGGAGTGTGCATTATGTGTCCGTGTATGTGTTTGGTTTTTATATCATAACATAGGGTCAAATCCTGAGAGGATACTTACTTATTGGAACTGCCTGTAAACAAGGGGACCAAATTGCAGTTGGCTTTAGTTTTAAGTCACTTTTAGAGACTAAGAGGCTTAGGGTTAAACTTGGTTCATTGTTGGGTTTTATGGTCAAGGACTAGGGAGTGCACTGTGTCTGTGGAATGTGCCCACTAAGATGTTGAGACAATCATGTGTGCGCGTGCATGCGTGTGTGTGTGTGGTTCTTGTATTTTAAGTAGATTGATAGTAGTAGTCAAGCTGCACAGCTCTGAAAGGTCATCTCCCGTTGTGTTTTGTTGTGTGTCTGTTTCGGTACATGTATGTGTGGAGAAGTGAATAAACGGAAATGTGGGTTTTGGAGATAAGCAAGTCTACAGGTCTACTTTGCAGCTTGCAGGGTGCACCCTCCTCGTGTTGAACTGTGCACCTCAGGCTCACCAAGATAATACGATAACGGCTGAACCACATTGTTCAGATTAATGTTATTAAGACATTACATAAAAAGCAGTTAATTGTCTTAATCTTATTATATTATCGTTATCTTTTTATTATATTTTTAATAAATTATATTAAAGCAAAATAAAGAAACAAATAGATTAAGCGTCAAATAGATATTAAAAGGCTTGACTGAGTTGAGGAAAACAAGGATCGAGTGAAGTTTCAAGATCAATATTATCAAAGATGTGCCTATTAGAGCATTTGTGTAAAGTGATACAAATGTTTTGCTGCTAGCTAAAGAAACAAAGTTGAGTGTAACAAAAACTATTTTTTTGCTTTTTATATGTAATGTTGAATTATGGCAGTAGTTAATAAGTTGCTCAAATGTTACTACTATCAATTATGTTTTCTGGAAATAATTGGAATTATTTGACTTCATAATTACGCCCAAAGGAATTTCGATTTGCTTAAATCTGATAGATATAAGATCTCATCATCTCTTTCAGCAAAGTCATATCTGTTTGACATTTAGTCCTGTAAAGCAGAAGTCACTGAAATGTGACACTTGAAAAGATGAAAACGACAAAAGCCGAACTACAAAGTGTATTTATATAAATCTTTGTAAGTGCAGTTTCCCATCTGGGTGGTATTTATTGCAGGATGCAAATCACAGAAGCCCCAGTTACACCTGATCCACACCTTTATCTCTTTACTTTTAATCCACCTTTGAATTCAAGTCCTGCTCCCCCATCCATTTTTGTCTCTTTTCCTTTTAAAACATTCTGTGCTGTTCCCATAGCCCTCTCCTGGTGTTATCTATGCTCTCCTTTCTTGGCTCCTTTGGCAAGCCTCTTCTATTTTCTGTCATTTACTCTCCCCTGTGCCACCCCCATCTGATGCCTCGCACCTGGTATCCTTCTCCAACGATTTTCTTCCATACACCTCTTGGAGAACAGGAGCGAGCAAATGAGAGAGGCTGAAGAGCTGGCATGAATTTCCAAGGCCAAACGTCTGATTGAATTAGGACAGACATAAAGGATGTGATGATGGTGGTGAAATTGATTTTTATGATATCTGTGTGTACACATGCATCTGTGCATGTGTGTCAGGGTCAGTGGCATTACATGTTGCCCATCATGGAAGCAAGAATTGATTTGTCACCCATAAAAGAGATACATGCTGCATGAGCAAGAAACATGCAGTCCTGTACACTAGGGCTGTTCGATTAATCGATTTTTAAATTGTAATCGCGATTATGTAATTAGAACGATGTTAAAACGTGAAAATCGTAAAATCGATTTTTCACTTTTTTTTTTAAATTTTTTTATTTTTTTTTTTACCTTGTCTGCACACATATTAATGATTGATACCATATTAATGATTTATGGAAATACCTCTCAATACCTGCGACAAGTGCCCCATCGGCGAGGCTCTTTAGTGTAGGAAGGGGCGTTGTAACATGCCACCGGGCATCCCTCAAGCCAGAAAAAAACTTGCAAATGTGAATAGCAAATGTAATGACTGACATTACACACCTCTACCTCCTTCATGGGTTGCATTATTATGTAGCATGCAAAGACCCAGTTTAGTTTAATTAAAAAATGTCTTGTTTTATTTTATTGGAAATGTAACTTACTGTATGTTTGCAAGTGCTGATTTGCTGATTTTTTTTTCAGAGATAAAACTTTATATTTTATTATATTTTTTAAAACTTTTTTTCAACTTATTTTACAGAGTTTTGCACTTTATTCATTAATTTTTGGTTTAATAAGAGCAAAGTTTGCACTTAAAGCCCAATGGGGCAAATGTTCAATAAAAAAACAGCATATTTGAAATCATTTCTTTGCCTTTTGTCAATTCACAAAATAATCGTAATCGTAATCGAAAATCGGATTTTGAGAGAAAAAAATCGAGATTTTATTTTTGGGCAAAATTGAACAGCCCTACTGTACACTATAACAAGCATTTGTTGTGTCCTTGTGCAGTAAGATATGAGGATGTTCTAAATGAAATTTCTAACTCTGTTCTCGTTCTCTCTTTCAGAGGTCCTTTCGTTCCTTTAGTAATGATGATCGCCACGTCATGGCGAAGCACTCCACCATCTATCCCTCCTCTCAGGAGCTTGAAGCTGTTCAGACTCTGGTATCCACCGTTGAGTGCGCCCTCAAACATGTCTCTGATTGGCTGGATCAGAGCAGCAGCCTTGTCCACAACCAGCCTGACAGCCAACCAGCAGAAACTACAGAGGAGGACGACCCTGGCGATGAGCAGGCCGAAGAAACTGAGGAATCCAGTCACAACTACAGGTTAGCAAGTATTCCACGGCGCTTCAATAAAACCTTGACTTTTTTTTTTTTTTTAATCATCTGTTTCTATGTTTTTTTGTCTAACATGCAGTCTAAAACCACATAACTCTGGGGAAACCGTTTAGAGAGAGGTCAGGGCCTTTTGCTTAAGCTGCTGCCCTTGTGACCCAGACTCGGATGAGTGGAAAATGATGGCGGGACAGCATATTTATTGATTTGTTGACCCGGTTGAGAGTTAAGCATGGTTTATGCTTCATTTTATGATTGTACATCTGTCTGTTCAAAATGCCTTACGTCATTACCCTACATACCTCCGTGGATCATCTCTGTCTCAATAGTTGTTGAGCAGCGTATCTACCAGGGGGCAGTAATGAGTACTGATATCAACAAAAATGTCAAACAAATGTTTTATATGCGCTAATTCTAAGGCGGCGGAAACAAAAACAATGGTGCGAACAGACCACTGAACGAAGTCAATAAATAAGCAAAATTATTTTATTTTATTTTACCCACGTGTAATGTTAAATACTTTTTTAGGATGTCTGCCAGTTTTCCTCCCCATCATTTTCTTGTTTTCATGTTTAGTTTGACAATTGACTCAATACTGCCACCCTTGACTTCTGGTGGTGTTGCTCTGTTTAGTCCGTATCCGTAAGCACCTAGACCAGGGGTCGGCAACCCGCGGCTCTAGAGCCGCATGCGGCTCTTTAGCGCCGCCCTAGTGGCTCCCTGGAGCTTTTTCAAAAATGTTTCACCCTTTTTTTTCCTTTTTTTCCCCTTTTTCTTCTTTTTGCTTCTTTTTTTCTTCCTTTTTTTCTCTTTCTTTCTCTTTCTTTTCTGTTTTTTTTCTCTTTTTTTCCTTTTTTTCTTTCTTTTCTTGTTTTTGTTTTCTTTTTTCTCTTTTTTTCCTTTTTTTTCTTTCTTTTCTTGTTTTTTTTTCTTTTTTCTTCTTTCTTTCCTTTTTTCCACTTTTTTTTCTTCCCTTTTCCTTTCCTTTTTAATCTCGACATTTCGACTTTTTTCTCAACATTTCAACTTTTTTCTCGACATTTCCACTTTTTTCTCAACATTTGAACTTTTTTCTCGAGATTGTACTTCAACATTAATCTCAACATTTTGACTTTTTTCTCTAAATTTTGACTTTTTTCTCCACATTTTGACTTTTTTTCGACATTTCTCCTTTCACCATTTGTCTTCATTCTAAGGCTGATACAAGACCTTTCATTTTTTACTGCTCCAGACATATTCGTTTTTTGTGTTTTTGGTCCAATATGGCTCTTTCAACATTTTGGGTTGCCGACCCCTGACCTAGACAATGTGTAAAAAGACAAACACAGGGTGCAGACGGAAGGTTCTGTCCATCTCTATATCTGTTTCAAACATTTGGGATATAAGGTCCCTTAGACGAGAACAAGACCCCTCCCTGATGTATACCAAAGTAAAAAATACTAATTTAATCTTCCCTAAAAGCTGTAGTAATAGGGGTGTTTATGTGTTGGAGTATTTCTTGGCTGGGAGAGATTATTTCTTGAAGTTTTCCAGGTACTCTGATTCCACCAAGTCTTCTTTCAACTTGTTATTTGACTTCTTACACAAAAGGGTTAAATCTCTGAATATTTACGATGATGTAGAAAGGGTAAAATAATTTCATATTTGCTAAGTCAGTACCAGACTGATTATCCAATTGCCTGACAACAAGACTTTATCACTCGCAGACATGTATTATAATTCAGTACCCCTCAAAGGCACCATTTATGTTCATTTGTCATATTAGAAAAGTGATTAAGCACAAGTTAAAAAAAATAGACCCAGCTGCTGTATATCTACAAGGAACTGGTTGTAGGCAGAAATTGTTGCAGTAGCGAGAATAAACTGCTTCTGTTTACTGTCTCTGGGTACAAACAGTCTTCATGGTTGACTGTCTTCATGAACCATTTTATTACTGCTTCAGTACTTCTCATTAAACAGGTGAAATACTGTGTTTGGTCTTATTTGTAGTATAGACTGCAATATTGTGTTTTAATCTTTTAATCACGACACTATGATGCCGAGCAAACAAGGTTTAGAAGTCCTTCTGGTTAGACTTGTTGATCTAGAGTGCAACTTTAATTATTAGCATATGTTTGGAGGATAATTGGAGGATTTTGTGTGATATTTAACATTAACAATAATATGACAAAATAATTTTCAGCAACCTCAAATCTAAGTATAAATTCTGCTGGGAAATGTTACCTGCATAGTTTTAAATGGGTGAAAAAAAAGTTGTTTAATTTTCTTGAAAACCAGAGAGTCCAGCGGCGAGGGCATGCTGTGTGGAGTGATGAGGATCGGTCTAGTGGCCAAAGGACTCCTGATCAAAGGGGACATGGACCTGGAGCTGGTGCTTATGTGCAGAGACAAACCCACACAGACACTGCTGGACACTGTCTGTCACAATTTACCAACACAGATCCAGGTGAGAGACACACTCAGACCCACACATATGCAGAGACTTGTTTACTACAGCTTCACTTGGGTTTTCAGATACACATTTACTGAAATCACACTGGCAATACATTCTACCAAATGTTATCCAATAAAGTCATGTGTGTTTGTTTGTTTTTTTTTCTTCATTTTTTTCATGCACTGCCCTATTTAATGTCAGACAGGAAGCTAAATGAACAAGCGGTGACATTTTTTCCCACGTTTCTGTTTGGGTTCACCAACTTGTACTGAAAGAAACCTTGCAGAAAATATTGTGGGTGTCAGTGAGCATAAGAAAAGAAGGGATGATAACCTTGTGAATTTTGGAGTTAAGAGTTGTTATTTTGGTGTCTTATTTACTCATGATCAAATCATGATTTCGAATAAAGCTTCTGGCAATCATCCACATACAATCATACACAGAAAACGCAGATATATTAGTGTCATTGTATACTTTTCCTTCAGGGATTAGTAAAGTAATATTCAGTTGAACTTAAAGGAGCTGTATGTAAGAGCAATAATAAAACGAATCATAAAATGACCCCGATATGTCAACAGACATTTAAAAATCATGTTAATTTCAAATACTTATGTCACTGACAACAGCACTCAAGCCAGGATATTCCAGTTTAAAAAGAGGAGTTGCAGCCCTCAACTGATGTTTATGTTGTCATTTTTTGTTTTGGCCTGAAGCTCCACCCTCCACCTATCTCCCAATCACCAAGTCAGTATTGTTTCTGAAGCTCCACCCTCCACCTATCTCCCAATCACCAAGTCAGTATTGTTTCTGAAGCTCCACCCTCCACCTATCTCCCAATCACCAAGTCAGTATTGTTTCTGAAGCTCCACCCTCCACCTATCTCCCAATCACCAAGTCAGTATTGTTTCTGAAGCTCCACCCTCCACCTATCTCCCAATCACCAAGTCAGTATTGTTTCTGAAGCTCCACCCTCCACCTATCTCCCAATCACCAAGTCAGTATTGTTTCGGCATCCGGGTTGCCAGCTCGGCTCTAATTATGGCAGCTATGGCAGCCTACGTTCCTGCTGCATTCTGCAGCCTACCTGGCAACCTCTGGTCGGGGGGAGGAGGGGGAGGGTACACGCCGCTCAACAATATTTTGAAAGTGACTGCAGTACCAGTTTTGGACATTTCTTACAGACGGCTCCTTTAATTGAATATGCATGACATATATGTCCAGCTCTGTATTTCTGGTGAGAGGATGAAAAAGAAGCACATTTCCTCGTGTTCCTCGTGTGTGTGTGCAAGAAAGTAGTCTCTCCTTTGAAATGTTTATTTTCTCATGTGAGCCAAATGAGATGTAGATGGACCGCCTATGATTCAGCACTCATTTAAACAAAGCCTGAAATATTTGCACAAACCCAGACGGAGCTTACTATAACCTTATAAATGATATGTAACTCTGATAATCTTGAAACTCATCATAATCTTAAACATTGAAGACTTGAAACAAGTTTTAAACATGCAAGGGGCATTTATTTTACCCATTACTGGGAGCTTCATACCCTTACTGTCAGGAGAGGTTTCTTACTCAAAAGTGTAAATAATACAAATGAACACACACAACACAGTCCACTGACCAAAAGAGCGTGAGCAGCACAAGGAAGTAAAACAAAAGTGCACTTGCAGGTCAATTCTCAAAAGTTTCCCCCGGCCGCATCGAGGCATTTAGATGACTGACTTTGCTTTTTTTAGTTTGTTCTTGTTTTTGTCTGTTTGTTTGTTGACATGGATTTCTGCAACAACGAACAATGATGGCTGCTTTGAATGACGACATTAATTCATTTTGATTGGTGAGACCCAGTCTTGACCAGAAGTCTGCTGTAATTGATTACTTCAAGCTGAGTGACGCAGTGTTTCAACAGATAATTATACAAACATACACCAGGTAAATGTTTTGAAGCAATGGATCATACACAGCGAGAAGGTTCCAGGTTCAGATCTCAGCTGGGACATTTCTATGTGGCGTTTGCATGTTCTCCTTATGCTTGTATGGGTTTTCTTTATTCAACAACATACATCAGGATAACTGGTGAGTTTGAGTTTGCATGGTAGTGTGTCTCTGCTTGGTCCTATGGTGGACCTGCAGCCCTGCCTCTCACCTGACCTGATGACATGTAGGACAGGCTCCAGTGGCGACCGCCCACCTCATCACCATAAATGTGGTGAAAGGGGTATAGAAAAGATGAATTTGCCCTTTTTTAATTTCCTAATATGTGTCAGTGAGACGGGACTTTCTTTCGTGGAGATGCTTTAGACCAGTTGCACTGTTGGCTAAGTCGTTATGTGTCAAGATGGTATTACTTGAGCATTTTAATTTTAACCTGCAGCCAGGCTTAAACTCGAACATCAGGGCTGTACAGTGCGACAGTTTTCATCGCATTTGCAAATAAAAACCATCCGGTGCGAAGAGAAATATGTATCCACTCGCATTTGTGCGAGTGAGTTGCGCTGGGGTCATGTTAAAAAAAGTGTGAAAATATGAATGTCTCTTGACTTACATCAGCCTTTCTCAACCGGGGTGTCGCGGCACCCTGGGGTGTCGTCAAAAAAATGACCTATTCTGTCATTTCATATATAAATACCGTATTTTCACGACCATACGGCCGGGGCGCCGTGTGGAAAGGCTATTAATAATATTAATACATCCATGATCCGACCGCGCCTCGACACGCAGACCAAAATCTTACTCCGCTCAGAAGAAAGTAGTACCTTTTTGCGGTCCCGATCACGGGACTCTAGCAGGGTTTTGAGCTCTGAACTTTTAAGTCTGGTGTAGAGTTAAGCCTTACCTTATTAAATTAAACCTTTTTCGGGTCGTGAGTAGGATAAACAGAGGACAACTTCTGCTGAGTTTGAGAGTACTTTACTGTCCGCTCAACAGCGTAGGATTTTAGAACATCAACACAGCACCTAGTGCTGTATCACTCCGCCCAATCTAAAACATATTAACAACTACAGATAAACTGACTAGTGTCATTATAGTCCCTGATTTACATCAGAATATAAAGAATATATTTATAAAATAATGAACCCTGAATTACCAAAATAACCTTCTTAACAAAAATAAATCTCCTCTTACACTTATAAGGTGAGCATGAATCAATCTGTTTTATGATGTAAAATTGTATGTATTTATTTACTTTTATTTATTTATTTAATTTTAGTTGTTAAATTTCTGGAAAAGAAAAAAGTCAAATCATACATGAGAGAAACTATTCAGTTTGTGGCAAAATATTAGTACTTGTATGAAACTGAAGATGCATAATGCAAACCTGACATTTACTTTAGTTCAGTTTGTGGAAAATGGTTGGCCTGGCTTTCTCTTTAAAACTTAAACAGTTATAAAGCATTACAAACTGTAACAATAGGGCAAACGTACAGCATTGTTTTGTATTATGTGTCTTTCAAATAAAAGACCATTTTTTCCAGTCATATGTTCCTCATTCAAGGTTGTTGAAAAAATACTGCTATAATATCGTATCGTTATCGTTATCGTGACCTCAATATCGTGTATCGTACCGTATCGTGAGATTAGTGTATCGTTACA
Source organism: Cololabis saira (assembly GCF_033807715.1). Classification (NCBI taxonomy): domain Eukaryota; kingdom Metazoa; phylum Chordata; class Actinopteri; order Beloniformes; family Belonidae; genus Cololabis; species Cololabis saira. Next base: position 28,387,073 of record NC_084597.1, on the reverse strand, counting down.
CCCCTACTAACTGTCCACCCGGGTGTGCTAGTAAATTTTTATTTGTGCTACTAAAATTTTTAACTTGCTAGCACCAGTGCTACCGTTCAAAAAAGTAAGCGTACAGCCCTGAACATGATTGCAGTGTCCTGGCAAGCAGAGGTTCTGCTGATCCGCAGATAAACTAGAAATGCACATGAAGCTGAAGCTGTCTTCTGTTTAGAAATAACAGAAGATACAGTAGTGTATATCCAAGGGAAATCAGTTTCTTTCACTTTTTATCTGCGTTTGATTTTCACAAAACACCCACTTTGTCATAAACGGTGTTAATGTTGAAGCATCTGGAAGCTGAGGGGACTTGGATACATTTTACATCTGCACTGAGTCATGTTACAACCTTGGCCTCTGAGCATCTGCTTGTGTCTGCTAACACCCCACAGAAGCTGACAGAGGAGAAATACGAGGTCTCCAGCTCACTGCCTGAGGCAGCCATCTTGGTAAAAACTACAGCGGAGCCCAAACTCACACTGAAGATTACGCTCACCTCACCGGCCATGAGGGAAGATGAAGATGAAGAAGAGGAGGAGGAGGAGGAGGAGGAGGAGGAAGAGGAAGAAGAAGAAGAAGAAGAGGTGTTTGAGAATGGAGAGGAAGGAGAAGAGGTAGTGGAGGAAGTGGTGGAAGAAGAGGAAGAGCAGGGAAAGGAAAACGGTCAAGGTAGGAACATAGACGTATGAAGATAATTGTTTTTTCTCTGTTGCTCAGGTTTTATCTGATAGGCACACATTCGACTGAATTGTCTATTAAAGTTTTCCATATTGTCATAAAACTCAGTTGTTTGCATTTAAAAAATAAAAAAACAAGATGTTTGACCTCATTAACTGATGCCAACACAAAAGAAGACAAAAATCCTTTAAACAAAAGTCCTTTAAACAAAAACAACAAGTGCTTGAGTCAAAATAACCCAAAGTAAAAGAGATGAATAAATAAAAAACAGAGCACTACTCTGTTTTCTTTTTCACATCTTTTAAAGCAAATGTGTAATTTCAGTCAGACAACTTATGCAGTGAAGTTTTGAAACACTTTAATTGTAAAACATACTTGGCATTGCCATTAAGCTCCATTCAAACATTGTTTATCAGGCTTATATAGAACTACAGGGGTGCAGGACTAACCCCGCCCCTTTGAATCAGAGCACACAGGTGGGATTGACATTGAGAGTAACAGCGAGCTTTTAGGTGAGACATCTGAAGGCCTCTAAGAGCACATACTTCTGTAATTGCAGTAATTGGAATGAACCATTCAGAGGGGTTAATGTAAGCAGGCGGAGATTGCCTGAGATTTCCTGCCTGATATAACTCTCAGCGGTCGTTTCATTTCCACCACAAAGGCACATCTTCAGTTAAAATTAAAGAAACACACCAAAGAATTGGATGTCATATTCTGAAAGAAAGATAGAGCAAACTAACCCTCAAAGGGTCAGTGCCCTTATAATCTGTGAGCTATGACCCCACATGCTCAGTCATCACAGGTTGTTCATCATTAAGAGGACCAGAAGCTTCCCAGAGGCCACTGGACCAACGAGAGATCAGCACCTCACTGTCATGTTGTGGAGTGATGCCTTGAAGTCATTAAAATGTTAAAGTGAATTATATATTTCACCAGAAGTCAGTGACAATTCATCATGGAGGTAAATACAGGAGTATATTGGAGTCTTTGTTAGAAAATATACATCAGAAGTTTGAACTAATTGTGGATGTGATTAGGAATGGGTGATATTTTACCGTTCACGATATACCGTCAAAAAAATTCCCCACGGTAAGAATTTATCATCTCGCGGTAAAAACGATAAATTCCCGTTGATGACGTTTTTGTGTAAAGCCGGATCTATGGAAGGAAGGAAGGAAGGAAGGAAGGAAGGAAGGAAGGAAGGAAGGAAGGAAGGAAGGAAGGAAGGAAGGAAGGAAGGAAGGAAGGAAGGAAGGAAGGAAGGAAGGAAGGAAGGAAGGAAATGAGCCTGAAAGAAAGAAAGGAAGGAAGGAAGGAAGGAAGGAAGGAAGGAAGGAAATGAGCCTGAAAGAAAGAAAGAAAGGAAGGAAGGAAGGAAGGAAGGAAGGAAGGAAGGAAGGAAGGAAGGAAGGAAGGAAGGAAGGAAATGAGCCTGAAAGAAAGGAAGGAAGGAAGGAAGGAAGGAAGGAAGGAAGGAAGGAAGGAAGGAAGGAAGGAAGGAAGGAAGGAAATGAGCCTGAAAGAAAGAAAGGAAGGAAATGAGCCAGAAAGAAAGAAAGAAAGAAAGAAAGAAAGAAAGAAAGAAAGAAAGAAAGAAAGAAAGAAAGAAAGAAAGAAAGAAAGAAAGAAAGAAAGAAAGAAAGAAAGAAAGAAAAATTCCCATTGATGACACTTTTTGTATTGGTATTTTTTTTATCGTTATCAGGATAAATGCCAGAAATTATCGTGATAAATGTTTTAGTCCATACCGCCCATCCCTAGATGTGATGTGGCATCTTGAAGAGTCAGAAGAACAGAGATAAAAATATTTCCTATTTCCAGAGCGACTTCCTTCAGATGTTTCTGAATGGAAATTAACAACATGTAATACTCTGTTGGTAGATAGCTGTAACTGTATCTTTTGCCTATTTTTTATTTCCCTACCCAACAGATAATTTGAAATCAACAAACTAAATTTAAAGAGTATCAAAATGTCCCTCTGTCCTTAACTTCTGATAACCCGTGATAACCGTTTAGTACTGTTCCTGCTGCTGTCATCTGATTTCACTGCAACAAAATGTCCTCAATCAAATGAAAACAAACATCTAACTGATATAATGAACACAAGACACACTGCTCTCTCCTTAGTGCGCTGACCTCTGACCCGTGTTGCACTGCACTGCCACGTTGACGGTTATTAGTAGTTGGTAGCACAGCTTGAGAGCCCGTCTCCAATAGTGAAGGTCAAAGATGTTTTGTGTCGGGTGGATCTCCCACACCACATGTAGCCGTTTTATGAGTGAAAACAAAGCCATAGGGCTGTTGCTAGGGCTGGGCGATATGGACCAAAAGTCATATCTCAATATTTTCTAGCTAAATGGCGATACTCGATATATATCTCAATATTTTTTCTGTGCCTTAATTGGGGTTTCCCCCAAAGCATTATAGCATAGCATCTCTGTTAGCTTCATTTTTTTCTGAGGCAAACCCTTAAAAAAACAGTCAGTTTTAATACAAAGCCTCGGGCCAAATGTCACACAGGTTCCTTTATTAACAGAGGTCTGCACAATATCAAAATGTATAAAACAAATTAAATAAAAATAAACTGCCTGCATATATAGAATAAAAATGCTTCTTGAATAAAATAAAACAAATATCCCTTTCCTGCATAACAATTAAATTAAAATACACTGTGCAATTAATACAATGTAGACAGTAACAGGCAGACTTTTCCACTGAGGTTGACAGTTGTGCAAATAACAAAAAATTTGTGCAAATCTCAAATAAAACATTCAAGTCAATTTGTCAGAAAATAAGCTATATCAAAATCATTAAAAAAAAATGTAAAAAAAATTATTATTATTTTTTTTTTTTTTTTTAAATCGATATAAACGATATTGTCTCGTACCATATTGTGTTTGAAAATATATCGATATATATTAAAATCTCGATATATCGCCCAGCCCTAGCTGTTGCAGTGGGATGCGACACCAGAAGATCAGGAAATAGCTGACCACCAGCCTGTTAATGGAAAGTGCATACATTAATTAACTGTTAAAAGTAGCGTAATGAATGTGTGCAGGTGCTGTTCTATCAAATTCAGCTGACATGAAAGTAGCAGGGTGTTACGTTCAGGGCACATTCCAGGATTGACACGCTTGTCTGGTGCTCACTCTGCTTCCTCCCTTTTCATGGCTATCAGGAACTGGTTATAATTAGTAGTGGGTAGCTTGGGAAAGCAAGGCCAGCAGGCCAGTGAAATCAATAACCAAGCAGCAGCAAGCTGCCCATCCATCCTGTGGCTCCTGTCCAACTAGACACTCAGCTCTCGGAGGGTTATGGGAGATAGCACGAAGGTTAGCTGTTCATCATTCCACAGGTCTCAGAGAAGCGCAGATCAGAAGAAGCGTGCGCATGCCTACTCGGAAGTTCGCATCGCTACCGTCAGGGAGACGCACACGGACGGGGCCATATTTCGTTGCTGATGGTCAGACGTAAACATACCTGCCACACCGGAGATGTAATCACTCAGATTTATGGGGGATCATATTTTAAAAGACAGGCTCTATTACTTTTTCCCATTAACACATGAATCAGCAAATGCAAACACCAGCTGTCAGATGCTCTTGGCTTGTGCAGCCATAACCATCAACATATTAACACTTGCAGCAACAACATCCACAAAGAAGACACAGCTGAGATAAAAAAAAACTAAAAATATCAAGTTTCTATAAGTTCTGACAATTTGAATGCTGCGAGACGGATCTGATTTCATCTTTTTTTCACTCTGTTACATGTTACTGCCATTTCAGTAATTGACCTGATGAATTGGGTTAACAGATTAAATACTAATGTTAGTTAAATATCCCACTGAAAATATCAAGTGTAGTGCACTATAGGGATGGGCGGTATGGACTAAAAAATGTATCACGATAATTTCTGGCATTTATCCCGATAACGATAAAAATCACGATAGAAAAAATACCAATTCAACTCCACCTTTGTAACTATAAATCTATCTCGCTCTCAGATCCGCCATGTTTGTTACACAAAAACGTCATCAACGGGAATTTATCCTTCTTTCTGGGTCATTTCTTTCGTTCCTTCTTTCTTTCTTTATGGCTCATTTCTTTCTTTCATTCTTCCAGGCTCATTTATTTTTCTCTTTCTTTCTTTCTTTCTTTCTTTCTTTCTTTCTTTCTTTCTTTCTTTCTTTCTTTCTTTCTTTCTTTCTTTCTTTCTTTCTTTCTTTCTTTCTTTCTTTCTTTCTTTCTTTCTTTCTTTCTTTCTTTCTTTCTTTCTTTTTCTTTCTTTCTTCCTGGCTCATTTCCTCCTTCCTTCCTTCCTTCCTTCCTTCCTTCCTTCCTTCCTTCCTTCCTTCCTTCCTTCCTTCCTTCCTTCCTTCCTTCCTTCCTTCCTTCCTTCCTTCCTTCCTTCCTTCCTTCCTTCCTTCCTTCCTTCCTTCCTTCCTTCCTTCCTTCACGTACATTGTGCATGATTTAACACAGAACCATGAATCGGTTTTACACAAAAACGTCATAAATGGAAATTTATCGTTTTTACGGCGAGATGACAAATTCTTACCGTGGGGAATTTTTTTGACGGTTTATCGTGAACGGTAAAATATCGCCCATTCCTAGTGCACTACATGGATTCTTAAGGCACTGGTATCTCACTTGCTTTGTGTGGTTACAGAGGCAGGGAGGAACTGAAAATTGTTGGAGACACGAAAGCAAGGGGAATTTTTTTTTAATGAGACTGAGGGACAGGAGGGCATCTGTAACACAGAGGGAGATGATGATTAAAGAGGGAGCGGCCAGCGGAGAGTTTGAGGGAACTGTGGGAGGACATGTGAGAGCAGAAAGATTATAATGATCCACTAGCAGCAGACCGGTCCCACATGCAGCTGGGACCACTCTGGCACACCTTAAGATACACACTGCCTGCTAAAAATAGAGAAACAGTTATAATTGCATTGCAAGGATTACTGTATGTCAAATAGATGTTCTTGTGCTGCTGCATTAGGCATCTTTAAAATGTCTAGCGAGTCTTGAATAAAGGATGTTCTTCTTACATGACAGTGATGAGGAAAATATTTACCTTGTTGTGTTTCTATAGAGACCCAAACGGCTGATCTGCGTCATTTATTTCCGGCACAATAAACCATCTGTAGAAGCTCCATGGAATGACATTCATTCATGCGAAATGCATTTGATTCAGTTTGCCTTGCAAAATGCCTTGTGCATCACTTTGTGTTTATTTCCAAGTAGTATAATAGAGTAGACTGGTTACTCACCCCAGCCTGGTGTGTTTGGCAGCACGAATCAAACACACTCTTATAATAAATATAAGGCTGCTCCTCTTTTACAAACCACATTGCTCTGACTCAACCTTGCCTTGATCCCTCTTGTGTTGTGTTTGTCTCAGATTGGGTCAAACAATCTTAGAATTTATTTTTTTTAAATATTATTTCATTTTCAGCTCTACTTTTGGAGCGCTTGATTCTGTGTTTGCCTCGAGAGGTTGTTGAATGGCTTTCTCTGCACCATTTCTCTATGAGCCTGTGAAATCAAGTGCACTTTAAGTAATCCAGAAGAAAAACAAGCTACTATTTTGACTCTGGCCTGGTGCAGACTGGATCAAAATTATCATCAAATACATAAAGGAGAGACTGATTTACCTTGCTGGGCACATAAAATGACTGGTCCCTGCAGTGCCAGCATCCAGTAAATCAAACACTCTTTAGGTATTTGTTTAGTGTATATCTGTTGGGCGCTATCCATCCCACAAAGCTGCCTCTTTCCTTGTCGACACTGGTTGCTCTCCCTCTTACTAATCTGTCGGTAACTGGAAAGATGTAAACTATTACTAAACAGTCATGTGTCATTCTCAGCACATCTGTTTATTGAAAAAACAGTGAGTGATGTAGTTAGCACATGTAAGACAGTGCTGAAAATGACACGCAGTGTGAGGAAGCCTTTAAAGGAGACGTAAAATAAAGATTAAAACATGATCTGTATTTGAGATAAGTTATTTGTTGTGTGAAATGACTACTAACTCAAAAACTTTTAGTTAAAACATCCCTGCCACTTCTTCAACTAAGCTGTCAGTAAGCTAAATTATCCAGCGTCACCATTAATCTTCACCTTGTTTCCCTGTTTGTTGTACTATATATATTTAACACTTTTCAAAGCAGATTCACCTCAGAGAAGGACGGGGGGGAGTGAAGTTCATATGCTGACTCCATCCCTTTAAACCAGCTGCTATGAACAGAGTTTCAAAGCCTTGTTTGAAACAAATAACAACTATTTCTTTAAGATCTTAAGAAACTTTACCTTAGAAACCTAAGAAAGCTTTTAAAAACGGCCATTATATGTCTCCTTTGAAGTGCCTTCATCACAGATCTATGAACTCCACAGAGAGAGAGAGACAACTTTCAGCAAGGAAAGTTCAACTTTATGGCATGAAAAGCTCCCTGTATGTACCAAAGTATCCATGCACGTGTGTGTGCTTGTATGCTTTCATGCACACTTTCAAGCATGTCTGGATACATTCACACACGCAGCCTACAAACACACACACTCAGACATGACGTGTGTGCGTTTTACGTTCTCTATATTGGGTTGTTATTGTTTTGTGGCAGTGTTGGGTGCTGCTGCGCAGAGAGTGGAGGCTGAGGAGGAGGAGGAGGGGGAGGTGCTGGATAGACACAGATGTCTGTTGGCCCTGGCAGCGCTGCGACACACCAAGTGGTTCCAGGTCGGCACCCACTCACTTCCTGTCTTCGTGCCCGATGCTTATTGTAGCCTGACGATTCACCTAGGGACGATACACTCACTGCCTGCTTACTCCGTACTGCTTTAATATGCCCACTCAGTTTGATACACATTTGTACATGAAAACAAGTTTTTTACTTAGAGACTATCACAATTATTTCTGCACTCCAAATTGTAGGAACATTAACTCACAACATTGTGAGCAAAACATGAAAGATGCTACACATCAGCACTCAATATACTTTCAGATTCTGTTTAATTCTCTCAAACTGCATTTTTTGCTGTCTTCAGTGTTAAATTCTACCTATTATACATGAACAGGAAATTGGTGAATGTAATAAGTATCGTAAGGCTACAAAAGCAATGGTTGATACTTGTTTTTCTTTTCGGCTATTGTGTGAACCTGCCTGCTTCGTACAGTGTGTCAGTGCTTCCCTTTGATCCCCCCCATTTTTATCCCCATCTATCTTCCTGCACACTTACCTTAGTAAAAAAAAGGGAAAGAAACGGCATCTAACAGAATATATGCATCTTCTGAGCGCAGAGTTAAAATACAAAAAAGAAATATTTTGAATGCACTAAATTCAGTCTGTTTAGCAATATACACGTGCCTCAGAATTTCCTGTCTGTGGGGAGCTCATGCAGAGCTGATACAATCACTCCATTATGACTATGGCACTGTGGAGTAATGCAGGATGTTATCTGTATGTATTTGCAAAAGTACCACTCCGCCTTTGCTCAATTTGTTTCCTACCTTCCTCTCTGTTTGATCTCCCTGCCTGCCTCCCCTCGTCTTTCCCCTTTCGTCCCTCTTCATCCCTCTATCTCCCTCAGGCTCGAGTGAACGGACTTAAGTCCTGTGTTATCGTTCTCAGGATACTAAGAGACATGTGCAATAGACACCCTGCCTGGGAACCTCTCAAGGGATGGGTGAGTCTTTTTACTGTGATTACCTCTGTTTGAGTGTTACTCCTGTGAAATGATGAGGAACTAACTGTTCAGCCCCTTCTGGGTTGTCACAACATGCATGGATTGATGATGATATGAAAAAATGAAGTACAAGCTGCAATAGCCTTCAACCACCCACCCACTTTTTGAAAGGTGATAGGATTGCAATGGGTTTACAAGATGAATGAATGAATAATTATTGTAAATTATTATCTGTAGAGTCCTAATTGTAGTATTGTTTTTTCAAGAATTCCATCTCTATCTATAATTAAATATCCATGTATTTGATTAAATGATTTTCAAATATATCATTAAGAAGCAACCTTGTGTTACCGGCAAAGCTGAACAATTGTGATACAACTCCAGGCTTGAAGGGCAAAAGTTTATGCCAACGTTTATGGATATGTTTTATGTCGAAGGGCTTACTTGTGTTGGCACAAGTAAGGCACCTTGTTGGCACCTTGTTTTTCATTCCTGCTTATTCATCTTGGCACTCATGAACTTCTTTTGCAGCCCTTAGAGCTCATATGTGAGAAGGCCATTGCCACCTGCAACAGACCTCTTGGGGCAGGAGAAGCCCTGCGTCGAGTCATGGAGTCTCTGGCCTCAGGCATACTGCTACCAGGTATCAGTCAAGCATGGCTATTTCCTGGCATTTCTGATGAAAAGAGATTTAAAAAAATAAACATTTGTTGAGCTTGGTTGGAAGATTAGATTTTTGTGCATTGCAGAGGTTGGAATGTTATGAATGACCCTGCGAAGTACAGCTGTCGGAGTTAGGAGAGCATTTTCGTTAGTTGCAGCTGAATGTCTTCTTTACAAAATGTTATACATCAGCTGGGAAATGTCATTGCATACAATTGCTTCTGATTTTGTTTCATTATACATATTAATTTTTGACCTAAAAGTCTGTCTGCATTAATGCTTGTGTGTGTGTGTGTATATATATATATATATGTATATATATATATATATATATATATATATATATATATATATATATATATATATATATATATATATATATATATATATATATATATATATATATATTAGGGCTGGGCGATATATCGAGATTTTAATATATATCAATATATTTTCAAACGCGATATGGTACGAGACAATATCGTTTATATCGATTTAAAAAAAAAAAAAAATAATAATAATTTTTTTTTTAATTTTTTTTAAATGATTTTGATATAGCTTATTTTGTGACAAATTGACTTGAATGTTTTATTTGAGATTTGCACAAATGTTTTGTTATTTGCACAACTGTCAACCTCAGTGGAAAAGTCTGCCTGTTACTGTCTACATTGTATTAATTGCACAGTGTATTTTAATGTAATTGTTATGCAGGAAAGGGATATTTGTTTTATTTTATTCAAGAAGCATTTTTATTCTATATATGCAGGCAGTTTATTTTTATTTCATTTGTTTTATACATTTTGATATTGTGCAGACCTCTGTTAATAAAGGAACCTGTGTGACATTTGGCACGAGGCTTTGTATTAAAACTGACTGTTTTTTTAAGGGTTTGCCTCAGAAAAAAATGAAGCTAACAGAGATGCTATGCTATAATGCTTTGGGGGAAACCCCAATTAAGGCACAGAAAAAATATCGAGATATATATCGAGTATCGCCATTTAGCTAGAAAATATCGAGATATGACTTTTGGTCCATATCGCCCAGCCCTTATATATATATATATATATATATATATATATATATATATATATATATATACTGTACATAATACATATAAACAGAGCTGACTATGGGAAAAATACAAGCAGCTATGGTAAAATTGTTATCTGCATCGTAGTAAGTAGCAACATCTACGTTTTTTTATGTGTATATGCATCTGTGTATCCTCTATCACTTCCCCCAGGTGGCCCAGGTTTACATGACCCATGTGAGAAAGAGCCCACAGACACTCTAGCCCACATGACCGACCAGCAGGCCGGGGCTATTACCTACAGCGCACAGGTACGCAAACAATGCAGCTCTGAGACAGTATTGTTATCCCCCAGCTCTGCTTGCCCTGAGCTGTCACACTGTGGGAATATGTAAGCAACACAACTATTACCAGACACAAATCCTCTCACACACTCTGTATTGACACGCAAACACAATTGTAGGAGGGCGCTTGCACGTCTCCAGAAAGAGCTGTGTGATGCTGCATTTTAAAGATTGGTGTGGGAAACCATTTCCATTGCAAGCCATAAATCCATCTCTGACACCCTGAGGATAGTGGTTACCTGCATGCACTGTGTGCGCGCACACTGTCAGGTCTTTCTTCACACACACACTTGGCTGAGAAGGGCAGCCTCTAAGCTGCACGGCTTAGTGAATCCTGCCGTCCATTTCCTTTGAAGGCAGCACGAACGAGGCTGGAATGTCAATGGGGATAATTGTATTGGAGCAGATACAAGCGCAGATAGGAGAGAGGGTGCTATTCTGTCAATGAGTTACACCAGGCGTCCTGAATATCTGACGCACTCTACCTTCCTAATAGATTAAATTTAGCAAAGCTACTGTGTGCAATTTGGTTATCTTCTTACACGTGGGTTAATACAAAGCGGCTTGTCCTTAAAGCACTTCTCAAAATCCCTGTTAATGTCATTCATTTTTGAATGGGAACATTAGAAATACATGGTCTTTGGATATAGACATGTATTTGGATGATTCCCAACACTAAATCCAGTGTCAAAACAATGTAAATGGTCTGCAATTTCAAATAAAATTAAAGCTGCAAGCAGCGATGAACGGGCCCTCGCACTCACGGCCACCGCCCCCCATAAGCATATCAGAAACTATACCACCCACGACTTCCTATGTCAAACCATTCAAAAGTTATAGCAGAAAAAAGGGACGACCAGTCAGAAGAAGGGGCGGGGCTAATTCAGGCCAATGAAGGTCAAGGACTCATTACAGAGTCCCATGACCCCACCCACGACTCTCTATGTCAAAACATTCAAATGTTATAGCAGGAAATAGGGACAACCAATCAGAAGAAGGCGCGGGGCTAATTTTCACCAATTATGGTCAAGGACTCAATACCGAGTCCCATGACACCACCCACGACTCTTTATGTCAAACCATTCAAAAGTTATGGCAGAGAAAAGTATTCTAGGGGGCGCTGTTGAGCCGTTAGGCCACGCCCATTAATGCAAACCATGAAATATCAAATTTATCACCAGGCCTGGCTTGCATGCAAAATTTGGTGACTTTTGGAGAACTATCAAATATGGACCAATCAGATGAAGGGGACGCGCGCTTTTTCGCGTCTAGCGTCGCCACGGTAACACTTTTGAAAGAGAAAAGTAATGCGCGTAGTCGCAAGATAAAGACGCACATTTTGATGTATAACACACCTGGGTGCACGTTACGGTTCGGGCCGTAAAAATTGACGAAGGAATGGCATAAATTGCGCCAAAATTACACAATAAATTAAAAATGGCTGACTTCCTGTTCGGTTTCGGCCATGGTGCCAAGAGACTTTTCTTTAAGTTGCAACATGCTGCAGGTGTGTACCGATTTTCATGCATGTACGTCAAACCGTATTGTGGGGCTTGAGGCACAAAGTTTTCCGGGGGGCGCTGTTGAGCCATTTTGCCACGCCCATTAATGTAAACCATAAAATATCAAATTTATCGCCAGGCCTGCCTTGCATGCAAAATTTGGTGACTTTTGGGGAACTATCAAATATGGACCAATCAGATGAAGGGGGGCGCGCTTTTTGCCGTCTAGCGTCGCCACGTTAACACTTTTGAAAGAGAAAAGTAATGCGCGTAGTCGGAGGATAGAGACGCACATTTTGATGTATAACACACCTGGGTGCACGTTACGGTTCGGGCCGTATTAATTCTCGAAGGAATGGCTCATATTGCTCCAAAATTACGCGATTAATTCAGAATGTTTAAAATGGCCGACTTCCTGTTCGGTTTCGGCCATGGCGCCAAGAGACTTTTCTTTAAGTTGCGACATGATACAAGTGTGTACCGATTTTCGTTCATGTACATCAAACCGTATTATGGGGCTTGAGGCGCCAAGTTTTTTCGGTCTGAACCAACCAGATGAAGGGTGGGCGCGCTTTTTGGCGTCTAGCGTCGCCATGGTAACACTTTTGAAAGAGAAAAGTAATGCGTGTTGTCGCAGGATGGAGACGCACATTTTGATGTATAACACACCTGGGTGCACGTTACGGTTCGGGCCGTATTAACTGCCGAAGGAATGGCATAAATTGTGCCAAATTGACACGATTAATTCAAAATGGCTGACTTCCTGTTTGGTTTCGGCCATGTCGCCAAGAGACTTTTCTTTAAGTTGTGTACTGATACAGGTGTGTAGCGATTTTCGTGCATGTATGTCAAACCGTATTGTGGGGCTTGAGGCACAAAGTTTTCCGGGGGGCGCTGTTGAGCCATTTTGCCACGCCCATTAATGTAAACCATTAAATATCAAATTTTTCGCCAGGCCTGACTTGCGTGCAAAATTTGGTGACTTTTTGGGCACGTTTAGGGGGGCAAAAAGGCCCTCCTTTCGTCAGAAGAAAAAGAAAAAGAAAAAGAAAAAGAAAAAAAAAAATTCCTACAGATACAATAGGGCCTTCGCACTGAAGGTGCTCGGGCCCTAATAACTGTGAGAGGGTCAGCTGTTCCAAATAAGTGGTCTTCCCAGTTCACACATGATCAAATGAATGCATCATTATAAAACTTGGGCTGACCAAGATGCAGGTGCAGGCCAAGCTGATGGTGATCCATTCATTTGAATCAGTAGTGTTGGAGCAAGGGGACGTCGAAAAACATGCAGGACTGTGTCCCTCGAGGACCTGGGCTGAAGAACACTAGCTCAGAACTGCAACATCGTGGAGGAGTTTGCTAGCTTCACCTCCAGGATCGAGTTGATGCACATAATCCATTCGTCAAGAATTTCAAAACCCTTACAGAGCCTCAACTTTGAAAAGAAAAGTGGAGATGCTGACTGGGTGAAGAAATGGAACATAAACATAGAGATACTGTATTTCAGATTCATCAAGGTGATTGTCCTCCTGGGAAGACAGTGTTAATATCATTGCTCATAAAAAAGTAACCAAAAGGTAGGACTCATATAAGTCTAAGTCCTTCTTTTGGTAGGAAGTCCTGCTTTGGTACTGTACTTTCACTCTGTACTTTGGTACAGTACTTTCATACTGTAAAATGTTGATTAAAACCCATTGTTATGTTAACATGGGATTACAAATATGAAAATCTTTTGTCCAGGAGCCATTTCTAAAACAGAAGCCTTAAGGGGTCTGTGACTACGGTCACACTAATCCCTAAGGAATAGATGGAGAAAAACACTCAGGACAGGCTATTTTGTGTATTTGCAAACCTGAGGGTGCACGGTTTCTGCCCATGTGCCTGCTGAGGTTGGAAAAACACAACCTGGATTTCCCTGAGCTGACCTCGAGAACCTATCACAACTGACCCCCCCGTTTACCTACCAGCGAGTACCCTCCAACAATGAGCTGGGAGTACTATTCACCTACTGTACCTCGATTACCCCAAACCTTAGTCAAGCCCGCTTTTGACCACCTGGTGAGAAGCAGCCATCTTTTGCCTAACCCTGCATTCACACTGAAAGCGTCACGGGCGTCATAGGCAGCCGGCTGCCATTCATTTCCTATGAAAACGCGCGTCAAAAAGCAGCGGGAGCAGCGGGAGCAGCGAGAGCAGCGAGAGCAGCAGAGGCAGCGGAGGCGTCGGGAGCAGCCGGAGCAGCGCGTCAATTTGAAGTTGAAAAATCTGAACTTTATGCAAATGAGCAGCGGCAACGCCGAGGCAGCGTCCAATCACAGACCGGGATTCCCGAAGCGAGAAGCCTCAATGCAGATTGTACGTTCATGTACACACAAACGTACACTCATTCACATGTGTACATGAGCAGAGCTGTGCACTAACAAACTTATTCTATCAGGAATTAATATATTTCATCCATCAAACTGACATTTTTGCTGATTTGACTGCCGTTTTTACCTGAACTGCTGATGTGAAACACGTACCTGATGGATGAGGAGCTGTATGGTCCGAACTATTTTATTTGTTACATCGATCCAACGCAAAATAATTAAAAACCGGCGCTTATTAATCACAAAACACAGTTTAGACATCATGACCAAATCTGCTCCGACAGTGTTCACCGCAGACAGACTGCAGCTTCACCGGGACCAACGACTTGCTGATGGTTGCTGTTGATCCGCGGACCAAACTTGCTAAAGAGAGCATCAACCTCACTCTTATCTATGCGGAAATTACGCTAAAATATAAAGAAGGCTTCCCAAAGTGTGATCTATGGTGAAATAGGAAACTGAAGATGTGCACGCTATATATAGATATGTGTAGACTGTTCCCTCCACTTCTGCAGCGCAGCTTTAGCCCCGCCCACTGCAGCCGTCGGCAGTACATGAAGCTTTCAGTGTGAACGCACCAAGCAGCGCGATGCTGGCATCAGGAGCTTTCAGTGTGAATGCAGGGTAACTATCAGGATCCACTTCCTAGAAAAGTCTGGGAAAAGATGGACACTCGAAAAATCTTCAGATAGAAGAAACGGAGAGGAAGGACGGCTTGTCAATCCCCAGCTACGAGGGCAACAGTTGCACTCCAACAATACAGTCAATACTCTAACTACACAAAATGTGCTTACCTCCCTTGGACATCAGAGCTAAATGAAGATCCAAAACAAGGATCTATTGAACAATTCACCGGCGATGTACACCATTCTAACTGTGGAAAGATCAAAGAGACCATTTATAGGCCACTGGGTATTTATAGCAAAGCTTTAACTTGAAGCAAGAAATTACAGTGTAAAAGCAGACTGTAATTGCTTCTTTGCTCATATTTGTTTATGCCTGTAATTTGAGTCAGCGTGAAATGTTTCAAGATTATATTTACACTTTAAACAGATTTTATTTTAATCTGGGGGGGTCACTCCTTCTCTTTTACACATTAAAAGTATTAACTGGGGTTTTAAAATGTCTTTTTTTAAGAAATAAAATGTGCTGATGACAGAAAAGACAAGGCACATGCTTTAAGAGAATGTACATTACTAAACTTCTGGATTACTTGTAGTGAATCTTATTAAGTTTGTCTATTTCCCCCTTTTTTACCTTGTGTGTGCTGTGTTCTGCATTCAACAGCATGCTCTCAGACTCATGGCATTTGGACAGATCTACAAGGTTTTAGAGATGGAGCCTCTTCCATCAAATAAACCATCACAGAAATATCCTTGGTGTGACAAAGAAGGTTTGTACCCGTCTCCATCTCTGTCTGCTCAGCTCTTTCCCTCGTTTCAACCCGTGTTTGTCTTCGTTCCACACGGCCCTCTTGTATGTTTGTGCATGGCCTTCATTATTGGACTTTCAGAACTTTCAGTTTTTAAATATTTTGGTTTTTACTTTCTCACTTAATCTTTGAAACCCAGTTTTTTGGCCTGTGCTTCTTGGCCCTCACTTGCATGGATGCTGTAACATAGCTGGATGTGGTTATGTATATGGCGAATATTTCCAGACTCCTCATAACCTTTCGGTTGTATTACATTTTTTCTACACCCAACCTCTATCAATAAAGCTAACAAATTAAAAATGACCCCCTCCCCTTTTTTTTTTCTTTCCCTCCTCAGACCAGTGTCAATAATTTGTATTCTTGCAGATGCTGCAACTATGCAGCAATGTTTCTGCTTTTGAGTACATGAGGGGAAAATTCACAGAAATGTCACAAGATATGCAGTTGGCACATTTCCATACTTATTCTAATTGAAAAGCGACTGGCCTTTTGGTATCTCATGAGGCTGATATGGAAAAATACCTGAGTATTTACATATTAAAGTGCCCTTAGGAAAAGATCTTACATGTCTTCATTGTTGTTTGGCTGTCTCCATGTCTGCCTGTCAGTTCTGTTTATCTTATCTGCAGCTATATCCATGTTACTCTAGGTTTGCTTCATGTATACTTTGTTTTCTGCAGCATCACCTCCCTGTGTTTCCGTCATGATATATTATTGTATAATTGATTGTAAGTGATTTTTTTATTCTTATTCTGATCCCTGACTTTTAGGTTTAGGTCTGAAGAGGCCGTATGAGGATGGAGCGATGGATGACAAGGACCTCATCAAGAAAATGAAGAGAAATCTCAGAAGAGGTAAGAGGAGGATGAAAACAAGTCATATATTGCACATAGATAGATAGATCTATAGATAGATAGATAGATCACGTGACGGCCGTGCCTCGACCCGCGGACGAAAATATTACTACGCTCAGAAGAAACTAGTACCGTTTTGCGGTCCCGATCACGGGACTCTTGCGGCGTTTTGAGCTCCGAACTTTTACTTATAAGGTGAGCATGAATCAATCGGTTTTATGATGTAAAGATTGTGTCGTCCCTAAAGGTGGGAGCGGGATGAAACGATAATGGGGTTCACCTTACGGCCTCAGGCTGGGAGCTGTCATAAGCTGAATAACAGTCATGTTGCATTTTGAGTTTGGGACTTTTCATAGTTTATTTATTTACTTTTATTTATTTATTTAACTTTAGTTGTTCAATTTCTGGAAAAGAAAAAAGTCAAGTCATACATGAGAGAAACTATTCAGTTTGTGACAAGATGCATAATGCAAACCGGAAATTTACTTTTAGTTCAGTTTGTGAAAAATGGTTGGCCTGGCTTTCTCTTTAAAACTTAAACAGTTATAAAGCATTACAAACTGTAACAATAGGACAAATGCACAGCATTGTTTTGTATTTTGTGTCTTTCAAATAAAAGACAATTTTTTCCAGTCATATGTTCCTCATTCAAGGTTGTATTGTAAATACTGCTATAATATCGTATCGTTATCGTGACCTCAATATCGTGTATCGTACCGTATCGTGAGATTAGTGTATCGTTACACCCCTAATAGATAGATAGATAGATAGATAGATAGATAGATAGATAGATAGATAGATAGATAGATAGATAGATAGATAGATAGATAGATAGATAGATAGATAGATAGATAGATACTTTATTAATCCCAAGGGAAATTGAATCTTGTGTTCACTACTATTATGCTATTATATTTATATTTATAAAGAAGAGAAATATATTAATTCAGAGTAGAAGAGTACTAATGTATTATGTCTTTAAAAAAATCTTCATCTTCAATTATTTAAAAAAGGTATAGCAGTTAGAGGTGGAAGAAGTCATTTTTTGCTCTTCACAAACAAGTGTCACTGCTCTTCCCCTTGCTTCTATTTTTTCACTTGTGTTATTTGTGTTCTCCTCTCCCTTCATCCCTCCTTTCAATCCTGGAGGCAGATCAATAGTATTGATTGCTAACAATTTACCCCCCCCCCCCCAAACATCCCCACCTCTGTCTTTACACAAGGAGAAGATGAACCGCATCATATGGGCGCTGAGAAATATTTCTAGCTACAGTGTATTGGCAAACAAGACAAAAATGATTTAATGAGAAATAAAATAGAAACAGACCTTTTATTCATGAAAACACCTGGACAGAGTGAAAACCATTAGATAATTTGATTTATGGTCAATATTATCTCTGCATTTGTCCTCTCTGTTCAATTCCAGCTGGACAGATGTTAGACTTTACATGTCACTATTATATTTATCCTAATTTGCTCTACTCCTCACTGTGAAACTCTCCCATCTGTTTTTTGCCACAGTCCTGGACAGTAAGGCCATAGACTCCAACCAGCCCATGAACGCCCTGATGCGTTTGAACCAGATACGACCGGGGCTGCAGTACCGCCTGCTGTCCCAGTCGGGGCCTGTTCACGCTCCAGTCTTCACCATGTCCGTGGACCTGGATGGAACCATTTATGAAGCATCTGGATCCTCCAAGAAAACCGCCAAGCTCCACGTTGCTGTCA
Source organism: Cololabis saira (assembly GCF_033807715.1). Classification (NCBI taxonomy): domain Eukaryota; kingdom Metazoa; phylum Chordata; class Actinopteri; order Beloniformes; family Belonidae; genus Cololabis; species Cololabis saira. The sequence goes on along the minus strand of NC_084597.1, from coordinate 28,368,758 downwards.
AGGTACTACAGTATGACAAGAGTTCATTTGTGTTGCATCTATTCGCAACAAAATCATTTCAAACCACTTCACACTGAAATTAAATAGGTTCAGTAGGGCAGCCATTCTCAACTTTGGGGTCCCGACCCCAATTGGGGTCGCCAGATGACTAATGGGGGTCGCTGAATCATTTTGGAAAAATATAAATGCACAAAATTAATGTATCTTCCGAGTGGACGTTAGAAGGACGACAAGCGGTTTGTTACAATCAGGCCTTTTCTTACTCAAAACTAGTTACTGTCGGCCATAACGAGGCTACACCACAACAACAACAACGAATCTGTCCACTACTCTCATGTCTGCCCTTGACTACGTTTACATTCAGTCAAAATTCCGGTTACTGAAACATTCGGAATAATCTGTTTACATGCGTGAGCAAACAGGGTTATCCCTGTATACATGGTGATTCATCATTTGGGATATCTCCATCAAAACAGCGATGCACGGAGAACGTCATGACGTAATTCCCGTCATTTCCGCTTATTCTTCCTGTATTCAAATTCAAAACAAAAACAATAACAGCAGCACGGCGGAAGTTGTTTTGTTTCTCGGCCCTGTATTACTCCTTTTTCAGCGTCTTCCAGCAGTGCTTGATCTGGTCTGGCGTTCGTACAAATCCTGCTTCGCGCAACTTTTCGCTCACCTTTTTGTAAATCTCGCTATCCCGGTACTTTCTACCGTCTACAAATGACAAAATGTTCATATGTTTCATTACATTTATGAGGTGATTAGTCTCCTCCTCACTCCAAAAGTGTGGCGTGGTCTTGCGTTTCGCCATGTTTATAAGAACTTCCTGGACTAAAAAGAGCAAGATTCCTTGCGAAAAAACATGCACAGAAAACAAATTCATGTTCCTTTTAATGGGGATATCCCGTTAGGCGTTTACATGACCAAATATTTGGGTTAGAAAAGGAGTAACCCAGGGGTCGTATTCGGGTTTTTAAAAACCGGAATATAAGCAAATTCTGGCTATTCAAAGGGGTTATTGGTGTTTATATGGCCGTGCGCAACCGGGTTATTGCTAATATTCCGGTTAGAAAAGGGTTATTGAGTGCATGTAAACGTAGTCCTTGTCATTCACATATCAGAGCAAAAAAATGCTTATTTTCTCCCCGGTTTGCTGTCAGCAGGAGCGGCGGCTGCAGAAAGCAGACGCGTTCATAGATGGTCTGAAATCGCAAAACGTAAAATTAACCATTACTTAAAGGGGACCTATTATGAAAAACAAGTTTTCTCTTGCTTTAACATATATAAAGTGGTCTCCCCTCAGCCTGCCCACTCAGAAGGAGGAAAGCAACCAAATTCTGCAGTGTCTGTTCAGCCGCCCGGATGAGCCGTCCAGTGTGATGTGGATTCTACGAGCCGTTCAGATTCTACTCCCGTTGTTACGTAACGAAAGGAGCAATTTACATAGGTTGTCCTCCGATGTGTGAAACCACGTCCACAACTAACTCCACCGGCCGGAACTTCCACCATTTTTTCGTAGCGGTGTATCGCGTCATTCAGGCAGCCAATCAGCACAGTGCCTCATTATCATAGCCCCGCCCACTCAGAATCCCACATAGAGAATGAGGTTAGAGACTGGGAAGATAAAGACATGGCCCAGAGGCTGAATTTCTATTTTATTTAGCAAAAACAATCAAATGCTTGATTTTAAGACATTCAAGGCCTGTTTAAAATAGGTATTACATGCCATAATAGGTCCCCTTTAAACATTATAAAATTAAGCATTGTAACATTCACATTAAATTACCTAATTTCAAACAGAGAGTTGTTTTCCGATTCATTGTTTGTCCAAAATTCATTGTATCAATGCAGCGTTTCTATGCAGGTCCGATTCTGGTCAGTGAAGTGGTGGTGGTGGAGGTGGGAGGTTTGGGGGGAGAACTAAGAAAAAGATCTGCAGAAACTTTGCTAGCTGGAGAAATGGAGCGCTTAAAAGAAAAAGTTTTCCAGACCGTCAGCAGCAGCAGGGGTTCCAAGATCAGCCACCAGAACCACCAACAGAGAAAAGTAGGGCACTGGCCGGGCCGACACCGGCGGCTGATAAAGGTTCGAGGCTCTTTAAATATCAGCCCACTTTTTAAAATAAGGCTTTTCCTGCACAACAAAAAACAGTGTTGACTACCCAAAATGTGTCATTTGCTCTGAGGTGCCAGCACACGAGAGCTTGAAGCCAAAACGGACAGCAATGCATGTTAAATTGAGCGTTGCAACTCAAAAAGGTTGAGAACCACTGCAGTATTACAAGAAGTATTACAATCTTTTGCTTAGTGCTTGGATAAAGAAAGTCTCTTAAAATATTTCATTAGTTTCTCCTTTCTTCTTGGAACAATCGTTCAGCCTTAACTTTGAATGGAAGTATGATGTTCAGTTTCAGGGATGTGTTGCTGGGTTCAGGGTTAGACTCTGGCTGGATCGCTTTGTCAGAGTTTTCCCAAAGCCACCCCTTTGTTGTACTGGTGAAACTTTTTGAATCATTGTCTTAGCATAAAAGCATAAAATTCTGACATCCCAGCAGTCCGAAAAAGGCTCCGCTGTTATTATTTGTTAGAATTTTCTCCATCTTGACTCCAGCCTCCTACATATAAAAAATTAATTTACAGAATGGTGTTATCGCCACCAATTTTCAGTCAGAGGATTTTTGCTTAGTATAGCCGGAGGCTTCTATGGTGTTGAGCTTTTTAAATGCTTAAATGTTTTCTTGTATCCTATCAAGTCAGTGGCTTGAACAAAAAGTTGTGGTCCAGTCTGTTTTTGTGCATGGGTTTACTAGATACATGTGATTTGATGCTCATTTATGCTACAATGAAAGACAAGCACAATGTTCTTAAGATGATAATATGCATGCAATGACCATCACTTTGAAGATGCCCGTTAGATATTCAGAGTGCTGATAGAAAAAGGGATTGGATTTAAAAGCTAGTCAAACTTCTTTTGGCAGCAGTGACTTCAAGTGAGTGCTTTTGGTTTTCAGGTCCGAAAAATTCTGTGAGGCAGTGATAGGCACCCAAGCTGCTCAAGCCTCATACGGGCCCATAATAGCAGCAGGACGTACTAGAGCTCAGCTGTGAATACTTTTGTAAATGGGAACAAGACACTTATGAAACCTGATTTTTCTTTGGCTATGGGGATAGTGAGTGGAGACTGTTATGAAACAAAGTCTTTATTAATATTTGTGAAGTTCCCAAAGGTATATAACAGAGAAGCTGGACATGTACATTAACTAAATGAAACATTAAATTAATATTTACTAGTACTAGTTGTACTGTATGTGCAAGCCCCATGCAGTGTAAACAAATCTCATGAACTCTTTAAAACTAACTAAAACTAACTCTTTAATCACAATAGAATACAGAAAACATCAAATGTAGGAAAGTGAGATATTTTGCAATTTCATAGAAAAATAGAGATACCAGATTGTCTCAAAAATATGGCACAGGGCGATGTTTACCACTGTGTAGCTCCTTCTTTTTTTTTAATACCTAGAGGTACCAGCAATGACAGGCCAGAAACCCATAAGCCAGTTTTTTTCATCATTGTATGACTTTTTTTTTTTTAAACATATATATGAGGGGGATCAGGGTGGGGGGCTCGTGAGGGGGGGCATCCGCTGCACGTCTGAAATGAGAGAAACACAGGAAAACAGACAACGGGCACACAAGCCTTTGGAATCTGCAAGAGAGAAAACAAACAAACAGAAACGAGAACAGGCAGAGACACAAACAGAAACCATTCCAGGTCTCTAAAACTAAATCAGGACTAGACTACTGCGATTAACTGTCCCCCAAAACTGTGAGGTGAGCATGTAAGTGGGTGAACAGGCGTGTCTGTCTTTGTAATTGTGTGTGTGCAAAGTGAAAATAAGGCGTTACCTGAACTGCAATTATAGTGGAGGAGGGAGGGCACAGCCACCTGAGAGACCAGGAGCCGACAAGCCCTCTTTTTTTCTTAACAACAGTCTATAACTGTCTAGGAACTGAAGAGACCAGTTGTTGGAGTTTCAGGAGAGGAATGTTGGTCTATTTTTGTCTGATTTAAGCTGCACATAAGTCCTCAATCTTTTTTGTTGTGTTTTTCATTTGATGATGCTCCTAATCTTGTCAGCTGGTGAAAGGTCTGGACAGCAGGCAAACTCTTCTACTATGAAGACATGTTTTTCTAATGCATGCAGTAAGCAGTTTGGCATTGTCATGCTGAAATATGCAAGGCTTTCCCTGTAAAAGACACAAATAACCCCTGTCCTTCAGCATTTGTGGTTCCTTTCTAGATGTGGCCAGTCTATAGGCACTGATGTGCCCCTGTACCATCAGAGATGTAGGCTTTTGAACGGAGTGCTAATTTTAAAAAAAACAGATGGTTCCCCTTCTTTCCCCTCCACACTAGTAAGAAGAAAGTAGAGGAGTCCTCACTACAAAAGTACAATCTCCGCCTAATGTAAATGTGTATTTACAGGGCCACATTTCAGTATTTCTTTAGGTTAACTACATTCTGACTCTTTGGCGATGTAGGGTAGACACCTGGTTCATATGTCAATAAATGTGATGAAGAAAGGGGTGAGCATTCTCAAGTTATAAGCTTTTTTGTCACCTTTGCCCTATGCTGATTTACCTTTTTCAGAGATTGGGGTAGGTCTAAATAATAGCCAAAAATAATAATTTCTCCCAAAAATGAAAGTTCACAACCATCCATTTCATTAATGGTTGACCCTAAAGATCACAAAAAACATGGTTGTGCTTTGTTCTAACTCGGGTAGGGGTATCTCAAAATTTGATGGCCTCTGCTACAGTACTATAGAGGTTGAACAACGTGGCTTTCAAAAAGAATTTTACATTTTGGTTTGCCTGATCACAGAACATTTTACACTTTGCTTTCTGTCCATTTTATGGAGCTTTGGCCCAGAGAGGATGGCAGTGTTTCTGGATCATGTTCAAATGTGGCTGTCTTCTTTGCATGATAGCACTATAACCGGTCGTTGTAGCAGGGCTAGCCAACTGTGCTCTTAGACAGTGATTTCTGGAAGTGTACCTGAGCCCATGCAGCGATTTCCATTACAGCTGTGTTGATGAGGGCCTGAAGATCACAGACTTACCATGTTCCTTTTCTGCCTTGCCCCGTCATTTTTGATGATATTGTGTACTTTAGATGGTGATATATTCAACAGTCTTTGCAATTTTATTCTGAGGAATATTATTCTGCAACTGTTTGACAATCAAAACCTGAACTGCCACTATACTATTTGGCATCTACAATACATTTCATTCCTCCAGTTTGTGTTTTTATGTGCATGGAACGATGAAGGTGGGCAAAGACATGTAATCCCAAAGTGACTGTGAACAAAGAGGCTCTTCAGTCCACACAGCTTGGATAATCCGCTGTGCACTTCTTTCCCATAAAAGGCTCTTTTTTAATTCCTCTTCCTATTTTCTGCTCCCCTTCTCAGACACTTTCTTTCATTTGAGTGGCCTCGTTTTCATCTCTTTTCCTCTTACATGCTCCTTTGCTGTCATGGCTGGTTCAGCAGCTGTGGCATTTGGGTCAGAAACTTGTCATTCTCCTTTTCTTCTCTACCTGGATATTTCTGGAAGCCACTTCGTTGTTCAATGTGCTGTTTGGGAAAGAAAAGACACGTAACTCCACAAAGCTTTGGTTCAGGTCTTTTTTCTTTTAAAACACGATGTGAATTGCACTGTCTCGTCGATACATGGACAATAATATTGCAACAATTAGGGGTGGGTATTGGGAAGGACCTCACGATACGATACGCATCACGATACTTGAGCCACGATACGATACACATTGCGATATCCCGATTATGCAATATCCCGATTATTATATTCTACATAGTTCACCGAAAAATTTAAAAATGCATTACACATTTTAAAATCCAAGTTGTATATATGTACATCAGATGATAGTGATGGATCTTAAAATCCGAGTTGCATGTTCATCAGATTATAGTGACAATTCATGGGACAAACTGAGTCAAAACAATGTTTTATTATAACTATACAAGCTAAAGTTACAACATATCTGTATATGTTTTTCATATTATTTACATCATATGAAATTAACATTAAATTTAGTATGAGGTTGCTTTAATTATGTGGCAAATGATAATAAACACAAGAAAGATGGTACTAAAACCAAGGACAGGCACAGTGATCAGTCAGTATAGATATAAATCCATAAATAAATAAACCTCTGTCCATTATTTTTCATTTTTTAAGGACAGGCAATAAAACCGGAGCTCAGTGCAGGGCCCTCCCAGGGTTGGTAGAGAGTGGCAATGCCCAGGACTGTCACTTAGGTAGGAGCACTGGGTGATATAATGGGAAAAAGATCGGGGATAAAAAAAAAAAAAAAAAATCGATATTCAAAATTTGAATATCGATATTGAATCAGCTGGAAAAGTATCGCGATATATTGCCATATCGATATTTTTGCCCACCCCTAGCAACAATATTGCTGTTTCAAGAAGATTTTATGTTGAAGCATAAGACATGATTCACATTACCTTTGTTCTTCACAGTGCTATAATGTCTTCTCAAGGCAAACCATTCACTCACAAGGGGACTAATAATAGACCAGGTCTGTTCAGCTGAGAATCCATCAGTTCATCCATTAAACTGCGTGATCACTTTGTCTCTCTAGGTTCTCCAGGCGATGGGCTACCCGACAGGTTTCGACTCAGATCTAGACCCAATGAGCTCAGATGAGAAGTCGGACGGTGAGGGGAAGAACGACACGTCCTCACACACTAGCAATAACCCAACACACTCCGTGGATGGTTCCAACACACTGGAGGTAAGAAACATGGGCATGCACAGGAAAAACGACCTGTCACATTAAAGTCCAAAGCAAATTTGTCTGATGGCGAATAATGCAGAACTTCTTAATTAAATCTTATATGTAGCTGACAACAGACTGCTCAGTTGTCAAATCTAAATATACGCTTATTGCTCTTTTACACTGACTGTATCTTAACTTTCTTAAATGCTGCCAGATGTTTGCTGTCATGTGCTGCTAATTCCACTTTAATCTTGTGACAGTCTCTGCTTATCATGATCCATCTCCCAGTTTTACTTCAGCAGTGTGTTTTTTTAACGAAGCAATGAAGTGCTTTTAAAATGAAATGACTTTTCTCTCCCCAGGTGCGAACTCAGGGTCCAATTTTAACGGCGAGTGGGAAGAATCCTGTTATGGAGCTTAATGAGAAGAGACGAGGCCTCAAATACGAGCTCATCTCCGAGAGCGGAGGCAGCCATGACAAACGCTTTGTCATGGAGGTGAGAATAATGCCACCGCGGACGGACTTAAACACGAGCGAAATGGTTTTCAGCTCGCATGCACTTGCACAGCTGTGCACTCAAGCTGAGGGAAGACGCGTACGGTGGCTGAAATATGTAATCAGAAACAGGCGGATCACCCAGCAGAGTCAATCAGTCAACTTGTTTCCTAAGGCAAGCTTGTTCTCTGTGGGGTGTGTTGTTTTCCAACACGCCTGGCTGCTCCATCGCACTGCTGACTGATTAGCAGGTCTACTTGACAGCAGGGCATTACCAAACAAGCTGTCCTGCTCAGAGAAGCTTGCTGGCTGAGCCACAGACAACAGATAAACATAACGTTTGGGCAACTTAATTATGATATTGTTAGATTTGGCTGAATGGTATCATGAAAGAGGAAGGCTTCTTATGTAACAGAAAAGACTGCAGCAATTGTTAGAATTTAATTCTTCTTCACCCAAAATACAGTTTTATGTATTTTTATGTATTTAGATGAGTAGAGCTCATTTAAATTAGGGCTGTGCGATTAATCGATTTTAAATCGTAATCGCGATTATGTAATTAGAACGATGTTAAAACGTGAAAATCGTAAAATCGATTTTTCACTTTTTTTTTTTTTTTTTTTTAACCTTGTCTGCACACATATTAATGATTGATGGAAATACCTCTCAATACCTGCAACAAGTGCCCCATCGGAGAGGCTCTTTAGTGTAGGAGGGGGCGTTGTAACCATGGTGATATACTAACATGCCACCGGGTAGACCGGCTCGTGTTCCTTGCAAAAAACTTGCAAATGTGAATAGCAAATGTAATGACTGACATTACACACCTCTACCTGCTTCATGGGTTGCATTATTATTTAGCATGCAAAGACCCAGTTTAGTTTAATTAGAAAATGTCTTGTTTTATTTAATTGGAAATATAACTTACTTTAGTTAGTTAGTTTAGTTACTAACTACTAACTAACTTACTGTATGGTTGCAAGTGCTGATTTACTGATTTTTTTTTTTCAGAGATAAAACTTTATATTTTATTATATTTTTTAAAACGTTTTTTCAACTTATTTTACAGAGTTTTGCACTTTATTCATTAATTTTTGGTTTAATAAGAGGAAAGTTTGCACTTAAAGCCCAATGGGGCAAATGTTCAATAAAAAAACTGCATATTTGAAATCATTTCTTTGCCTTTTGTCAATTCACAAAATAATCGTAATCGTAATCGAAAATCGGATTTTGAGAGAAAAAAATCGAGATTTTATTTTTGGGCAAAATCGAACAGCCCTAATCTAAATAAATGTTATCATTTGTGTGTCTGCTCGTTAGGTGGAGGTCGATGGACAGAAGTTTCGTGGGGCAGGCCCCAACAAAAAGGTAGCAAAGGCCAGCGCTGCTCTAGCAGCTCTGGAAAAACTCTTCTCTGGTCCCAACGCAGCTGCAAATAAAAAGAAAAAGATACTGCCTCAGGTAGGGAGACATGCACTTAGAGAGTGCATACCAGACATTGAGGGCACTGCATTCACTCTGAAACAACAACAACATATCAATAACTGTCTGTGTCATCGTTGGGAGGCTAAACTACATGATATGCGTTTGCATTTTACCCAGTAATCAAAAACATTAATCATATGTGCATAAAGGTTGGGGAGATCAGTCTTTTTGTAATTATCACTACTCTTTTACCCTTTTTTGTCAGTAAGCATGCTTAAATAAACATGTCCTTATCTCATATCCAATGTAGATTTGCTACTGCATATCTGCAACTACAGTACCTGGGTGTTAAGAGAAGTGATGGTCACGTACAACCTGCTCTGTTCTCTGTTCAGACTAAAGGAGCGTTGTCTGTGGCGGCAGCGGCCTCAGCAGTAGCAGCACAGGTAGCCAGAGGAAGAGGAAGAGCAGCCCTCGCAAGAGGAGCCTTCGTCAGCGCAGCTGCACCCGGATACGTCACACCAGGTAGTTGGACATTTGCTGTTTTTCGTTGGTGTGTTCTTTTTCCTTTTTTACAAGCATACAGTGAATATAAAATTGCTTTTCATCATAAAGTAATTGCACATTTTTAATGCACCATCCCCATCTAATGGTACCATCGGACTGTTATTGTTTTTGCTCCTACAAATTCCAGTTTGCGACTGTATTTTATGTATGAAACATTAGTTTTTGTAGATGTGGCCTTTTGTTTTTAGTTTCCCTAACAGTTCTTGACATTTTCCTCTTTCTTAGGCTGCTCGCTCCTTTGTCTGTAGCAAATAAACAGTGTTTCTTCTCCCTGAAGTTAAATTGTAAATATCACAGCCTTTAACAAATACCCTAGAGCAATCTGAAGGACAGAGGGGAGTCATCATGTCAATATTGTTAGCGTGACTGAAAACGTCATCTTCATCTTGAAAATATCTTTCCATTTTCTATACCAGCTTCTTCCTGTTCAGAGATATTTTTCAATAGTTTATCTTCCGCCATGTGTGGGCTTGAAAAACCCAAGGGGTTCACTGCTGGCTCATTCCTCCCTGCTTTAAGTTTCAACTTCCCTCTTCTGAGACACAGAGAATGAACAATGATTTGCAGTTGAAGTTACAGTAGCTGGATATAAAGCTGTGGACGTTGCATACTTCTACTCTGATCTGGTGATGTAACGATACCCTGCAAATCTGAGGGGCTCACTTAATGAGATGTTCTCAGACCTGGGCGGCTCCAGACGAGGCCACGCGGTTGTGTTATGTCAGATTTTCTTTCTAGATAATAGTCACTTTAGTTGTCCAAATAGATGCTTTTATAATACAGCCTATTTAAGGAGCGCGGTGTCCCTTCAGGGCCCTAATCCTAAAACTGTCTGCTCCAATTTAGGACCGTTAAATACTCATGCTGAATATGGTAAAAGGTGTGGCCAGGACTCAAATCAGTACAGGATTGAATTAGACCCTGTAACCTCTTCCCCAACAGGTTTTGGGACACCGTACGGCTACAGTCCTGCTGCAGCAGCTGCTCCTGCATACGGTACGTGCCTCCTCCCTCATCCTTCCTCCCTCCTTTTCCCATCTCTAACCCTCTTCCCTCCCTAACTATTCCTGGGGAGATTAATGATATCTGCAGCAAGTTTATGTAACACCTTGTGTACTATTTTTTCTCCGCTTTTTCGCATCACTTTTTCCACCCTTTTATAATAATCACTCATTTAGATTTTAACCAGTTTTTTTTAGGGTTTGACAGTTATCTTTATAAATATAGAAATCTGGCTCTTTATGGCTTTGTGCTTCAGTCAGATCGGCCTGTCTTCCTATCGATCTTTCTTTAACTAATTTTCCACTCACCCCTTGTTTCATGAGCTGCTCGCTACTTTCTCTCCTGTATTTCTTGAGTTTGGACCACTATTTTATCAGTAAAGTGTTATCTTCTGTAACTAGTTCTGACTTCGAATCTTCCTGAAACTGACTATGATCATGATGACACGGGAAAAGTTATACTTGCAGTCCTTTGCCCCCACTAGGAATGGGCGATATTTTACCGTTCACGATAAACCGTCAAAAAAATTCCTCACGATAAGAATTTGTCATCTCATGGTAAAAACGATAAATTCCCGTTGATAATGTTTTTGTGTAAAGATGATGATTTATGGTTCTGCGTTAAATCCACCCACAACATATGTGAAGGAAGGAAGGAAGGAAGGAAGGAAGGAAGGAAGGAAGGAAGGAAGGAAGGAAGGAAAGAAAGAAAGAAAGACGGGAGAAAAGAGGAAGGGAAGAAGGACGGAGAAAGCAGGAGGAAAGAAGGAAGGAAGGGAAAAAAGAAGGAAGAAAAGAAGGAAGGAAGGAAGGAAGGAAGGAAGGAAGGAAGGAAGGAAGGAAGGAAGGAAGGAAGGAAGGAAGGAAGGAAGGAAGGAAGGAAAGGGGAGAAGGAAGGGAGAAAAGAGGAAGGGAAGAAGGACGGAGAGAGCAGGAGGAAAGAAGGAAGGAAGGAAGGAAGGAAGGAAGGAAGGAAGGAAGGAAGGAAGGAAGGAAGGAAGGAAGGAAGGAAGGAAGGAAGGAAGAAGGAAGGAAGGGAAAAAAGAAGGAAGAAAAGAAGGAAGGAAGGAAGGAAGGAAGGAAGGAAGGAAGGAAGGAAGGAAGGAAGGAAGGAAGGAAGGAAGGAAGGAAGGAAGGACGGAGAGAGCAGGAGGAAAGAAGGAAGGGAAAAAGGAAGGAAGGAAGGAAGGAAGGAAATGAGCCTGAAAGAAAGAAAGAAAGAAAGAAAGAAAGAAAGAAAGAAAGAAAGAAAGAAAGAAAGAAAGAAAGAAAGAAAGAAAGAAAGAAATGAGCCAGAAAGAAAGAAAGAAAGAAAGAAAGAAAGAAAGAAAGAAAGAAAGAAAGAAAGAAAGAAAGAAAGAAAGAAAGAAAGAAAGAAAGAAAGAAAGAAAGAAAGAAAGAAAGAAAGATAAATTCCCGTTGATACGTTTTTGTGTAACAAACATGGCGGATCTGAGAGAGAGATAGATTTATAGTTACAAAGGTGGAGTTGAATTGGTATTTTTTTTATCGTCATTTTTATCGTTATCGGGATAAATGCCAGAAATTATCGTGATACATTTTTTAGTCCATACCGCCCATCCCTAGCCCCCACACATGTCTTTGATAAAACAAAAAAAAAAGAACAGAACGCTGTAGAGTAGAGAACAACCACTTCTTCTTATTGAGCTCAATAAGTAGACACAATTTCTGCACTGTCATTGTCTTTTCAGCTCGGATGAGCAGAACGAAGAACCTTGGCCTATTGCAGGCAGCACAGCTCTCTCTTAGTTCATCTCCATGCACCATTCCCTGCCATCTCACACATCCGTAGAGGCATAATTGAAGACATTTAAAGGCAAAAATGTACTAATTCTTGACCTTTTCCAGCAAAGGTATTGGAGAGAAATTGGCTCCAGCCGTCTCACTGTCACACAGTCGTGTTTACCTCAACAGACTCAGCCTTGTTCCGTGTGTGTACACATGTGACGTTGGGGAGCCTCTCTGTCCTTTGTACAGCCTGCAGTTTGAAAGGACCTTATGTGTTTCAGAAAACTGGTCTAAGGCCCCTGATAGGTATGAAGTCTCCTGACCCCCCCGAGACTGAACTCTGGAAGGAAATAGTTTCCCTTCACAGGGGGGGGCTTGGCACTGGGGGTTCTCTGTTTGCCAAGATGTCATTTTTTTAAACCAGAAAATAAACATTTAAAAAAATTATATTATAGTTGTTTTTAATGTTTTTCCCGTTTCTTTTTCCTGCTTTGTCAGTTTGTTTTGCGTTGCTGCTTTGAGTTTGTTGAATGCAACAACATAAAGCTGCTGCGCTTAAAATATTAAAAAAGTAATGTAGAAGAATATATTATTACATCATAGAACCTGAGCTCAGAATAACAGAATAAAGAGCAGTATTTTATAAAACAAGTCCATGAGATTGTCCCTTTTAGGTCAAGTGCGAAAGTTAGTTTTCTTTATAAAATATTTGATAGAACATTATCTGATTATAGTGGGTATTATAAGTAGACCAATACAACATCAGATGAATGACAGCACATAACTTGTTTGGTTTTTTGTTGTTTATGTACCGTATTTTCTGGACTATAAGCCACTACTTTTTTCATGGGTTTTCAACCATGCGGCTTATACAAAGGTGCAGCTATTCTGTGGATTTTTCTTCCACTGCTCAGGCGCTCTAACCGGAATTAGAATCAAAACTAAGACAAAATAAATGCAAAGAAGAATACACTACTTCTTCTTTAGCAGATAGAAGTAGGTAGAAACAGATTTCAAACAGATAAATAGATAAATAAATTATTTTCTCTTGGTTCTGTCCCGTTTTAATCAGCAAAGTTGCTGCCGTGTTAAAATACACTGTTAGGAAAGGATCTATTTAGGTACAAACATGTACATCATTTACAGTTCAAAATGGTTCTGTACATGTAGTAAATATCTAATCTAACAACATAAATATCTGCAGCTTGCATATCTTTTTTTTTTTTTTAAATAGAGCGGATGCGACTTATATGCAGGTGCGGCTTGTATATCGTTTTTTTATTATTTTTTAAAAAATAGAGCGGGTGCGGCTTATATGCAGGTGCGGCTTATATTCCAAAAAAAACAGTATTTATTTATTTCATTTTATTAATGAAGCCAAACAAGAAAAAGACAACAACGTGACAATGTTAAGTACTTCTTCCTGCTTCTATGTGACTGAGGAGAGGAAGTTGCAGTCAGGTGCTGCTCATCATCATCCCTTGATGGTCATCAGCAGATGTAAAGACCTATAGTTTGGTGGTCTGAAGCACTCAGGTGTGTGTCAATGTTTATAGAAGTACAACCCAACAAGAAGCATGAAAATGTTAGCTGAATTACGATTAGAAGAAGCCCTTTTCTGTCCAAAAAGAATCCAGAAGCATCACTGAGGTTCACTAAAAAGGATGTGAGCCACAAGACTTTTTGTGGTTTGTTCATAGGACAGATGAGACCAGGGTGGAGTTGTTTAGCCTTAATGCCCAATGCTAAACAGAACGGCCGCTTACCCGCTGTCCAGCACACCAGAGGAGTGGTGATCTGCAGCCACAGGACCTGGGCACCATGCAGCTAATGATTGAACGTAAACTCCTGTACATCAGATTATACTAGGAACAAATGTACAATAGCTAAAGCTTGATCAACGGTAGACCATGCAACAGGACAGTGGTCCACAGCAAACCAGCAAATCTACATCAGAACGGCTGAAACAAGAATCGAGGTTTTGGACCGGCCTAGTCAAAGTACCGAGTACAGACCTAAACCCAGTGGTAATGCTGTGTTGTAAAGAAGAATGAGCCCAAATTTCATGCGTGAACTGACTACTTCAAGTTATGGCTGCTAAAAGTGGATCTGTTGTGTGGTGCTGTTGACTCACACGTGTTCTTTCTTTATCGGCTTCGTTTTGTGGCCCAACACTTGAGTAGTCAGTAGTAATCAGCCAGTCAAGCAGACTATCACCATAGTTGTGTGTCCGGTTCCAGTTTTAACAGCTGTTGAAGCCTTTTACAGTATGCTTGATTGTCCTTTTTGGGTTCTAAATCTAAGCTGTTATTTTAGATGAGTTTTTCATAATCAAACTAATCAAAATGAAGCTACTTTGAATTTAATCTCTAACCCAAGCCATTTCTTTTCCTACCCCTTTAAAGCAGCACAATGTAACTTTCAGCTTTTGTTGAGTTTGGCGGCTCCTTTGGACAAAAGCGGTAGTGCTTTACCAGTAGTGTGGCAGGGTTCCTACTAGGGCTGTTCGATTTTGCCCAAAAATAAAATCTCGATTTTTTTCTCTCAAAATCCGATTTTCGATTACGATTACGATTATTTTGTGAATTGACAAAAGGCAAAGAAATGATTTCAAATATGCTGTTTTTTTATTGAACATTTGCCCCATTGGGCTTTAAGTGCAAACTTTGCTCTTATTAAACCAAAAATGAATGAATAAAGTGCAAAACTCTGTAAAATAAGTTGAAAAAAAGTTTTTAAAAATATAATAAAATATAAAGTTTTATTTCTGAAAAAAAAAATCAGCAAATCAGCACTTGCAAACATACAGTAAGTTATATTTCCAATTAAATAAAACAAGACATTTTCTAATTAAACTAAACTGGGTCTTTGCATGCTAAATAATAATGCAACCCATGAAGGAGGTAGAGGTGTGTAATGGGGCACTTGTCGCAGGTATTGAGAGGTATTTCCATCAATCATTAATATGTGTGCAGACAAGGTAAAAAAAAAAAAAAAAGTGAAAAATCGATTTTACGATTTTCATGTTTTAACATCGTTCTAATTACATAATCGCGATTACGATTTAAAATCGATTAATCGAACAGCCCTAGTTCCTACCATGCTCCTCAAAGTTACATAGTACCAGTGAGGGGGATACAGACCCCTCAGACCATGACAGAGGTGTCATTAAACCTGTTGTAAGTTGATGTACCATTACAAGGACTCTGGAAATATGATATTAAGGTGGAAAAGTTACATAGTGCTGCTTTAACTTTCCTTTCCTTCCTTCTTGGATCATCTAATTACTAACGCGGGCTGCCACCTCGCGTGCACACATTCCTGTCTGCTCTCGCACATTCACACTCCCCGCTCTGGGAGCCCTGCTTCTCTCGCTCAAACTTATGTGGACAGACCTGTAGCCTAGCGTGTGCTACAGCGAGCATAGAGAGTCTTGGTGATGTGTTGCCCGGGACTTATGCAGAGCTGTGCTCTTCTCATGTCTCCCCTCTAGGTTTGCCCAAGAGAATGCTTCTGTTGCCTCTCATGAAAGTGCCTGCCTACCCCGTCCCCCACTACCACTTCTTTTAGCACAGGAGACACACATACCAAATGCAGCCAGCCTTTTTCTAGGAGGGAAACTCAGTCTGTTCTTTTTCTACACTGTCAGTGATGGGGAAAGGATCAAGGACAAGCTTTTTTTTCCCCCTTTTTTTTAAACTTTGTTTATAGGTTTATTTTTCTTACTGTTTTGGAAAAAAAAACCTTTTATGAATCAAGAACTGCGAGTTTAAATTCTTAAACATGAAAAACTTGAAGGATTTGTACTGTGAATTGTTACGTCAGTCTTTGAGTCTAAATCATATATATATATATATATATATATATATATATATATATATATATATATATATATATATATATATGATCAGCTTTTTCTTATTTTGTTCCTCCTTTGCTTAGAAGACGACGTTCTTTGCAATTTTAAGACACACAACACATATTCTGTGTATAAAGAAAGTAATAATGGGAGCTGTGTGTAGAAGAATAAGTCATTACTGCTGAAAAATGAATAAAGTCTATCTCGAATAAAAGCTCAACGGTAACTGTTGTGCGTCTGATTTAAAAGCTTTCAGCTGATGGGAGACACAGTTATGTTTGTTTTGACTTGTATTTTACCATACTGTAGACGTGTCACCTGGGAGATTATTGCACTTGAAACCCGCATAGACTCCTGTTACTTCACAATATTTAAACATCAAACTTCAAGCTGCATCCTGCTGATATAAATTCAGTCTTTCCACTTACGTCAGCATCACTCGCTGCATCATTTTGACCTACAACTCCTAAATACTCTGAGAAAAAGACCCAAAGACAAATGGTGAAATTAAAAAACTCTTAAAATCCTTTATTTCTTATTCAGCTGCACAATCTCATTACTGTATTTGGATTAATGTTTGCAGCTTTCCCACAGATATCATACATTTTGTCCTTCAATCATATTTAAAGCTTTCATTTGCCATCTTAAAATGCCTTACTGCAGATTTTTTTGTTGATTTATGTTCTGCATAATGAATTTATCAACGCCTTTTATCTCAGCAGCGTTTGAATCTGCATTTATTTCCCCTTATTGAGAATAGGCCATAACAAGTTCATGTAGATTTAAACCAGTGTAAGAAAAGTGGGAAAAATAGCAAAACGTCACTGAGTGTTTTTATGTTTATGTGTCATTGTTTTGCTGTATTGTTGTTTTCCTGTGTGGTTTTTTTTCATCTTTTGTGAATTGAATTCCAACTAAGTCACAGAAAACAAGTTTAACTATACAGTACCTCAGTGATATAAGTAAAAGATATTTGTAAGATTAGCAAATATTGACAGAAAACAAACTGCACCTGGCTGAGAGAGTTACAGTACCGGAGATCCAAAACAGACCAGCCCTTCACCTCATCTCGGTCCCGGCCACCGAGTGATAACCCCGACGATGTCTCCATGGTTACAGCTGAGAGGCGCAGCCATTGGATGAGAAGACCCAGTGTCTTGTCCAATGGTTGGTTGAGCTCCACAAAATTACAAACCTCTCAAAGGCAAATTTGTTCTCAAGGCTTTCAATCTCACATGATTGAAGATGCTTTTTTTTTTCTTCACATGTTGCCTATGTTGTGTGTTTTTACTGATATTATTTTGTTTTATGTATATTGTTTCCATGGATCTTTTTATGTGTGTGTTAATATTTGTTATTTATTTTAGAAAAATGTACTTGTTCCCTGTATGGCACGTTGGAAATGATAAACTCAGCTTAGCAAAGAGACCAGAAGTAAATGTTTACCAACCCAACTAAGACCTATGGATATTAAGAGGTATTTGTGATACCTCTTAATAGGGCTGGGCGATATGGACCGAAAGTCATATCTCGATATTTTCTAGCTAAATGGCGATACTCGATATATATCTCGATATTTTTTCTGTGCCTTAATTGAGGTTTCCCCCAAAGCATTATAGCATAGCATCTCTGTTAGCTTCATTTTTTCTGAGGCAAACCCTTAAAAAAACAGTCAGTTTTAATACAAAGCCTCGTGCCAAATGTCACACAGGTTCCTTTATTAACAGAGGTCTGCACAATATCAAAATGTATAAAACAAATGAAATAAAAATAAACTGCCTGCATAAATAGAATAAAAATGCTTCTTGAATAAAATAAAACAAATATCCCTTTCCTGCATTAATACAATGTAGACAGTAACAGGCAGACTTTTCCACTGAGGTTGACAGTTGTGCAAATAACAAAACATTTGTGCAAATCTCAAATAAAACATTCAAGTCAATTTGTCACAAAATAAGCTATATCAAAATCATTAAAAAAAAAAATGTAAAAAAAAAAAATAATAATTTTTTTTTTTTTAAATCGATATAAACGATATTGTCTCGTACCATATCGTGTTTGAAAATATATCGATATATATTAAAATCTCGATATATCGCCCAGCCCTACCTCTTAATATCCATGTTTAGCTTGAGTGTTGAGCAAGTTATTTCCAAAATCATGTTTTCAGTCTGCAACACATTTTCCTCACACTCTTAATTATGGCAATGACTTGTGCACATTTAGTATACTGTAGTTTCTGTGACATCCAGTTATAGTTTATTTATTCTAGGCAAAATAAAAGGGAAATATTTTCATAAGTGTGAGGTTACCAGGTAACCAACAGTCGCGAAAAAAAAATATATAAAAACTGTTTTAAAGTAGTCCCACGGATACTCTCCTCCTAAACTGCAATCAGGTGGTTTAAAGGGAACTATACAGGACTCCTGACGCTACATTCCCCACCAAGGCAAAACTTTATTTTGCAAACCGTACTTTTGAGCCCTGATCCTCCTCTCCATCCATCTCCATTTAATTTGGCATGATGTCTTTTGCAACAGTCCACTTTTCCTTTCCCAGAGGGAGAGGAGTAGCCTGCAAACCGCTGCGGTCCATTTATTGGTAGTTTGATTTTGTAAAGTTTTGACAGAAGCAGGCTAGTAGAATCCGGATCATATTAAGTGCTGCATCCAGGTGTTTTTTATCTTCTTGTCTCATTTTCCTATCAGCTTATGACAAAGAAATTCATTAGCATTCCAAAATGTCGATCTGTTGTTTTGATTCTGCAACCCATATACGTAGTTAATGAAAAATGGATGTTAATATCATCGTGGACGTCATGTTTTACTGCAACATACCAGTCAAGTGTTTGCATCATTCCGGTGTACTTGGAGTAAAATTAAAGAAACACTAAATCACATATGTTTAGCTGTGTTTGCGCTATTTACTGACTCGTTCTGTTCTTCATTGTTGCAGGTGGTCTGTTCATTGACAATCCTTTTTACCAGCCACGTACCATCGCACCTTTCATCATCCATCTGGGTCCACAGGATCTCTTCTCTGACTTCTAAAGGCAGCAGGTTTTTGGATACGGTCTTCACACTTAGCTGTCTGTAAACACAGATCACCCGGCTGCACACACGCCCACCTGTTTTTCTGTCCCTCACAAGTGGGCCGCCTTTCTACCCAGATTCAGAGCGGTTTCGCTTTGAAAACGCCCGCTGGAGAAAACCGTCTGACCTGCTGACCCCGAGAGCCTCAGAGTTCCTCCCTCTCTCTCTCTGCTTTCACCTCTCTCTCCACCCAGATTATTCTCCTCAGAGGGGAGCGACTTTACACGAAGCAATACTGCGAGAAACGTTCGGCTGTGACTCTGGAGAACGGGGCTGAACTTTAGTCTTTCTTATAGCAATACACCTGAACTCGTCTCTTTGAGCTTACTTACTTGAGAAATGTGAATGTCCAACAGAGTTTTACTCAACACTGCTTTGCAATAGCTGATTTTGATTGTATATTTATTGTATGTGTGTACGTGTGACTATAACAAGACTATATACACATAGGTACGGTGTATTTCTATAACTATGTGTTGACAATATTCATATATGATTATGTATTTATGTAAATACTCTATAAAGTATAACTATTGTTGTTATAAACTATTTTAAATTATAAAGTGAAATGTAACTGTAATATCACAGTATAGCTTTCTTCCAATTTTATATACACTGAGCAACTGAAGCTAGTTCTAGACGATGCAATATTATCTTTGGTATTCTTATTAACCCATGCTAGTAGAATATTACTGCTACCCTCGTTCCCTCCCTCCCCCTCTCCTCTGTCTTGATGTCTCTCTGAGCATGCACTCTCCTGCTTGGAGTTTGCCCACACGGCCCCAACGCATTCATAACCCAGTCACACATACTTCTCCTGTCAGAAAGCACATTTTCTATATTCTCACTGCTGGCAGGGAATACTGTTGTTACAAATGTTGCCCGTGCGCTCCTCCCACAGCATTAGTGGACATGCAATCATCAGTCTCATCCTTGCTGTCCTCACAGGGCCCAATAAAGCACATCCTCCAGCACTCCTGGCTTCTGCACACACACACACACACACACACTCACTCCTCAGTCCTCTTCTTGATGGCTAGAAGTGACGCTGCTAGTGGCAGACACAGCTTTACTGTACATAAGGCACAAACTTCTGACAGGCTGAGTACAGATAAAGAGCAGAGGAGATGCCTGATCGATGTGGAGCCTGGAATTGCTGCAGCAATTCAGTGTGCAGTAGGGATGGGCGGTATGGACCAAAAAATGTATCACGATAATTTCTGGCATTTATCCCGATAACGATAAAAATGACGATAAAAAAAAATACAAATTCAACTCCAACTTTTTAACTATAAATCTATCTCGCTCCCAGATCCGCCATGTTTGTTACACAAAAACGTATCAACGGGAATTTACCCTTTTTTATTTCTTTCTGGCTCATTTCCTTCCTTCCTTCCTTCCTTCCTTCCTTCCTTCCTTCCTTCCTTCCTTCCTTCCTTCCTTCCTTCCTTCCTTCCTTCCTTCCTTCCTTCCTTCCTTCCTTCCTTCCTTCCTTCCTTCCTTCCTTCTTCCCTTCCTCTTTTCTCCCTTCCTTCCTCCTTTCCTTGTTTTCTCCCTTCCTTCTCCCCTGTCCTTCCTTCCTTCCTTCCTTCCTTTTTCCCTTCCTTTCTTCTTTCCTCCTGCTCTCTCCTTCCTTCTTCCCTTCCTCTTTTCTCCCTTCCTTCCTCCTTTCCTTCCTTCCTTCCTTCCTTCCTTCCTTCCTTCCTTCCTTCCCGTACGGTGTGCGTGGATTTAACAAAGAACCATAAATCAGTTTTACACAAAAACATCATCAACGGGAATTTATCGTTTTTACTGCGAGATGACAAATTCTTATCGTGAGGATTTTTTTTGACGGTATATCGTGAACGGTAAAATATCGCCCATTCCTAGTGTGCAGTGTGTGTGCACATGTTTCTGAGGTTTGGACGTCTTGAAGCTTGAAGGAAGGAGTCAGGCCCAGTCCCATTTCTTCCTCTTGGCCTCATGCTGCCTCACAGAAATCTGAAAACAATTATCACACTTGTATTTGGTATTGGAAGCGATGTAGAAAGAAAAATATTGTATTCCTCATCTGAGGCTAAGAAGAACGTAAACTTCTCTTATTATATTCTCAGTTAAATTACTCAAGAGGAAGCAAAACCAGCATCTGTGAATAATAATTAGTAGTTCAATTGTGTACTGAGAATGTTTACTCTTCCCATAGGACATATTAGATTTATGTACATAGAAGCATATTCCATTAACTCCCACTTGCGTTCATCAGACAATGTTTATGGTCTGTGGTGCGCATTTGCAGTCCAGACATAGGCGCAGCTATTATTCCTCACCTTTAACGGAGACGTCAGTCAGCATAGACAGAATCTGCATGAGAAAGCTTTGAATCTCCTCCTATTCTCCTTGATCTGATACCAGTTTGATCCGCTGAACTTTGATTCAAAAGGATTGACGTCTGAGAAAGAGTCCGTAGACACAGCAAGCCCTCAAAGTCAATAGTTCAGGACGTTTAGTCAAAGAAGGTGCCATTTTTGACACTGTTTTTGAGACCATGAAAGGATTTTTTGTAGCTTAAGTCAAGATGAAGTTTTGATTGAGACTCTGAAGGTAAAGTTCAGAATGGTGTTCAATTGTTACACTCCTAAGAGAACAATAAAGCCTTTGTTACGCTGTTATTAAACCTTCTAATGTGCATACATTGGACCGTCTTTGAGAAACTGTGTTTCTTTTTTAAACAAAAAAAACCCCTGCATCCCTGGATAATAAGGTCCTTTCACTTAGACGACTGTTGTGCTTCACCTTGGCTGCCTGTTTTTTTAATACTTCATTACAATATGTCAAACTTTTTTTCTATTTTACTTTCATTCTAGGTTTGGTGAGATTGAAGCGCTTTGCTCAAAATTGTCATCCTTGTGTTAAAATCACATGCAGGTGTACAAGTCGTTCCTGTAGTGTGTCAGAATAGGCTCACTCCATCAGCCAAGAGTTTTCTCCCTCCGTCCCTCCCTCTGCCCTGGTTCTCTCTCCCCAGATGGCCCACATTAATAAGGCAGACAGTCAGACCTCAGTGAGCAACCTTTTCATTTCCCCTCACATTGAACAGACACGGAGGAGGAGCCACCCTAACTACTGACCCTGTCCTCTCTGTGTGTCGGGTGTTTGAGCGTATACGGAGCGGTGGTGGACTGAGAACACGAGACACGCTGTCGCTGTAAAACTGGCTCAGTCTGGTGGCTTATGGCTTGTCCACAGTCAGACATGGTGTTGTGTGCTGGTGATTTATTATCTCTTCCTTAGGGCTTGTTAGAACGACGGAGTATTAGGGCCAAACAAAAAAACAAAAAAAGGAAATTACGAGAATAAAGTCATAATGTAATGAGAATAAAGTCGTAAAATTATGAGAATAAAGTCGTAATATTACGAGAATAAAGTTGTACTATATTATAAATATATAAATATAACTTCACAAGATGCTCAAGGTTCTTCATTTTAACACAGGGAGAAGACTGCTCTTCCTGTTAGAGTTCTCATAAATTACCACTTTATTTTCATAATATTATGACTTTATTCTCATAAATTACCACTTTATTCATTACGACTTTATTCTCGTAATTTTACAACTTTATTCTCGTAATTTTACGACTTTATTCTCATAATATTACGACTTTATTCTCATAATATTACGACTTTATTCTATTACGACTTTATTCTCACAACATTACGACTTTATTCTCGTAATTTTACGACTTTATTCTCATTATATTATGACTTTATTCTCGTAATTTTCAAATTTTTTTTGTCTTAGTTTGGCCCTAATACTCTGCCTGAAGCTTTTTTCTCTATAAGAGTTCATATTGTCCATAAGAGTGAACGTCAGCATGCATGGTTATTGGTTTTGTTTGTGTCTGTGACGGATGGGTGACCTGTCCAGGGTGGACCTGTCTTCTTACCCACTGACCTCAAGGATAGATCCAACCCCTTCCACAACCCTGGGCAGGAGGAACCAGCTCCAGAGGTCTTGTCACCATCACAGAACCAGTGGAGTCATATTATCACCCTTTTGGTTTTGGTTTTTCTAATAAGCTGACACAATTTTCTAACTTCGTAAAAAATGCTTTGGTCAAAATACCACAGAATTACAGTAGCCAAAGCACCTTTTTCATCCACATCTTTACAGCTCCATTCATAGCAGCCAGCTTCAGGGGGACTCTACTCCACCCTCCTGTTCTGGCATTTTGCACCTCCTTTGAAATGTGTGTTGTAGCTTATTCCTGACCTTTTCAAGGAACAGCAAGCGCAGCATCATGTGATGAAGGAAGGACATATAGATGGGGAGGCTGGCTGGTTCTGTTCTGACCGTTGCAGGTCTGAAGGGCTGTATGGATAAGAAAATAGGTGGCCTGTGCTGCTCCAAAGTGTGGGTAGTGATTTCAGTCACCCAACTAAATGGTCTGAAGCACAAGTAGTCATTTATTTAATGTTGTGTTTCTTCCAAATCCTTGCTCTAATGCTGCTGTTGCTTATCCAGGTGGCTGCAAATAAAACTCATCGCTCCACCATAGATTTATGGAAGATGTCCAATGTCTCTGTATCAATTAAAGACTTTGTTTTTCTAAAAAATGTGTAGAAATATGAGATAAATACATTTTTCATCAATCTGGCAAAGGGACAAGGAAGTAGCATGTGGTGTAAACAGTTAGTAGGTTAGGCGTGTGTAGTGATGATTTAGACGACATAAGTTAGGTCACTTAGAAAGTCTTTCTTCCATCAAGGCCAGCGCTCTCTTTCTCTGTTACTGTGAGTTTCATCGCGTTCAGCTGCGTTGCTTTTGTGTAATCTGGCTTCCTGACAGATAGCAGTGACAAAGGTTGAAGATCTAACTAATGCTGCTGGCTTCACAATCCACGGAAAGTCCAGATTTATATTCAGAGCATAGAGGATTTAAAGGGAAGCCGAGGAGCTGGCGTTCTTGTAAATCCATGCAGCTCTGGACTGGAAGGTGACAATGCCCCATCGTAAAAAACAAAACTCTCAGAGGTCATTTAGGCCGTGAAAGGCTCAGAGTAATGTCTGTTTGGATAACGTCCAGAGTTTGATGGTTGTTTTTTGGGAGACTTGTGCCCCATTTCTAGCGTTGTTGTCATTCCCCCGGCGCTCCGTGAACAGTGTCACTGAAGACGCGCTCATCGCTCTTACACTTGTCTTCAGCTCGTGTTCAGCTAAAGCTACACCCATAAATCTAAAAAGCACAAAATGCGTACGAGCAGTACACCCACACATTGTACTCAGGGCTACCTGACACACAAACACACACACACACATACACAAGCACACTTACTACACATGTAAATATGTGGGTATTTAAAAGACAAGCACATTGAAACAGTTGAGGCATCTGTTGCTCTGTGGATTGTATATTTCTGTGTAGTGTGAGTCATTGTGGTTAGGCCTTGTTTGTATTGAGGATTTGACCCTGTAGAGCTGAAAAACGCATCCCCACTTCCTGCAGTTATCATGGTGCTTTGTGAGGGGCTACCTGTAGCCCTGGATGTAATGGAAAGAAAGGAGGAGTGTTCTCATCAATAACTTTTTGGCACCACATATTGCAGCCTCACATGCTCCAACACGTCCAGTAGTTAATGATTTCAGAGGGACTTTTTCCTCACCCAGTAATATCATTCTGTTTTGACCCCAAAATGTTTATCCTGGTAAAAGAGAAGTGTATATTGCAGGGATTCCTTTTGGACAACCCTTTTTTCTTTTTTTTTCTTTTTTTGTTCCCCCTGCAGGATGAGATTTATCCAGACACCAAAGATTTTCACAAATCTGATTAATCTGCAGAGATGAGAAACGGTAGAAGATGGGATCTCATAGCCACCATGTAGACGGCTCTAACTTTGCTTTTTCCTGGGAGTAAATGAAACCTCAGAAGAAACCCCGTATCCGGTTCATAACTGGGGTTTAAGTCAGCAGATTGCACTAAATGTATTGAGTGCCTGAGGTAGAACAGCTAAAGAAACACGCCGAAAGTTCATTTACGACTCATCCTGAGCTCTGCAGAGCTGCAGAAATAGACCCCGGCTCACGTTTCCACCGATGTAGCGAAGGTAACCAGACCAAGTGCTGAACTCATCGTTTTCTCTGGGTGTGCGTGCACTCGTGGAGGAGGGTGGGGAAGGTGTTGAGGGTGTTGCACACCCATATGCACATGCACAAGCATGTACACACAATACTGCAGTCATATTGAGCGTGCCGTTGCATACGCCCTACTCGTAGCCCACTGATGGTTTTTAAGTCCTCATTACTCATCAAAACATTATGGTTGGGAATGTACACTGTTGCTATAGTGATTGTTGAGTATAATGTATTTACTCCTAGAAAGAGTAAATGTGCATTTTTTTGTAGAGAAGCATATATACAGAATATATATGGTTAAATACACACATATATATAATACACACATCTATATATCTTTTGAAATGCCTGTGTGTGAGGGTTATTTTGGGCACATCTAACCACTTAAGAGTCAAATGTTCCCCCTTATTTCATTTTATTAATGTTGTTTTGACGAACGTAACTGTTCCTGAGTGTTTCGTTTTTCTTGTAAATATCTTTTTTTTTTTATTTTGTGGGAAAAGGGGATTAAAACAAATGTTCTACGATGTTGCCTATGAATTTATAATGTGATATCTGTTTTCAGGATCTATTTGATCGACTAAACTATTAAAGTTATCAAATATTACAAAGTTGTGTGTAACAGAGGCCACTGACGATGAATGATGGAGTCATTTAAACTGGTTGTGTTGATTGTTTTTGATCCGTAGCAACATTCGCTGCAGTGATGAGCTGCGGTTGTCACTGTTCCTGACATAACCTATGCTTGACTAACTGAAAATAAAAAAAGTGCTCAATCTCTATATTGTTGTAAATGGTTTCTAAAAATGAAGTCCCTGGTCTGATTTTAGCTTTTCATTAACAAAAACAATTATGTTACAATTGTAATGTTTTTTTAATCTTCTTTTTACAATGCCAATGACAAAACAGTTGGTACCGTTGACTATACAAAAAAGAACTGGACCAAACGTTTATGACATCAGCCAACAGTTTCTAAAGTTCTGAGTACCAGATTTTGGATCTGTGGGGAATCTCATGGTCACAAGAACTGCTTCTTCACACCCTTGTAGGGTTGCCACCCGTCCCGTAAAATACGGAATTGTCCTTTATTTGAGAAAAAAATGTTGCGTCCTGTATTGAACTAATACGGGACACGATTTGTACCGTATTTTCATTAACTTTTACACCATAAACCATATATGAATATATGAAATATTGAAATAAATTAACTTTTACACCAAATTCTAGTTGAATTATTTAAATGAATTAACTTTTACACCATATTCTAGTTGAATTATTGAAATAAATTAACTTTTACACCATATTCTAGTTGAATTGTCGAAATAAATGAACTTTTACACCATATTCTAGTTGAATTATTGAAATAAATGAACTTTTACACCATATTCTAGTTGAATTATTGAAATAAATTAACTTTTACACCATATTCTAGTTGGATTATTGAAATAAGTTAACTTTTACACCATATTCTAGTTGAATTATTGAAATAAATTAACTTTTACACCGTATTCTTCACCTGTAGGCTATATTATACATCTCGGGCTGATGTGGACGTACGTAGCATAGGAGGATATTTCAGTTACTAGTATGGTTGGATGTCTGTACAGTCATGCAAGTTCAATGCTATTAAAGTACTTTAAACTTTAAATCAAAGCATTTTGTTTTTTCATATAAAATAAACACATTTTTATTCAGTTTAGAAGTTTTGGGGCTTTTTTTTGGCTCCTGCGCTGCTGAAATCAGGGCGTCCCTTATTTCTATTTCTGAAAGGTGGCAACCCTAGTGGGGAATCTCATGGTCACAAGAACTGCTTCTTCACACCTTTGGTTAATCCAAAAATAGGCAAATGGGTGAAAAGAACAAGTCTGGCGCTCAACTGGAACATGCCCACCTTCCCTCCGTTACCAAACACTAGCTATTTTAGCTTATATTAGCTTAGCTTATGCTAACCTACAGTATGATGCTAGCTAATGTTGCCTTACAGTCAGTCTTGATCAAATCTGTCGTCTCACGTCAGATGTCGCTACCAAAGTGACTTCTAAAATGAAGATTGCTGGACCTCCAGCAACTGTCAAATAGCTGCTGACTTACTGCAAACCACGCAGTTGCACTTTGACGGGAGCAGACAGCTGGAGTGGCCACCAGCTTGGTCACCAGCCACCAACTCAACTCCCAGCCAGTCAATGACATTCACTCCTGGACCCTTGGAGGTGAACTCAGAGCCAGCTCGGTGATCTGTTAGTACAATTAAACGCACAACAGACCAGATTATCTACACTTATTCTAAGGTAAATCAAAGTAACACTGCTGTTAACTCTGCCAACAATGGTTTTGTAGCGACACAGCCATCCCCTGGGATAAGCACTAAAGTTAACCACCACTAGCATTGTGAATTTAGTTCTGATAAGGAGCTACAGAGAATTACTTCCAAAGTCATAACTTTAGATCTCGTGCAGGATGCTAGCAATATCATATCTTCTGTACAGATTTGAAAATATGTATCTATTTGGAAATCTGAAGTTGAGGTTATGTAGCACTGGAACTCAGATCTGCTGCCACCTATGTAAGAAAGTAGCATTAGATAAAAAAAAATCAAAAAAATTGAGTGTAAGTTAATTTAAACTTAACCAGTGTTGATCCTGGATGCGATCGTGAGGACTGAGATGAGGTTTCTCCCACACAGTGATCTGCAAACCGTCCCCTCCAGCTGAACCTTATATCTATTTTAATGTTTTATTTGTATAGGTTTGTCCTTATAAGTTAATTATTGATCTAATAAAACATAAAATGCTTCTCATCCAGCGTTAAGAACAATCAGAGTAACAAAGGGTTGCACTACATAGGCTACCATAGAGCTAAAATACGAACATACAAAATGATATCGCTGTAAAGCTGAAGCGGCTGCTACAATCTTGAGCTGAAGCTCTGGACCCATGAGGATTAGAACCTGATCATGACGTACTGCAATTCTTCTTTAAAGGAGCTTGAGGCTCCTTTTAAGAAATGAGACTCTCTAGCGCCACCCTTCACCACAACGGCCGTTGGGGGTACTGCAGCCAACAGTGAAGCCGGCACGGGAGAACGGGGAGAACGCACATGCAGCGTCATGTGACGTCACATCCACAGCCCAGCGCGGGAAATTCGGGACCGAATTGCAGCACATTTTGCAGCACACAGCCAGTTCAAGGCAAAGGAGAGATACACTAGAGGGCTCATTCTTTTGGGTTTGGAACGCTTCATCTGACATTATTACTAGAAAACTTAAAATGTATACGGATTTTTTTCATAAATCTTGCCACAATCCGGCCTCAAGCTCCTTTAAGGAACATGAATGTTTCATGGCAACCAGTCTAATAAGTGAGGGAATATTCCAGGAACAAAAACATCAAGCTCATTAAAGATGACCCTAAAGACCAAAACAGTCTTCCTGTTAGTAGTAGTCGACCACGGCTATCAGAAAAAGCACTTTCAAGCTGATTTGGTACTTTTTACACAAATGTACATGAATATGTAGAAACAATTCATAAATTGATTAGAAATACTCTACAGTTCAGTGGAAAGAAATCCTTAAAATTACACTTGCTTTCGAGTTGTAACGACACAGCAAATGATATTTGGATTTCAATGAAGGTTCAAATGTAAATGCCCACATTGATAGTGCTTGTTAGGCATTTATGAGCCAGGGTTATGAGTAATAATTGGCAAGTTGGTTTAAGGGTTTCAGCATGTGGTGATTCAGCCAAATGAGCTGTCAGCGATCTTCAGAGCGGCGCCGTTGATGAGTGAGTCTCCAGTGAATATCCAGTGACATTTAACACCATCAGCACACAGACACAGTTGCCAATCATCCCACCAGTGGCAATGGGCTGCTCTTATATAGTTCTTTTAAAATAGAAAAATGTGTTTAGGTTCAAAAATGCCACTTAAGACGTGATCTCATTAACTTATTCACACAATCACATCCAAGTGAGCATATGTTGGGACCACTGTCTCGGTGTACACCGGCTGGGGATTGATCCACTGACCCTCTCTATTGATCTATTCCTCCACCAAGCAATGAGCCGTTGCGGACACGTGCGCTCTCAGAGACGCAGCGACTGCAAGAAAAACATTCAGAATTGTGTTTTATTGTGAGCAAATGGCACAGAGAGAGAAACATAAGCCGACCAGATGAGGAAATCCTGACTAGTATCAGTGTTGTGGCAAATGTGGCAAAGCATTTTTTCTTTCTTTTTTTCTTAGGCATCAAACCATGCTTAAAGCTTGCATTTTATCATATTCCTTTCTCTCTAGAGCGACAAAAAGAAAAGTGCCAAAAATGTGAGCATCACGCTGTTTGTCTGCCAGCTCCCAGATGAAAACCCGAGAACAGCAGAGCCGTCTAACGTCAAAGGTTTCACAATGAGCACTCTGAAGTGGCGGAGGACGTTTGTAATGAAAAATAAACAGCAGCAGAAATATCAGATCATAATCTGGAGCTAGAGCAGGTCTGCTGGCCTTCTCTTACGTTGGCGTGACATACCCTAATCTTGGGAGTTATGGACACTAATCTGGGAAACTAATCAGACACACTATACTGGAGGCATCTGCGTGCTCACTGCTGCATCATGCACTGCAGGGCTATAAATGACCGCGGTACTGACAACTGTCCAGAGGAAGGTCTTTAATATTTTTCACACTCATCTGCATTTTAGAAGCATAACAAGTCCATCCATCATCTTTACACATCTTCTTCCTGTTTAGGGTCAGAGGAGCCTTAGGGTGAAAGGCAGGGGTATCCCCTGGACCCTCGCCACATTGGTCAAGTTAGAACTGAATAATTAGCCCCAACATGGATGTTTTTGGGAGAAAAGACACAAAACCACAGGAAGACCATGGAAATATCCACACAGAACTGGGATTTGAACCAGCAAACCATCTTGCTGCGACCAGTGGTGGACAGTAACGGAGTAAATTTACTTGAGTACTGTACTTAAGTACATATCCAGAGGATTTGTACTTTACTTGAGAATTAGATTTCTTTGGTACTTATTACTCTTACTTGAATACATTTCCAAGACAAATATTTTTACTTTTACTCGAGTAAATTTCTAGGAAGGCTGAAAAGTACTCGTTACTTTCAGGTCTGCTCTTTTCTTCTTCCCTAAAATCCTATTGGACACAAGCTGTTTTTGTCAAAGGAGGAGACCTATCACAGTGCACGCTCTCCACTGGGATGTACGTAAAGCGGAAATACGTCAAGCCTCCTCAAAACGATACCGCCAAAGTAGCCTGCGTTTGTCAAGACAGAGCCGCAACAAGTCAAGACAGAGCCGCATTTGAGTTATTGAAAGCAGAGATGTCGTTTTTTGTTTTTTTTTGCTTTGAGGGGGATCCAGACTTAGTTGGATGGTGCAGGTTCATTTTGGTTTCAGTTCATGATTGTTAATAAACACTGCATCATCTGCTGTCCTCTTATGATCCCATTCATTTGATTTGTTTTTGGTGTTTCTGCAGGTTTTATATAACATTGTGGTTCTAAAAGCAGCACATCAGTGCAGCTGGTTTAAAAGAGTTAATTCTCAGAAACAAGAGTTAAAAGATCCTTAAATTAATTTCGAAAAAATATAGTAATTTACTGATGTGGAAAATAAGAAATTTACTCTTACTCTTACTTTTACTTAAAGTAAATTTAAAAGCATTTACTTTTGGATACTTAAGTACCTTTAAAAGCAAGTACTTTTCTACTCTTACTCGAGTAATATTTTGACTGAGCTACTTTTACTTGTAACGGAGTAAATTTTGACCAGTAGTATTTGTACTCTTACTCAAGTACTGGGGTCGAGTACTCTGTCCACCTCTGGCTGCGACAACCAAGCCACTGTGCTACCAATCCATATCCCAATTAATGAAATAAAAATCACTTAATAAATCAGTAATGACAATAGTTCCAGGCCTGGATTTTCAAAGTAAAACCACTAATGAAACAGCATCATCAGTGTTTCATCAATCATTGAGAGATCCTGCATCAGTTATTCCGTCTATATTTTAGCAGCAACATTTACCTCCCTGTGTGTGCCTCCTTTATGATTTTGGCTACTTAAACATTAAACCCGTCAAAGCTGCTTAAGCATAAAGTGAGTCACATGGGGGTAATTCAGTCAGAAGAGGTCGTGACCTGGAGTTCGCGGGGTTGAAGGGCAGCTGAGGTCCCTGTAGCTGCAGCCGCATCACAAATGACTGAAGCAAGCAGCAACCTAAGACCTCATCCGTCAGCATTCCACCTTTGCATTTTTACGTTGTTGCTGCCTGCGAGTCGTATTTATAGCTCCTGTAATGCAGGACAGGAGGAGGAGGAGAGGGGAGAACGTGACTAGTGGATTGCATAACGCTGACACCCGTTACCTTCAGCTTCTGCAGGTAGAAGCTCTCCGGCTCATCGTCCCTGCGGCCCGCGCTGCAGCTGATCCCGCCGGCCGTCATCGCAGCAGGTGATAATTTCTTAGGCTCACATGAAGTTATAAACACTCAAAATGATTTATGTAAGACCTCCAGTGCAATCAGAGTACACTCTACACTTTATATGCTGTGGACAAGGTAGAAAATAGCTCATCCCTGACACAGATAACAATGCAGCCGTATGTTAGGAGGCATGCGCTCCGAGGGAGGAGATGAGGGATGGAAATGGAAACGAACTGAGTACAAGGTTTCCATCCAGCTCCAGTGTCTGACAGATAGAGGCTGTTTTCACAACACCTAATTAGCAGCACAAAACAGGTTTCTAATCATGTTTGGGTTCCCAGAGAATTGTTCCAGAGAGGTGACTTCAGGAGCTCTCATTATATCCACAGTATGGGATCCTTTTATCTTTTTCTCGCTTTCAGTTTCGATGCAAGAAGTTGTCAAGAGAAGTCGAGAGACAAATAACAGATAGAGCAGAGAGAAGCAAGAGCCTAAACTTTAATATACGGTAGGTTGTAGCGTCTTTATGCACAAAAAAAGCCTTCAGTTTCATTGCTGACTGAAAGAGGTAGGAAGAGAAACCAGGGTCAAGCTGGCATTTTTTAGAGATAAAATGTGTGAATCTAAAGGTTTATTGTGGATTTAAGTGGGAGGCCAGCAGGTAAGATGCTTCTTCCACCGTTGGAAGAACATTGTTAAGCTGTGAAATTTTGCACATGGATGGGAGAACCTGTCCTGACCCTTTTCATGGTTTTCCAACCTGGCAGGAACTCATTCATTTAGATGCTACACGGTTTGCATTTGCACCTCCAGCACTCTAGTGCCACCAGTGGGTCAAAGGTAGACGTGAGTTTATGAAGGTAATGTGAGAACTACGTTCCAGATTTACAAAAAAAACATTTGATTCTCTGGATCAAGCAATTCTTCGAAAAAAAAAAAATCCATATTGATTATTTGACTGCTGTTTTGGGTATTTGTTTCAGAGCATTTTTTTTTTTTTTTTACCCTAATCTTTACCAAAATCAAAGCAGATGATCTTGTTAAATTCCCTTTTTTGAGCCTGAAAAGTGAAATTTGCAACTTCTGAACATGTATGATACTTTCTTAAAATGAAAAAGTTCCATTAATATTACATTTTTAACATGCAGAGTTACATATGTAAAATTTCTGGAGCCAAAAAAATGTCATATTTCTACCATTTTTGAGCCTTTATTGTGAAACCCCTACATCCTGCACACAGAAGTGCTGTAGATACAGTATGACACATTTTGGAGTGAGACTGGATCATCTGACCTGTTTGACCAGGGGCAGATCATCATTTTCATGGTGACTGTGATTAAAAAAGATTAAACAATTTCACCATGTATTTGGTCATTCTCCTGTTTTGTTGTCCCAAGTTTTTTTTAACTATTTACAATCTTTTTTTTTGTTTACTCTGACTGATGATGTGGGCTTGTACTTCTAGATCAGGGGTCGGCAACCCAAACTGTTGAAAGAGCCATATTGCACCAAAAACACAAAAAACAAATATGTCTGGAGCCGCAAAAAATGAAAAGTCTTGTATCAGCCTTAGAATGAAGGCAACACATGCTGCATGTTTCTATATTAGTTAGAACTGGGGGAAGATTTTTTTTTATTCATTATGCACTTCGAGAAAAAAGTCGAAATGTCGAGAAAAAAGTTGAAATGTTGAGAAAAAAGTTGAAATGTCAAGATTAAAAAGGAAAGGAAACAGGAAGAAAAAAAGAGAAAAAAGGAAAAAAAGAAGAAAAATATAAAAAGGAAAAAGAAGATAAAAAAGAAAAAAAAGAAAAAAAGAAAAAGAAAAAAAGGGAAAGAAAAAAAGAGAAAAATAGAAAAAAAGAGAAAAAATGGAAAAAAGAAAAAGAGAAGAAAAAAAGAAAAGACAAATAGGAAAAAAAGAAAAAAGAAGAAAAAAAAAGGTCAAACATTTTTGAAAAAGCTCCAGGAGCCACTAAGGCGGCGCTAAAGAGCCGCATGCGGCTCTGGAGCCACGGGTTGCCGATCCCTGTTCTAGATCTAACCCGTCACTCTTCAGTTCTTTCCTCCTTTCTTATCGTCTCTTATTGTCCATATGCTGGTGTTACCCCTCTAAAATCTTTAATCTTTATTTAGGATTAAACTAAATCAGCATGTTTGGCTTTTTCTTTAAGAAATCTTAATGTACTTCTGATATCCCTTCAGCCAAACCTGTCATCCAATATTTTAAGTAACTGGGCCTGATAAAACAGCAGTTGTGATAAAAATCATTCAGCTCTACCAACAGTTTGCATGTCAACCCACAAACTCATGCCCAGATGTTTTAATTTGTGTTCAATGTAATCGTTCTTTTCATTGACAGATGTAAAAACAGAAAGAGACAGTAATATTCTCATGTTGATATTTTTCTTATATTTAAATTCATGAAGTATACACAATGCAGTCTACTCTATTACAATGTCCACACTTTGATAATGATCTTCTGGTTGGATGATAAAGCTATGTTTTGGCATTAATTAACCAAACAGCAGTGCCACTGAGAAGCTTGGAGCAAAAAAAAACAACAAACAATCTTGTGGTGGATTAATCTGTAGCACAGCAGCAGGTGGGTGGGCACAGGTAGGCAACGTTAGTTGAAGTTAGAGTAGAAAATCCTACACGAGAAAAAAAATGTAATATTTATTTTTAACGTTTTGCTATTTACAACCCAGTGCCATGAGAGGAACGAGACTCTTGCTGTGATGTCACAAGCAGATTCCAGCCAATCAGACGCCACGATTCAAGTTACGATGACATTTACAGAGACAGTTAGTTTTAGCCAAAAGAAAAGGTGCTTTGTCTTTTTTTTTTGTTTTATAGTCTTTTAGAGCGAAGGACGAGTAGAAACTGGAATATTATCTGTTGGCCGTGACATGAGTCAACTAAGTATGAAAACACACACACGAGCTCTTTCTGGACGGCCCTCAGGCCCCGCAGACTCATTTATAGCACTTGACTGCTTGACCTGAACTTTGGTCTCTGCTGACATTTCTCTGCCGTCCTGCCCCTTTAGGCACGACTCCCGTCATACTTCAGAGCTGCACCTTTGCTTGCTGACAGGTGTGCGGACACACTCCATTAGCACTCTGACATTTGAATCTCCCCAGAACTGAGTGACATCTGCTTTGAGGAATGAGTTTGTCAGAGTACTGAGTGTTTCTGACACTTTTTTTTGTTTTTGCTCTGGTCCGGTTCGACTGAGATGACCAAACCCCTTCAGATTTATTACAGTTTCTGTTGCATTTAAAAGGTCGAGTGAAGGCAGCTGGACAAAAAAAAAAAGAAGCCATTTTCAAATGATTATAGAGGACAGTGGACAGCAAAACTGACCGTACACTGTGGCATTCAAGTGATATTTGATGCTTCATTGTCTGACTCAACCTTAACTAACAAGAGAAACTATACTGTTGCATCATGTAGCAGTTTCCAGATTTCCATCACCCAGTTTTGATGAACAACATGAACTAAAACACCACTTTCTGCCTGCGTCCTCTCTGCTAACTATATTATATTTATCTTTACATTAAAATCCCCTGCAAAGCTAACCTCTTTCATCTTCCACCAATAACATTTTTTTTTAGATGTGCCTAAAAACCTGAAGCAGGTTGCACAATTTAGAACATGGAGGACAACGGTAAGAAGTTGATGTTACTAATAAAGTGGCAACTTTTTGTTCTACACATTAAAGGCACCCTATGTAGGAATACCACTACTGACTACATAGGGGCAAATAGATCTGCTGTGCTGACAAAAGAGTCTCTGCCAGTACTGTGTTGCCCAGCATGTCTAGCGATATCGTTTTGTTGTCATACAAGTGAACTTTCTTGTAATGTGCTGCCCCCCAGTGGTCAGAAGTGGTGCTGCTACATAGAGATGCTTTAACCGTAACATACAGTGGGTACTGAAAGTATTCAGACCCCTTTAAATCCCTTTGTTTCATTGTAGCCATTTGGTAAAATCAAAAAGGACGACTGGATATTTCAGTTCTTCTTTTTTAATAAATTTGCAAAAATGTCTACATTTCTGTTTTTTTCTGTCATGATGGGGTGCTGAGTGTACATTGAGAAATAAACTTTTTTTTGATTTCACCAAATGGCTGCAATGAAACAAAGAGGGAATAATGTAAAGGGGTCTGAATACTTTACACCGTTCACTGGTTCAGTGTTTGTAGTAGCTTAAACTTGACCATGACAGTTAACATCAACGGCCACAGAGACACTGGTGACAGAGGCGCGTTTAAGTGCAGTTTCCTTACAACATATATTAATCATGTAACACACTTGAGGTTTAAAATGGCTTTTTTTTAAGTTTCTTTGTGCTGGAAGATCTAAACCAAACAAATCTCAAGTGTGCGTTTCTTATGCGG
The DNA here is from genome assembly GCF_033807715.1 of Cololabis saira. Lineage (NCBI taxonomy): Eukaryota > Metazoa > Chordata > Actinopteri > Beloniformes > Belonidae > Cololabis > Cololabis saira. Next base: position 28,332,781 of record NC_084597.1, on the reverse strand, counting down.
AAATTTGCGTTGCTGTTTGTTAATGCTACAGCTGTTACACTTCCATAGACTCCATATTCACATCCATTGCTACCTTCTTCATAAACTTTCAAATCCAGACTTTGTCAGCAAACTCATCTGTAACAACATTCATATAAACATTTGAACATTTTGTTGGGGGGCATGAGACAGTCTTGCATGCACACACTCATAACCTTAGTGCTTTTCTTTTTTCCCTTAAACGTCCACAAGTTCTCCTCTTCTTAGTCTCAAACACCCTTTGCACATTTTGTCATGCATTCATATATTTTGTTCCCCAATCAGTCACACAAACTTGAACGAATACAGATCACATTCAACACAAAAAAAAAAGTTGCTCATCCACGCACACACAAACACCTCCTCTTTACATAAGCACATCAGTGAAAACACATAGAAAAAAGAAAGATATTATTCAACAAAAATTGGAAAAAGCTCAGTTTTGAAAAGGCGTCTAAGCTCTCGTACCTAAACCAAAAAAAAGGACTTGTTTTGTGCCAGTAGTTTAGGGGGGGAGGGGGCTAACAAAGAGGTGAGGAAGGACGGAGTGTTTTATTCTCTATCCCGTCAGGATAAATACAGTTCTGATGTCCTTCCTGTCCCTCTGAAAGTCTTTCATATCAGCAGTAAAGAGACAAAAAATAAATCAAGCATTTCTCCTTTTTTCTTCTTCTGAACAGTTCTCTTCGTGTAAGCACATCGTCTCTGAGTCGGAAGTGGTTTCGTTGTACTTCTGGTGTTTTGATCCCCTCGTCATCTGTTCTGCTTGCCTGAAGTCATTTGGTGGATTTGTGTTGAAGAGAAAACATCTGGCCAGACGGGGTAAGGCAAAGACAAGGACAGTTTTTTCTTTTTTTATGAAAAGAGGGACAAGAAGAGATCATTAAATGTAACGGTTAATGTTCAAGTTAAAGTTATGACCCAGTGGGTACATTAGGGGGGTCTGGAGGTGTGAGTGTGATGAGTTGCACTGAGCGCCAGACATGTCTGGTTAAAACTGAGGGGGGGGGTTATGTTAAGCGGTGTCCTTGCCCTGGGTCCCAGTGACGGTTTTGATGGAGCTGAGCGTTCGGTTGAACCAGGTCTTTTTGGCGGCCTGCACCTCGTTGAGAGCCAGACCGAGATGATGCTCCAGGTCCTGGTTGCAGAGGAGATAAACCAGGGAGAACAGAAGAAGTCAAATAACTCCACCTCAGCTTTTTAAATCATTTTACAGTTACAGTTCTGTAAGTTTTTTTCCTTAAATTTCCCAATCTTAATATAAACACTAGGAATGGGCGATATTTTACCGTTCACGATAAACCGTCAAAAAATTCCTCACGATAAGAATTTGTCATCTCGCGGTAAAAAACGATAAATTCCCGTTGATGATGTTTTTGTGTAAAGCTGATTTTTGGAAGGAAGGAAGGAAGGAAGGAAGGAAGGGAGAAAACAAGGAAAGAAGGAAGGAAGGGAGAAAAGAGGAAGGGAAGAAGGAAGGAGAGAGCAGGAGGAAAGAAGGAAGGAAGGGGAAAAAAGAAGGAAGGAAGGAAGGAAGGAAGGAAGGAAGGAAGGAAGGAAGGAAGGAAGGAAGGAAGGAAGGAAGGAAGGAAGGAAGGAAGGAAACAAGGAAAGAAGGAAGGAAGGAAGGAAGGAAGGAAGGAAGGAAGGAAGGGAAGGAAGGAAGGAAGGAAGGAAGGAAGGAAGGAAGGGGAGAAAACAAGGAAAGAAGGAAGGAAGGGAGAAAGAGAGGAAGAGGAAGAAGGAAGGAAGAGAGAAGGAGGAAAGAAGGAAGGAAGGGGGAAAAAAGAAGGAAGGAAGGAAGGAAGGAAGGAAGGAAGGAAGGAAACAAGGAAAGAAGGAAGAAAGGAAGAAGGAAGAAGGAAGGAAGGAAGGAAGGAAGGAAGGAAGGAAGGAAGGAAGGAAGGAGAGAAAACAAGGAAAGAAGGAAGGAAGGGAGAAAAGAGGAAGAGAAGAAGGAAGGAGAGAGCAGGAGGAAAGAAGGAAGGAAGGGGAAAAAAGAAGGAAGAAAGGAAGGAAGGAAGGAAGAAAAGAAGGAAGGGAGGAAAACAAGGAAAGAAGGAAGGAAGGGAGAAAAGAGGAAGGGAAGAAGGAAGGAGAGAGCAGGAGGAAAGGAGGAAGGAAGGGAAAAAAGAAGGAAGGAAGGAAGGAAAGAAAGAAAGAAAGAAAGAAAGAAAGAAAAGAAAGAAAGAAAGAAAGAAAGAAAGAAAGAAAGAAAGAAAGAAAGAAAGAAAGAAAGAAAGAAAGAAAGAAAGAAAGAAAGAAAGAAAGAAAGAAAGAAAGAAAGAAAGAAAGAAAGAAAGAAATTCCCATTGATGACGTTTTTTTGGTGTAACAAACATGGTGGATCTGAGAGCGTGATAGATTTATAGTTACAAAGGTGGAGTTGAATTGCTATTTTTTTTTTATCGGTTATCGGGATAAATGCCAGAAATAATCGTGATACATTTTTAGTCCATACCGCCCATCCCCTAATAAACACACACAAATGAAATTCCCAATGCTGCCATGACATTTATATCTGCAATGTACATAAGCATCAAGTTTTAACTGCATTTCAGACCTTAATGCTCCTGCATTGTCGTGTCTTCTTTTCTTTGGCCAGTAATGTCAAGCTCACTCATTGTTATTTTAATTGGACTCAGTTAATATAAAACACTCTTCCTTGATTTGTTAAGCCTCTGCTGCCGTGTTCTGATAAGTCATAGGAATAGCCTCATGGTCTCTAATGTGATTCCTATGCAGGTTGCACACAGTGCCACACAAAGACAGGAAGCCTGGATAAAGAGATGGACGTGCAGCAACATCCTATACTCTAGTGTGGAGTGGAAATGAAACTACTCTCCAAGTACGGAGCCTGATGACATTATCCCTGCTGTGGTATAACAAGGGTTAGAACAGCTGAAACAAGGCGATTCGAGGCATGTTTGAATGCTGATTTCATTGCCAGTTAGAAGAGAAACACAAGTGTGATTTTGATGCCGAACAATTTAACATTCTGGAGCAGATTTGCTGGTGTTTTGGGGTTGACGTCCTGTTGCATGACCCACTTTCAGCACAGCTTCAGCTGTCAGACAGACGGTAAACATCTGACTCAAGAAAACTCTGATATGCAGTTCCTGGTGAACCCCCTGGCTGTGAAACAAGCCCACATTATCACCCCTCCGCCATCGTGCTTGGCAGCTGGCACGAGGCTTTGAGCCGATACGCTTCTGTGCTATAAAGCAAAGGTCCTTACTGGAGAACAGAAATGTTTGCAAGCATTAGCCATGTTTTTTTTTTTTTTTTCCCCTTCATCCAGTTGTATTTGGGCCCAAAGCATATTTACCTGGATTTTGCACTCAGCCTCCACCAGCTGCAGTTTGGTCTGGGCTAGTTCGAGCTCCATCTCCCTCAGCTGGTTCTTTAAGCTCTCCTTCTCCTCATCCGTCTCGTCGGGTCCACCGGCTGGCGCCTTGGTCGCTGCAACCCGTATGCGACCCTCTTTGTTAAAGAGACTGCTGCACTTTTCACAGCCTTCAACCTTGGACTTCAGGAGGATAAGTGAGACAGAAAGGAAAATCAAACTGTCATAAAGCGTGCAGAACTATTCTGTCAAGCATTTATTTATATATATATATATATATATATATATACACACACACACATTACTAACATTTATTTGTGTTGGTTCAGATATTCCATCAAAAATGAATATTCTTTTACAACATAACATTTCATCTACATCATGGAGCCTCATCCCTGCTGAAGAGGGTAAGAGCGTTAATTGAAGCGCTCGAGCTGGAACTGTTAGTGTTGGTACTTTACATCCACAAGTAAATTACACATTGTCCTTTTGTTATTTAAAAACTCTCGTTATGACTATGACGATTACACTCTATTGAATAAACAACTGCTCAATTACATCTCTTGATTTAAATTACTAAGAATTTATTGAACTGCTGCACAAATGTCAGTAAATAAAGGAAGAAAATAAAACAGCTTAAGAATACGGTGTAACTTGTCCTTTGTGCAACATTCCTTTGGGGAGTTTTTGGGTGACTATATCAAATAAATGTTCTGCTAGAAATGTCTTTCTCCCAGCTGCGGTCTGAACATGCAGCCAGGAAGACGTGCTGGAGTCTGGCTTTGGCTTATTGGCTCAAATACACTTTTTCTTTTGTTTTTCCCCAACTGTTGACCTCACTACCAGTAAAACAAAGCAGGCGTCGGTACACTTATCAATATATGTGCCAGTTCAAGATTGTGAGAGAGAAACTGTGCTTTCTGTTTCAGACCTCAGGTTTAGACACAGAAAGCTGTGTTAAAACAAATTTCCCATCACTTTTGCAGTGATGGAAGAGAAAAACCTCCTCCTCTACAATCCTTAAGTGTAATCATTTTTCTCACAGTTTGTAAATACTGACCAATGATATCGCAGCTTCTCCTGAATTACTCCCTCTGTACAAGAAACACGAACACCGTTCCCTGCATCTATAGTGTATGCTTGTATTATTTACAACAGTGTTTGGAGCTGTAACTCACTCTGATCTTCTCCAGTTCTCCGCGGGTGGCGGTCTGTTGCTGCTCTAGCCGTTGGCTCAGCTGGGAGCAAATCTATAGAAAACAGAAAAGGGAGCGGAGGTTTGTTCAGCTCGATCAGCAGCTCAGCCACTGCAGTATCGTATCTGGCCTTTCCGCCGTCCCGGCTTGTGTGGCTCAATGACACGACCGCGATGACTCCCCACACCATCACGTAAAATCACACACGAAGCTGAGAGACTCGGTACTTGGTTGGTGCGTTTGAACTGCGAGACAGATGTTACCAATAGCAACAAAATGCTTGCACTTCAAGATGGCATGTAACCACCCGCAGCATGTATTTGTTCGACCATCAATTAAAGCAACATGATATTAAACTGATGCTCTCTGCTCAAAACTCCAGACTAGGGATGGGCGGTATGGGCTAAAAAATGTATCACGATAATTTCTGGCATTGTTCCCGATAACGATAAAAAAATACCAATTCAACTCCATCTTTTCAACTATAAATCTATCTCGCTCTCAGATCCGCCATGTTTGTTACACAAAAACGTCATCAACGGGAATTTATCCTTCTTTTTCCTTTTTCTTTCTTTCTTTCTTTCTTTCTTTCTTTCTTTCTTTCTTTCCTTCTTCTTTCTTTCCTTTCTTTCTTTCTTTCTTTCTTTCTTTCTTTCTTTCTTTCTTTCTTTCTTTCTTCCTTTCTTTCTTTCTTTCAGGCTCATTTCTTTCTTTCTCTTCAGGCTCATTTCTTTCTTTCTTTCAGGCTCATTTCTTTCTTTCTTTCAGGCTCATTTCTTTCTTTCTTTCAGGCTCATTTCTTCTTTCAGGCTCCTTCCTTCCTCCTTCCTTCCTTCCTTCCTTCCTTCCTTCCTTCCTTCCTTCCTTCCTTCCTTCCTTCCTCCTTCCTTCCTTCCTTCCATCCTTCCTTCCTTCCTTCCTTCCTTCCTTCCTTCCTTCCTTCCTTCCTTCCTTCCTTCCTCCTTCCTTCCTTCCTTCCTTCCTTCCTTCTTCCTTCCTTCCTTCCTTCCTTCCTTCCTTCCTTCCTTCCTTCCTTCCTTCCTTCCTTCCTTCCTTCCTTCCTTCCTTCCTTCCTTCCTTCCTTCCTTCCTTCCTTCCTTCCTTCCTTCCTTCCTTCCCTTCCTTCCTTCCTTCCTTCCTTCCTTCCTTCCTTCCTTCCTTCCTTCCTTCCTTCCTTCCTTCCTTCCTTCCTTCCTTCCTTCCTTCCTTCCTTCCTTCCTTCCTTCCTTCCTTCCTTCCTTCCTTCCTTCCTTCCTTCCTTCCTTCCTTCCTTCCTTCCTTCCTTCCTTCCTTCCTTCCTTCCTTCCTTCCTTCCTTCCTTCCTCTCCTTCCCTCCCTCCCTCCCTCCCTCCCTCCCTCCCTCCCTCCCTCCCTCCCTCCCCGTACGTAACGCATCATCAACGGGAATTTATCGTTTTTACCGTGAGATACAAATTCTTACCGTGGGGAATTTTTTTGACGGTATATCGTGAACGGTAAAATATCGCCCATTCCTACTCCAGACACAAAGTGATTACAACAAAACCCAGAAATAGTAGTAGATATTTCAGCATAAACACAAAATCTGAATATTGTTGAGAGCAGCAAACCAACAGGACTTGGAGTGGTTAGTTTCTCCTTCGTGCACACAGGACATCCACCAGTTGTAACTAAACATCAGCAGGTGTTTTCCTTCCTCAACTCTGCCTGAGGTTCTTAGTGTTTAAGCCTCTCAACTTCATCCTCTTATCTTTAAGTCCATTAGCAGGTGTCATAAGGGTCAGTTTTCCAACACGTCTCACGGATCATTCAAGTGTCAGCCGCATCCTTACGCGTCTCCATTTATCACCCCTCACCCAACAGCTTTATAAACATGTTATAAACATGTTTTACAAGGATTAAAAATACAAATCCACAAACTCGGGTTGTAGTTTATCCAAGACTGGACAGGAAGCAGTCTTGTAAAACATCGGGGCAGGAAAGGTCATCATGATGCAGATGCGGCCGGTCAGAATGAATTGGTGAAACTGGGATTAGTCCATTTTTTAACCTAAAATCTTATGAATATCTGGGTTTGGTGTGAAACCAAACCCAGAATGCTCAAAATAAACTTGACGTGGCATCTTCTTGTAGATTTGATGACCATTTGTGGTGGGACATGAGTCATCTTCACAGCTACATCACGTCTCTGTGGACGTCCCACCCGTCTCGTTGCATGTAAACATGTCTCTTCATCTGCTCCCTTATAGAACAGTTTTCACATTTCCATATCTTCATCTGAGCAGATACACCCTTTCCTACCATGACTCTTTTTTACCTCTCCATCAATCTCCTGACCGTTTTAAGCCCCTGTTGAAAGTATATCTGCTCTCCCTTGCTTTGCCATGTGACAGTGTTGTCTTCAGTCTGTGTTTATCTCGTTTCCGGAGTAGGCTTTCCCTCTCCTCCAGGTTGTTTTTTTCCTTATAAATCCTGGGCCGGTTGAGAGAAACATATTGAAGGGGACAATGTGAGCTGATGGAGTTTTTTAACCAGTGTGTGAGGGGATACTTGTCAGTCAGAGGCATCAGCAAGCAAGATCTCAAGCATGGTGTTACTCATAAAAGTTCTGGATGATCCAGTTTATTCTTTTCTTTTTTCTTTTGTCCTTGTTAGGATGTTTATTCTATTTTACACAGCTGCTTCTATTCATGTGCAGTTTTGGTTTGATGTTTTATTACAGCTCTTTCCAGAACAATCACAGTGCTATTAATGTTGAAGAGTTTTACTGAAATGTATCCCATTCTTACCATTGGAAAAATTAACTTTAGAAAAATACAACCGCGCTCATATTTTTCAAGAATTTTGGTTCCCATTATTCCTCAAAACTGGATAATTTTTCCAAAGGGGACTAATGAGTATCTTTATTTTCGAACTTGTGCCTTATATGTATGTATGTTTGTATGTATGTATGGATATATATATATAGTTTGATATCGCTGTTGCTGCCATTATATATTTTTTTTATTTATTTATTTATTTATTTATTTATTTATATATTTTCTTTTTTAATATTTATTTAATTTTGTTCTCCCTTAATGTATGTTTTGTTTTTTGTTTTTTTTTTCCCCTAGGGTAATTATGGGGAGGGTAAGAATGTGGGTATAATAGAAATCATGCATGTGAAAATGTGAATTGTGAAAATTATTGTGAAATAAAAAGATATTAAAAAAAAAAAAGAAAAATGTATCCCATTCTTCCGCAGTTCAACATTACAAGTACACAGCATTTACGTTTACGAGGCACATACTGCAGGAACATGAGTTTTTAAAGTTTTTCAAAACTAAATTTGTATCTAAAGCTTTGAACTAGACGCTGCCTAACCAATGTGGATATCCAGATTTGAAAACATTTTTGAATAAGTACGGACTATAGAGAGGTAAATCAAATGTAATAGGGCCTTAGAGACACTGACACAGGTCGCTGTACCTGGCTGGTCTGAGCGGATCTACACGAGCCCCACCCCAACAGTACAGATTACAATGCACCACTTAACACTGTTTTTAGCGCCACATCACAAATAGACAATTCTCCGTCCTCATGTTCTGGAGGGGCAATTAGTGCACAAAGCTTTCTGGCTCCGATCTTACAAAAAGAAAAAAAAAGCTGGCATTCACAGCCATTGCAAAAGGAAAATGCTATTTGAAGAATAATTTGAGTTATCTGGGTTGGAAAACAGCTAGGGCTATTTGGGGGGGCGAAGCCTCATCTAGTGAATTCCAGTCTACTGATTGTGTCCGTCTCTCTACCCACAGACTTCTGTCCATTTTCTCTGGCCCTCAGTCCCATAAAAACAGACTATTTTTGACGAGTCCCCGTTTTCACACTTGGCTCTGCTCAGCTCTCAACTGAGGCTGCTTTTAGTCACACAACAAGCACCATCTCCATGACAATCGCTTTATGTTGTCAATTTCAAAAGACTGCTGATATTTTTAGACTCAGGTGAACTTGAAGTTTGATTCTAAATGAGTCTTTCTGCTATTTCTGCGAACCTTCAGAGGGAGAGACGGGAGGGGGATTATTGCATAAGGTGCTGGCGCTGTTGACAAAACTAGTGATCTGGATACATTTATTTTTAAACATTAAGTGGCAGGATGAGATATGAAGAGGAATCGGACAGATGGAGCTAAAGCACATTCACTTGTTCAGTTATCAAAGATATGGGTTTACTGGATATTTATACTTCAAGAAATGAAATAGATATATGAAAACATAAAAGCTCTATGAAGGATCTAATTATAGATATTTACGAGTACATCAAAGACTCATGACAAGGCACAAATGATTACAAACAGTTAAAACTATCTTATGAATTAAAGCTGCAAGCAGCGATGAACGGGCCCTCGCACTCACGGCCACCGCCCCCCATAAGCATATCAGAAATGACACCACCCACGACTTCCTATGTCAAACCATTCAAAAGTTATAGCAGAAAAAAGGGACAACCAATCAGAAGAAGAGGCGGGGCTAATTCAGGCCAATGAAGGTCAAGGACTCCATACAGAATCTGATGACACCACCCACGACTCTCTATGTCAAACTATTCAAAAGTTATAGCAGCAAATAGGGACAACCAATCAGAAGAAGGGGCGGGGCTAATTTTCACCAATTATGGTCAAGGACTCAATACCGAGTCCCATGACAACACCCACGACTCTTTATGTCAAACCTTTCCAAAGTTATGGCAGAGAAAAGTATTCTAGGGGGTGCTGTTGAGCCGTTAGGCCACGCCCATTCATGCAAACCATGAAATATCAAATTTATCACTAGGCCTGGCTTGCATGCAAAATTTGGTGACTTTTGGAGAACTATTAAATATGGACCGATCAGATGAAGGGGGGCGCGCTTTTTGGCGTCTAGCGTTGCCACGGTAACACTTTTGAAAGAGAAAAGTAATGCGTGTAGTCGCAGGGTGGAGACGCACATTTTGATGTATAACACAGCTGGGTGGACATTACGGTTTGGGCGGTATTAATTGCTGAAGGAATGGCATAAATTGCGCCAAAATTACACAATTAATTCAAAATGGCCGACATCCTGTTCGGTTTCGGTCATGGCGCCAAGAGACTTTTCTTTAAGTCGCGACATGATACAGGTGTGTACCGATTTTCGTTCATGTACGTCAAACCGTATTGTGGGGCTTGAGGCACAAAGTTTTCTAGGGGGCGCTGTTGAGCCATTTTGCCACGCCCATTAATGCAAACCATTAAATATCAAATTTATCGCCAGGCCTGGCTTGCATGCCAAATTTGGTGACTTTTGGGGAACTATCAAATATGGACCAATCAGATGAAGGAGGGGCGTGCTTTTTGGCGTCTAGCCTCGCCACGGTAACACTTTTGAAAGAGAAAAGTAATGCGCGTAGTCGCAGGATGGAGACGCATATTTTGATGTATAACACACCTGAGTGCACGTTACGGTTTGGGCCGTATTAATTCTCGAAGGAATGGCATATATTGCTCCAAAATTACGTGATTAATTCAGAATGTTCAAAATGGCCGACTTCCTGTTCGGTTTCGGCCATGGCGCCAAGAGACTTTTCTTTTAGTTGCGACATGATACAGGTGTGTACCGATTTTCGTTCATGTACGTCAAACCGTATTATGGGGCTTGAGGCACAAAGTTTTTTCTGTCTGAACCAATCAGATGAAGGGTGGGCGCGCTTTTTGGCGTCTAGCGTCGCCACGGTAACGCTTTTGAAAGAGAAAAGTAATGCGTGGTGTCGGAGGATGCAGACGCACATTTTGATGTATAACACACTTGGGGGCACGTTACGGTTCGGGCCGTATTAACTGCCGAAGGAATGGCATGAATTTCGCAAAAATGACACGATTAATTCAAAATGGCCGACATCCTGTTCGGTTTCGGGCATTACTCCAAGAGACTTTTCTTTAAGTTGCGCCATGATACAAGTGTGTACCGATTTTCGTGCATGTACGCCAAACCGTATCGTGGGGCTTGAGGCACAAAGTTTTCAAGGGGGCGCTGTTGAGCCATTTTGCCACGCCCATTAATGTAAACCATTAAATATCAAATTTTTCACCAGGCCTGACTTGCATACAAAATTTGGTGACTTTTTGGGCACGTTTAGGGGGGCAAAAAGGCCTTCCTTTTGTCAGAACAATAAGAAGAAGAAGAAGAAGAAGAAGAAGAAAAAGAATAATTCCTGCAATTACAATAGGGCCTTCGCACTGCAAGTGCTCGGGCCCTAATAACAAAGCTACAACCAAAAAGGAAAGCTTTCTAAAACTGCTAAGTGCACACTGCCAACTGCTGGCCATTTCTGCTCTCTGGATTTGTATCCTGTACTGTTTAAACCTTATTCATGCTTTTATTCAGTTTTTCTGTTACCATTTGGCACGTTGGGAAGATGATACTTAAGATAATAGCTAAATTGCTAATAAAATGTAAACATCAGTGGTAGGCCTGCCTCTGCTGCCCTCTGTTTAATCAGTACCACAAGAAACAAGGACATTTTCTTTTATAAAATGGTCACTTTTTGATTAAATTACTTTAAAAAATGAAGTCGGTAAATACACTGACATGTACATTTATCACAGCTTAGAAAATGTACATTTAAGGATCCAAGAAAAGGTGCCAAAGACTGGAATATCTGAGGAGTGAACCCCCATCAAGAATCCTCCGTGGTCCAAGTGCGGCCCTACGATCTAAAAAGGTTTCTGAGGCCAGCAGAAAAATGGTGATGCATGTCTGTGCATTGCAAAAAGATATCCAAATCATTAAAGAGTAATTATCCTATTGAGAGAAAAACCAAACGTGTTGTAGAAGAATGATGAACATGTTCAACACAGGCTGTCAGAGCCAATCCAACCCATGAGCAGATTATTTTAAGTCAATGGAAGTCTAACAATTCTAAAATTACATTAATCAACCACACAGTCTGGAAGGTGACTGCTGCGTCAAACTGTCAATAGATCGCCTGCATCTGAGGCATGCTGGGAAAAACCTTTTGCTCACAGAAAAGGATGTTGGGACTCAAAGCTGGTTTGAGTTCCCATCCCAGCAGTTCATCAAGACTCATTTGTGTTCATTAAAATGTCTATAAAAAACAAACGACCTGCAAAAACAGAGCTCTATTAATATGTTAACCTGACTCCACCCACATCTTTTCCCAACATCAGAAGTTCACTGTTCGGGTACCACTTTTCATATCGGGGTAATTCAGCCAAAGAGCAGCTAATTATACAAGGCTCCATGCAAGTGGCGTCACAGTGATTATGTTTTTACTCTCTAAAGCTTTCAACAGTTTCAATATAAAAATAAATGCAGTGCTTGGCTGGCTGAGTGGCAAGTAAAACAGAGCCTCCTAATTTCAAGACATTTTATATGATAGCCCGCATGAAGGAACCCTGTCCCTCACGGAGAAAATCTGTTTGTGGGATGTGATTCCTGCCAGCTATCAGCTGCCCACCCCTGGAATAACTACCGCCAAAAGCTGTGAATGTTCAACATGTGCATAAGTTGGAAAGCCTCTTCTCTCCTGGTTTTTCTGTTATTGGGAAGTGAAGTCAATTGTGAATTAGTCATAAAATGTTTTAAACAATCTTAAGACTCCAAAACTTTCTGTTTAAAAACAAGTCGCCATATTACTGGCCCATAGTTTACAATTTATCTTCCCTTGATTTCATTTTTGAAAAAGGACACACTAAAGTAACATGATACAGTGGGGAGAACAAGTATTTGATACACTGCCGATTTTGCAGGTTTTCCCACTTGCAAAGCATGTAGAAGTCTGTAATTCTAATTCTGTAAGTCTAACTTTCAATGACTTTGTGTCTTGACTTTCTGTGAGAGCCGGAAGTCTTACTGGTTGACAGGTGATCAAATACTTATGTCATGCAATAAAATGCAAATTAATTACTTAAAGATCATACAATGTGATTTTCTGGATTTTTTTTTAGATTCCATCACTCACAGTTGAAGAGTACCTATGATAAAAATTACAGACTTCTACATGCTTTTCAAGTGGGAAAACCTTCAAAATCGGCAGTGTATCAAATACTTGTTCTCCCCACTGTACACATACAAAACTGCCCAACACATCCAGAGCAGAAGTAAAGACTATTATTAAACATTATAATTTAAGTATTGCAGTTATTTTTTACACAAGAAAATTCCCCCGTATTATACAGCCCTTCTGTATTTACCTGTTTGTATTCCCCGATAATGGTGCCATTCTTCTTAATCTCTGATTCAGACTTGTCGAGTTCTCGTCGGCACATTTCCTTCAACTGTCAGGAAAAACACAATAACGCAGATACAGTTCAGCCCTTCAGAGAGCTCAGAGACCATGAAATGTAAAGAAGACAATGTAAAGAAGAAGAAAAGCGAAAAGTATCTGCGACAAGAAGCTTATGGCAGAGTCCTGCCCTCAACTCAACCTGCAGTCAAACAGACAAATCACTCCCGAGTTAACGCCTACACACTCAACAAGATGAGATATTTGGAAGATAAGATTGAGGCCAAAAGGTTGTTTTTTTCCCCCCGAAATGATACTTCCTCAAACCCAAGAAAATATACATCAAACACTTTGTCCTTGTAAGTGAGACTGTGGAAAGGATGAGTACCTACAACTGACAGTTATAAAGCAGGCCTTTATGAGAGGTTTTTTTCTTCCCAATGACTAAACTGAATAGCTAAAGAAAACTTTAACAGTAAAGATGAGGGCATGGATGGATTACATTCAGAAATGTATGACAAGGTGGGCTTGATCTGTTATAAAGATAAGAATACGGGCAGATCAACTGTGTATATACAGAGAAACTGACACCTAAGTAGATGCAGTATGTAATTAAGAGTCTTACTTTTCAAGGACAGTATAATAAATCAAAGGACGAGCAGACTCCCACTGTGGATCCACAAGTTTTCAACTCCATTAAACAGACTGATTACATCAGAGAATATTATTTATCTGATTTATAAAAAAGCTGTCAATAATAAAGACATTAAAACTTCACATTGTCCTCCTTGGAGCTCCCATGTCACAAGAGTCCAGAAATGTGCACCAGTCCCCGTCTACAAGGGACATGCAGCTGACTCAAGGCCACCACTTTGCTGCTGCCACTAACTGTGCTTGCTTTACCAGATTTGACCAACTTATATTTAAGACATCAATTCGACTCTGGTTCTTCAAAACAGACTTGGTTTCAGCATCGTTACTTGTTAATTGCTCTAACCTGCGCAGATTCTTCCTCCAGCCGTCTCTTCTCATCCTCTGAATCCACCAGTTTTTGTTTGGTCAGCAACAGTTCTTTATTCAGGGCGTCTGCCTTCTCTTCGGCCTGACACGCACACACCGGACACACACGACACACACGACACACACACACACCAATGGTGACAAAGTCATTGAAAGTTAGACTTGTCCTACTTTCCTCTCTACTCTACCCTCATTCTCTGCAATCCTGCACACAAATGTACACACACACACACGCACACGCACACACACACACACACACACACGCACACGCACACACACACACACACACACACACACACACACACACACACACACACACACACACTTTGAGGTCACATAAATCAAAACAGCACAACTACCTTATTCCCTCACTCTGATTAATTTCAAGACAGCTCATAGTTACTCTGAAAACAAGTTAATTACTTCTGCTAGATATTCTTGTAGGAAAAAGGACATCATATTTACTAATGTGTACAAGGAAACCCACACAAAGCCAGCACTCAAGAATAGTCTCTCTTAGCTTACATTGTCCAGGTCCTTGCGTAGAGCTATCTTGCTGCTAACTAGTTCATGTGCCAAGTCGTCGTTCTCCTGTTCCAGCCGCATGTTGGCCTCTTGCAAACGACGGTTCTCCCGCTGGACGGAGGGGTGACAGAGAAATAGGATAAATGTAACAGAAAGAAGAGAATAGCAAAGACAAGTCATCAAAACATAACAGGTGGAGGAATGAAAAAACAAATGTGTTGCAGGGGAAAAGTGGAATATGAAACAGAAGGGAAGGGCCATAAAAAAAAAAGATGGTGGAGCAGGAAAAAAAGTTAATAATGAAGCTGCAAATAATGTTTAAACTTCTTACACTGGCTCAGTAGGTTTGAAAGTAAAGTAATATCGTGCGTATAGGACTGTGGCTGTAAAGGTTTACTATGATCAGGTGAGAGCATAACTGCATTGGATAAGTCCTCTGTAATGTTTAACAGGACATAACCTGTTTGTATATCATTAACAACCAGAATAGATTATCTATATATAGATTATATATATAGATCTATCTATATATATATATATATATATATTGTTCAGGTGAAGATCTGCTACTAGAGCATGCATTAACACCACAAACCAACAGAGTTTCAGAAGTGCTCTATCATGCATTATTCTGTACTTATTAAAATGCAAGTCCAAATCAGAAAAATATAAAAAAAAAGCATTCAGTGTTTTACCTGATCAAAGAAAATATTTCAAATTTTGTCAACTTTATTTCAAATGTTACTATATTCCTTCAGCATTTTCTGAACATGGTTGGGAAACAAAAACTTTCACCACTATTCTACTCTGTTCTTGTGTACAATAGTTTGTTAAATTAAAATGTCCCGTAAACACAAAAGAGAGAGCTAATTGACTCCAAATCCCAAAGTTTGTGGATGCAGCCTGGCCAATAGAGCTGATTCAGATACTGTATTAATGAACGATGGTTCTGACTGCAGTGATACCTGTGACCTGAGACCGACAACCATTTATAATATACCATAACGTATTGATTTATAGAGCACTTTAAGCTGCTATAGTGAAGTAAATAAAAAATGTACAAAATTAAAACACAATAAAAACTGAATTTTCCGTTGACATTAAAAAAAGGAAAAGTAAAAAGAAAAGCTCTCTATATGTATAAGTGCAAAGAAAAGACACAAATCCATATCCCCATCCGATCTTCCTTTGAGAAATACTGATTTTTACATACTTTTGTTGCGAAACTGGATTTCGGCGGGTTACTGAACCAAGTTAAATGGTAAATGGACATCATTTAAAGGGCAGTATTCTAGTCTTTTTGGCTACTCAAAATGCTTTTACACCGTCAGCATAATTCCCCCATTGACAGAAATATAAATAACTTTTGTGTCTGTATGTGTGAGTTTGCGTGTGTGTGTGTGTGTGTGTGTGTGTGTGTGTGTGTGTGTGTGTGAGTGTGTGTACAGTGTTTTTTCCTTAGTCATGCACACTCTCTCAGGCCGATGAACACATCAGGATCAGTGTGGGGTTTAGTGTGTTGCCCAAGGCTACATGAGAACTGTGAGGCTCCCACATCAAATAACATGATCGTATGAAAACAAATAAGACGACCAGTAATTGTTGCTGTTCTCCATCTACTGCACAGAAACAGAAATAACCTTCTTTCAGTTGTATCACTGAAGGGATTGACTTGTATGTCAGTGTGCTGTAGCATGTGCATATGCACCTACCTCATATCTCTCAATAGGAGCCTCTTCTTGCTCCTGCTGCTCCCGGATGGTGTGGTACTCCTTCTCATATTTCTTCAACTTTTTCTGGCTGATCTGTGAAGCAAAAAAACTGTTGTTAAGAATAACTTTTCAACAACAAAGAAAATAAAACAAACTCACTGAACTTTGGCTGATGTAGTTCTGTTTGCCATTGGGGGAGAATTTCTCCAATGTAATGTAAAAAAGATTGATCATCAGTCAGTAGGCAACACATTGGAACACAAATCAATTAAAGAAAATGTAGATCTTTGTACTAATAAAGTGGTTGGCTTGGGCAACAGAGACACCAGGGAATAACCTCAAAACAGTAATTTAATTACATAGGGGAATTACTGACAAAAAAGCTTAATTTTTTCCTATCAACACTGGAAATATACATTAATATGAGTAAAGACACAAGTAGTAGTACTGAGTATATTAGTTTGAACGCACTGTTTTTGTGGCTAATCAATGGAAGAAATCAGGGGAGGCTTCTCTTTTTTTCTAACCACTATTTGTGAACAACAGCAGACTAAAGAGATCATATCTGATTACACAGCATAATCACACTTATTTTGCTTTCCTGTCATCACCTGCTAAGGAATTGTTACAAAGTGGTGTTCAAATGAATAAATTATTGAAGAAAAGAGCTGGGTTTCTGTAACTCATAGCATTAATCATTTAACTTCAAGTTCAAGTTGAGGAGTTGAGCACCGCAGATCAATTTTAGATCAAACCGCATCCTTAACACTACTTGTGTGGCAATTAGCAAGAAAGAAGGAACCAGCACCTTGTACAAACACTTGCTCGTCATTTCTGTACATTTTTAATGCATTTAGTTATTGCTGCAGGATTAATGCATTTTTAACTTCATTGCTCTGCTGCAATCTTACATTCAGTATTGTCAGTACGTGCTCTCATATTTTTTTTTGGTCGATGGTTTTGCTCTATAAATGTTAGACAGATAATAGATGTGTAAAGCAAAGGAGGTTTCTGAGGGCAGGAATTGTGGGATCTGCAGAAGATACAGTAATTAGATGAGGCAATTACTGGAGAACATCCACACATCTCAAACCCCACCAGTTAATAACTTTCCTACTAACAATATTAGATACATTTCTCTACTGATGAAGCTTGTATCAATTATAAATACATTAGCAGCTAGCTAATCTGATCAGAGTGTCTGGATAATCCCTTTTTTTTTAAACGACTGTAGACTGCTGCAACATTTTTTTTAAATTAATTATGGAGTAATTCATTTTTTAATTGATTCTCTCAACACCAGAACTCACAGATTGTTTTGACTGAAAGTCCACGTATAACATAATTTCAGACATTTACCAAGATCTATATAGGTTAAAGCATCATTCCCACTGAAATAAGATCACTACAGTCTTGACTTTCATTTTTGAAGTTTTGTATTTTTACAAAAATGCCTTCATGACATTGTTAAAATAGTAAAAGGGAAGAGTCAAAAGCTCAAGGGACCAAAATCTAAGCAAAGCAACCATCCAAAATCTGAGGCATGTTACAGCCCTATGATAAATCTCAGAGTGTGAAAAATACACTCCTCCCAAGAGGGCATGTGTCTAGACATAAAAATGTACAACAACAAGTAGGTAAGAGCCTCCCACTGGAAAACTGCAGTGATTGGTTCCGTTACAGCTAGCAACAAATGAAACAAGCATATCAGAAAAGCTGTGGCGAATAATTTTACTTTGATTCAGAAGAGTCAAACATGTGGTCTAAGAGATTAATTAGTGGATTAAAAACAGTCCAACGCTTGGTCAAAACCAGTTAATAGTGTGAAAGTCTTTAAGACAAAAAAAAGTCTAAATGAATGGTTAAAAAAAAGGTTTAAAGATCTCCAATCACAAAGAAAACTAACTGCAACAGTGTAACTTCAAAACCATAATCAGGGTATTTCCAGACACACAAAAGTCGTTATCAGAAAGGCTAACACATTTTCCCAGTAGGAACTATTACATCTGATGAGTTTAGATGTATTTCAAAGTGATGGAGGCATTGAGGTAAGGAGGGCAGTGGATGAAGTGATGCACGTATTATTGCTGGGTGCCTACTATGCCAGCCTGTCAGGACGTTGTTGTGACCCAGAGTTGCTTGAGTCAATTGAGTCGATGTTCATAGTTTTTTAGTCTATCTTAATGGCAAAGGCATATTCCAAGATGACAATGTCAGGATTCATCTGACTCAAAATGTGCAAGAGTAGCTCAGAAAGAATGAGACATTAATATCCCACATGGATGAGCCACTACAGAGCTCTGACCTCAACTCCACTGAGCATCTTTGCTAGAGAAGACTTGTGGTCTGACTTTCGCCTCATGAAAACAAAATCTTTGCCAAAGATTAATCCGGCTCTGGATGGAAATAAATGTTGTGACATTGCATAATCTTGCCATGGCTAGAGCATGATGTAATAAAAGCTAAAGGTGGCATGACAAAATATTACTGTGTGTGTGACTTGTGTTTCAACCTCCATCAGTTAACGAGGCCAACAATAATCTAGTCCATTAATCCCACTATAGAGACATCCAAGTCTGAGATTAGCCTACCACCATTACAGCAGGCGCTGAGGGCAATTTCCCAAATGACTTCCTGGAATTATTTTCCCATGCTGAAATCTGTGCTGAAAATAACGCCTGAATGTATTTCGTACAAGTGGGTACAAACATTTTTTAAAAGCAGAGAGTTAAATTCAAACATGAATAAATCTTTCTCCAGTTCTCCAGTTATTTAATTATAAGAAAGTATTAAAACTGGTTTTCATGGGCTTAAAGCAAGATCATTTTCCCGCCACCTGAGCCCTGATTTAAATTTTAAAGTGATGCCTTAAAGACGAGCAGTGGAGCTTTGAATCTTCAAAACCGCAGAGCTGGTCCAGTTACCTCTGATTTACATCCACAAAATTTTTTCTTTGTTGAGGCAGTCTGATCTCCCTGCTCCCAATCCCACTGAGGAGCAAAAAAAAATTCAAATCTTTCTCCATGCTCGCTCCAGTACAAAGTTTATGGTAAGAAATGTACCTGGCCAAAGTTACCTTCAAAGTTGGACTCCCTAAACTGGGACAGATTTTTCAAAACAGGTCAGGACACAGGTGTGAGCGCAGAAGAGACAGATGTATGTGTCTGCAGTCTGTGTGTGTGTTGGTGTGAATGTGAGTGTGTTCTTCGTGCATTAAAATCCTCATAGAGTTCAACAGTGACCCCTACTGGTATTTACTGGGCATTTCATTTCTTCTTTTTTTTCCCAAACATGATAAATAATTGTGAGCTGATCAAATAATCTATGAATCTGCCTGACTTGCTTTGTTTTCTTTTAATTGAATACAGCTCCAATGCAATTTAAAGTTTTCTATATATTCCCAAAGACATTCCCATTTTTAACAGGAATTATTTAATATTTTTGCTTGAATCTCACCTTCATGCTACATGCCAGCTCCATCAGTTTCTTTGCGTTTTCCTCGGAACGGTATCTCTTTGGAACCGGGACACGAAAGAATTTGAGAGCACCCTCGAAGTCTGTTTGGATTAGATCATCTTTTGATGTCTACGGAAAAGATAACACAAAAGTCAGTTACAATAAGTATGATTTGCATTATCCAAGGCAAACTTCTCAGGAAAAGATGTATTTCCTTTTATGCAACAAAAGCAACACAGTTATTCAAGATGATGTTCTGGTTTGCTTATTTCTGAAGCGGAAATCCATCTTTAACATAAAACACACACTGCTTTCAGCAACAAAGCGAGTGGGTGGAACTATGCTTGTATCCGACATCCTCCCCTGACCTAAAGGGTAAACATTTCCAAAGCTGGATATTCTGTTGGCATGTTCTACCTGTTGCTGTTTCTGCTGACGGATACAGAGGTCAGTGTTTGTGTTTGTGAATTAAGTAGGGGTTACTTACCTTTAGAAGTGCCAAGGCTACGTTAAAGATCACACTAATGCCCTAAAAAACAAACAAAGTGTAAAAAATCCATAGAGAGGCACTGTGTTTTCCTTTTTTTTTACCTTAGTTTGCACCTGTCTGCAGCAGGTTTTCCTATGTCCATTCATAATTTACTAAACCTTAAAAAGGCTCTTAGCTTGTTCTGCCACTATGTATCATTACAGCATGAAACCACAATGCATCATCTGACACTGACACAACTTTGCTGATTAATGAGGTCTGGGTTTAACAAGATGCAGGTGAAAAATAGCAATTTATATCAAGATATGAGCTCTCTAAAACTTCGAGGAAAACAAACTTTTTACTTCCTTTTTATTAAAGAATTCTTGATGATTAATCTTGTATTACTCAGAACTTCATTAATATTTAAACTTTATCCTGTTAAACATCCCAGTTCTTACAATTCTTCTGTATTTCAATACATTACATGACATTATTTGGTTGTTTCACAGTTTCTTCATCATATTGAAAAATGTGCATGGAAGTAGCAAAAATACATCCACTAATCTGATTTTAGAAGTCCAGTAAAACCAGTCATGTCCGTGAATCACAACCACACAGAGGGTTCAGTTTTCATTACCAACCTCACACAGTAGCAGGTCGATTATATGGAAGACCATGTAAAGAGGGAACTTGGCTGTGAAGAGGGTGAGGAACCACTGAGAGGCGTACATGTGAGCCTCTAGCCCCACGTTCAGGAAGTGGTTGTAAAGATCTGGAATATATTCCTGATAAAGACAAGGCAGAAATTCACACATTAATAAATAAAAACAACAGACAGAAGACAACAAATACAGAGAGGGAAGAACACTGATGTAAAGTATCACAGAGATGCAAATAGAAATAAAGAAAATGTTGAAAAATGTCAATTAAAAGCATCATGACAAATAAAGGAAATTATTAGTGTTTTGGGTACATAAAGGTCGACAAATAGTAGCTTAATCAACTAAATGCCAGTAAACATATATTGTGAGTTGTATTTTTGTGAACATAGTGGACAATGCGACACACATACCTGCATGAGTCTCTCAAGTATGAAGAACTTGCAATGTAGATCTTCAAAGTTTTGTTTGAACAGGTCCCTGAGCCCATAATCAAACATTATTTTCACCAGAACACTGAACGCTTGCTCCTCTGGCATCTGAAGAAAAAACAGTCAGTAATTAACACCATGCTGTTTGAGACCTTAATGATGCACTTTCACGTGACGTTAATGTGAGCATTAACTACACAACTGTACATTTGTAAAAATAATAATAAAATAAAGGCTTTTAATTAACTTCTTGATTTGTTGCTTCACACATCTACTTATTCATATATTTATGAAGACTGTATTTGTCCACTAGATGGCAGTATTGATACATCTTTGATTTACATGTTTATATATTTATTTTTTAGTTTTGAATATGTTGGTACATCAACTCACGTGCAGTAGCAGCACTGCAGCCAAAAAGGACTGTCCCTGGCAGTAGCCAATTTCCTCATCGTACACAGAGTAAGCCTGAAGGACAGATCAAACACAAAGTTAGTAAAAAAAATTGTTGTAATATAAGTTATAATAGACAAATGAACTATTAAGCTTAAGTTGGTTACATACATCTTTGAATTAAAAAGAAAAATGAACACAGAGATAAGAGGTCTACATCACAGTAAAACCAATTTAGGAATATTTGTGTCACTATTATTTTTCCAACCCTCACAAAATATGTTGTATTTGGCTGCAAAGCACCTCATTTGGCAGCAAATGTTTTATTGAACACACAAAGTAGTTTGAAGCTTGCATGTGCTTGTATTGCGGGCTACATCTACACCTGCAAAATTGCAGCAAAATCAAAAGAATAGGAAACTATCTGATCCTATAATGAGGGATGAATGCATTATAATGACAACAAACTGATAACGAAAATCAAAAGGGGGAGAAAAGGGTCATAGGTTTGAGGGAAATTTTAGTATTTGTGTAATGGAGGAAAAAATGAAGGAAGACAAAGTGGGAAATTGGGAATAAGATTATAGTGGCCTACTGAACTAGAAAGTCAAATGGACAAAGTGTGGATCAATGCAGACAGAGAGAAAAGGGAGGGGGGACTGAATTATTCAGCACACCTCAGGAGCTGCTTGTCTGTAAAGAGATGGATGCCCTCACCAGAGTTATGCATTATGAATAATATGAAGCTGAAAACTGAAAATGCTGCAGTCCGGCCATTCGAGACGAACTACTGAGCCAAAGGTTTAGTGTGTGTTTTGTGTGTTTTCACACCAAACAGATATTTGGAGGCTGAACATTTACTAAATAAACTGTTTAGCAAAACTTAATCCAGTTCATGTTATGCAATAACTACAGCCTTAAAGAAAAGTAAAATTTAATTTATTTTTATTTAATCTATTAAATGATGTATTTCTTATTTTATTCCATTGAATCTGTATGTATCTTTTTACAAATGAAAAGAGAAAATACGTAAACTGGGCAGGCAGCAAAAACACTAAAACCAATTTGGCATCTTGCGTAACGTTTATATAACAATATGGACGTAAATGAAATTAACTTTTAAACAATGATGTTGAATAGCTTATAGAAAAGGTCAGCAGTGATTATGTTTCATCTGGCGACAGGTTATTTAATCCTAACTGATGCAGCGAGTATCTTCTCATCCTTTCATGTCACAAGACGGATTCTGAGGTCATGGAAACTCCGACTCAAAAGGCTCAAATTAATAGACTGCATCAAACAAACAAAGCAACTAAGGACACTACTTAAACTGAATGAAGGCCTGTTAAACTGTTCAGAATTAAAACCTCGAAGGATGGTCAAACGTCTTCCTTGAGGAAAACATGGGGCCCAACTGTCCATCAAGTCAATTAAAGCAACTCTTGACAGAAATTAATGTTGTGACATTTTATTAGCTCGTCAATATACACCACTGTCTATATTACACCTTTTCCCAAAACGTAAAGTGAATCGGCAGATGATATTACTGAGCATTCAAATCCTCGTGAATTTGTCACTGGAGAGCTTAAATTCCTCAAAAGCTGTCCTCCGACCGTCACCAGTTAAACATCCACATGTAAGGACTGGTTAGTAAAAACACACATGTTCATTTTCATGAGAAAACAAGCACTAAAATTGAAGGATCCCATATTCATTTTAAACAGGCCTGAATGTAGATGAACCTGGGGTGTGTGTATTTGACTGCAGACCTGTTTTATCTTTTTCTAGACAGACTGTTGTGAACTCACTGAATCACACGCCGAAAGAGGTGTTAATTAATTCACAGCATTGACGACTCTTGAAACTGCCCCACAAACTTTATAACAGCACCTACTGTAAAGCAGGTCATTAAAAACATTATAAACTGATTAAGTGTGACATAATTGTAAAGGCAAATTGCCTTTGTTCAGTTTTAGCAATGACCACTACTGTTACCAAAAGATCATTTTATAGTGACAGCGTATGTATTTTGAAGTTTACAGTAGGTAAAGATTGAATGTAAAGTTAGTGTCTCACCTTCTATTTTAAACATATGTCAAGTATTTGTAAGTACATGTACTTTTGTAAAAACAGTATCTTCCTTCGTGATTATTCATTTACAAATTCATCTGAATGCAAGTCCTTAAACTTTCCAAAGTTACTACCTGAAACATTTTATATCCCATAACAGGATTCGGTGATGAACACACATATATATGTGCTGTTTTCAATTGCATCAAAAATGTAAAAGTAAGGTCAAACATTGTGGGTCGAGGAGGAGAAGGAGAAGGAGAAGGAGAAGGAGGAGGAGAAGGAGGAGGAAAAAGAGGAGGAAGAGATTTTTCTGGTCATTTATTTCAGCAGTTGTGCGATAAAAGAGTTTCCACCTCATTTGGCATACGGCCGTTGAGGTACATTTGTGCACTGCATGAATCCATCTTTAAGACTGTCTCCCGGATTTGCTGCAATGATTTTACTGAAATATGAATCTTCTTCATGTGTTTTGGGAGTCCCACCTTGCAGATCTTGTAGAGGGAGTCTTGGCCATCCCCTCCAGTGTCTTTGAAGTAGTCATGAGCTGGGAACGTCCTGTTAATGTCCCTGGTGATTGCACTGTCCTGAGGAGACTCCTAAACGCAAAACAAATGTGGGGAGACAAAAGGTTACAGTGCATAAAGGGTGACAGAAATATAAGAAGAATCAGGAATCCATGATATGGATATATTTTGCATTAGGTGTCGCTGAAGCGTATAGTGACCCAACGCGCTGCTAAAGATGAATAAGTGGTGGAACAGAGCGTTCCTTTCAACTGCAGGCTGTCCAATCCTCCATGACTCTGACAGCTCCAGTTTTATTTCAATCCTTTTTAGGACATCACAAATAATAACTGTGTTGCTAGATGGTCAGATACATAAAATCAGGATATAACATCAACAACATTTTAAAAGACATGAAAGGGAAACACAAATCTTTATATCCATACCAAAAAACAGAGAAATGTTCAGTTAATCGAATAACCTACAGACGAATATAATATTACTTTCACTGAGACTAGCGACATAAAACCGGAGTGCACTTGCTTCTCATAAAAAATCTGATACACTGACCTACTTCACACCGATTAAGATGTCTTTTGACAGCACAATAGACATGGACTGAAATACAGCACTATAAAACACCAGGCTGATAAGAAGCTGACAGGCTTGTATTGTTAAACGTCCTGCATCAACAATCTGAGTAGCATCTAATGTGGAATTGTTCAAATAAAAGCATATATAACTTTAAGTTGAACAAAAGTATATACAATAAGTTGAGGAAAGATGGGTGTTGTTTTGCAGAGTATGTGCAGTTTAAAATCTCTGATTAAATTAACAGGGTTTATACAGCAATCCTTATGTTAAATTTAATACCAATTTAATACCTTTTTCACTACCTTCAGATTTTTAAAAAACTGTCACAACATTAAGTGTTAATCACGGACATTTTAACATTAATACAGATTTTGAACTATAGAACACTATACAGAACAGATTTATAGACTCATTGATGTTGACCAGATGTTTCACATTTATTTCACTTTGTGAATGACAATAAAATAGACTGCTTAAAATGTAAAAGGTAAAAAATAATACCAATTTAAAAAAAAAAATAATACCTCTGACAGTGAATTTAACACTTTTAATGGCCTTAAATTTGGCAATTTTCATTTATCACCTTTTAATACTTTTTAAAACCCCGCGGAAACCCTGATTAAAGCTGATTGGTGAACCAGAAGAGAGGCTGACGTGCTGGTAGCACTGCTGACATTCTTACTATGAAACCGTCACCATGCTGACGTCAGCAGAGATTTAATACCATCTCTAGTTAAGGTTCAGTAGCACTGTTGGGTTAAAAAAAAAACAAAAAAAAAAAAAACTAACTAATTATTAAGTAAAATGTAATTCTGATGTGATTGTGGTGCCGGTAATATGTCAGAGGGGAGAACCAAGGGCTTTACAGGTTCATGTGAGAAGTGGCTGGACATTTATAGAAAACTCTTCAAATTACTTACATTTTATTCGTCAAAAGACGACAGTCATTAACCTCATCAATACAGTAGGGTAAACGCCGAGAGATTGTCAAAGTCCTCCAGTAAGTATACCTAAACCAACCGAAGCTAAAGAATGTACGATAGGACCAAAGTACTTTAATTAAATTAATCCAGTATGTTGGCTGGAACAAGGACATACAGAAGTAACATAAGCACCACATTGTTTACTGAAACTACATGCACAAGACTGGGGAAAGCTATGTGGGATACCTCTCCACTGCCATCACACAGAACAGTAAATACTTCAATAATAACCAGTCTGGCATTTCAAAGATTAATCACTGCTCATTTCCTTATTGATTATCAGTGTATTTTGAATAAATAGCTTTTAAATAAATAATGGTGCCTTAAAAAAATCTGATGATCCAGAAAGATTAAAACACACTAAAATATCTTAATACAGGAGCATTTTGAGACAAAGTGAATGTGTAGCTGGGACAACATATTCAGGTCAAATTTGCTTAATTTATTTACGAAGAAAATATGAATTGTAGTCAGCTTTATCTATGAAGGACATGGAGTCAATGGTGAGGAATAGCGATTTGTGAAATTCACATGAAATTCAGAAATTAATGTCATACTTCATTTGAATTTTAGGAAAATGTTTCTATTATACAAGCGGTAGGAATTTCACCTGCTCTAAGGTTTTTCAGCATCCTGTAACTTGCTCAAAGGCACATCTGCAAGCGTGAACCTCCTCATTAATCCCTGTTCAAAGTCCCCACCAGCAAACACAACTGTGCAACTCCATCTTCAAAGCAGATGAAAATTACAGTCATACCAGAGAAATTCCTTTCATTTACAGTAAATCAGTTATTTTCTTATCTATCTCATTCCCTCTGTAGCCAATTATACCTCCTTGCTCTCTTGCCACTAAACCCATCAAGTCCCCTTCCCTTTCTTTTTCCCGTTTCTGTTCCAACTTCCACAGAGGAAGAGAATGAAACAAAAATATTGTAAGTATCAGAATAAATGCAGGAAGAAAGGAATAGGAAAACAAAGCAGAGCTAATGGTGATCAGAGAACAACTGCGTTACGCCCCACCCTGTTAGTCACAGGAACTGAGTGTGTGTTTTTGTATGGCTCGCCGTGTGACAACAGTTCAAGACTCGGACCTTGGAAATGAGGACACAATGTCCCTATGAGGCTTACAACTTTCTATGTGGTTTAAAGTTATTCTAAGGGCACAGTAACAATTGGGGTGAAGAATTTATTCAAGATGGTTACATTATGAGACGTGGGGATGTATTAAAAGCTCTCCTTCCACCAGCATGCATAAACAGATGTTTAGTCTTGCTCAGTCACAGGAGGGTCTGTCTCTCTGCTGTTGCATGGTGGGTATTTAATGAAACTATATGCAGTATATTGAATTATCTCAGTTAATAGAACACATAGCACTTCCCATTTAGTGATCTTAAATGGGAAGAACTTTGGTAAGTTATTTAAAAAAAAAAAACAACCACACCTCTTTTCTCAGCTCTAACCGCGGCACAATTAGCAGATGAACAGTAAAAACAGTGACACATTTTCTGACGTTTATAAACAAAAAGAAAATGTAACAATGTATAAATGCGGTTCTGCTTCTCTAATGGACAAATGACCGGTTCTGATTGACAATTATTCATGATGACCTTTGATGGTCTCTATAGTTTCAACTGACACTTTTCCAATATTTTTTTTATTTCAAAGGCTTCCACTAGAATAATAATGGACAAGGTTTAACCAGATTTCACATGATTAAATGCTTTTTTTTTTATGTAAAAATATGCAGATGTTTAAAAAAATCTGGTCCTTCATAGAAAAATCCATTGAGACAGATGTGTTTTAGTGTTAGGGCACATTACACTCAGCTACGGTCTCTCAGTAAAAGATAGCAATCCATGTTTGTACAAGCACCACTTAGCCGTACTTATCTGAAGTGCTGAGAGAGCGTACAAAGACCTCTGACACAGCGGCCAATTAGCTTCCTCTCTGTCCATCTGTGCGTTCGCTTAAAGAGCCATTTGAAATAAGGGTCGCGTGAGAGGGAAGAGAAAACATATCCAATGTGTCATGATATATAGTAAAAGACTGATACAGAGTACATCAATGCAAAAATACTAAAGACGGCACTGAAGACCTATTACTCTAGTCACAGATTATTAATAGCAAGAAAAAAAAATACAACAGAAAAACCGTTTAGTGGCCTATTTATTATTAGTCTTACCAATTAGGGCCCGAGCACTTACAGTGCGAAGGCCCTATTGTATCTGCAGGAATTTTTATCATTCTTCTTTATCCTTTCTTCTGACGAAAGGAGGGCCTTTTTGCCCCCCTAAACGTGCCCCAAAAGTCACCAAATTTTAAACGCAAGCCAGGCGAAAAATTTGATATTTCATGTTTTGCATTAATGGGCGTGGCAAGGCCCCCAGAAAACTTTGTGCCTCAAGCCCCACAATACGGTTTGACGCACATGCACGAAAATCTGCAAAAAAAATGTATGCCATTCCTTCGGCAGTTAATACGGTCCGAACCGTAACGTTCACCCAGGTGTGTTATACATCAAAATGTGCGTCTCCATCCTGCGACAACGTGCATTACTTTTCTCAGTCAAAAGCGTTACCGTGGCGACGCTAGACGCCAAAAAGCGCGCACACCCTTCATCTGATTGGTCCAGACAGAAAAAACGTTGTGCCTCAAGCCCCACAATACGGTTTGACGTACATGAACGAAAATCGGTACACACCTGTATCATGTCGCAACTAAAAGAAAAGTCTCTTGGCGCCATGGCCGAAACCGAACAGGAAGTCGGCCATTTTGAACATTTTGAATTAATCGCGTAATTTTGGCGCAATTTATGCCATTCCTTCGGCAGTTAATACGGCCCAAACCGTAACGTACACCCAGGTGTGTTATACATCAAAATATGCGTCTCCATCCTGCGACTACGCTCATTACTTTTCTCTTTCAAAAGCATTACCGTGGCGACGCTAGACGCCAAAAAGCGCGCCCCCCTTCATCTGATTGGTCCATATTTGATAGTTCCCCAAAAGTCACCAAATTTTGCACGCAAGCCAGGCCTGGCGATAAATTTGATATTTCATGGTTTGCATTAATGGGCGTGGCCTAATGGCTAATGACCATGGTATAATAATCGTTGCTCATCTTTATCTCAGGTTGCAGATTAGACACTTCTGATTGGCTGATATCTTCTTCAACTGCAGTGCTTGTTATGTGACCACACATTATCACAGCAGTTAACGGTTTCTGCAAAAGGTAAATGTTTTACTGCCGAGTCATGGATTTATTTGCGTTGTTACAAGCCAACTTACTGAAAGAAAAAAAGAAAAAACAGTAAATACAGTGACAAGGTTGACGGCAAAAAACTACAGCGTTTCCGTGAAAGAAAGGGTTTCTCAAAAACGTTTATAAAGCAAGCAGAACCATAGAATAAAACATATTCTTCCAAAAATACAATCTCTTCACAAGCAGTAAATCAAAATTACTGTGCTTCCTGGACTGATGTGAGTCTTAAATGTTAGGAACAAAGCTTTAGAAAAGGTTTTCCGTGAGAAGGCTGAACAGCTAATCCTTTATTGTTTGTGTCCCTGATTTTCTCTGACTGGACACAATGACATGTCATTCTGTTCTTTCACTGCTCCTGAACAACCCTGCTGAGACATCAAGGCAATGCCGGCTGCTGTTTATAAGCTGACTGCCAGCCTTGCTCTGCATCCCCAACAGCAGTGTGTTGCAGTTTCATTTGATTTCACATTTAGATTGCAAAGAAACCTTTGAGTAAATTGTGATGTTACCAATTCTTGGCTTTCTACAGACAGATGTTCAAGCTAGCCATAGTGCTGTTTTTCACCTTCGCCTCATTCATCATTAAATCTTAATAGTCTGTTCCATGCCCTACTTTCTGTGCTATTTAAGCAATGTCACACTGCTTCAGCACGAGAAAAAAAAAAAAAAAAAAAAAAAAAAAAAAAAAAAAAAAAAGAATATAGGTCTCATCAGAATGGAGACGAGAAAGAAATAAACAAAGTAAATCACCACATACCAAATATGGTGCAAAATCTTTTTAAACATCTCTCATAGCAGTTTTAAAAGCCTGTAAAATCAGCAAACTATAACTGTTTGCACAAATGTGGTTTTCCTGTATTACAGTATTCACGATGAGCTAAGCCGACAAAAATGTACGTTTATCTAGAGATGGAAAAAAAAAAGAAGAGTACATGATATTCCTCTCGATTTTTTCTTTTCTTTTTCTGCCACCCATCCAAGCGCACAAGCATCAAATATCTAAATGTCGGTCGTGATCAAAGCAATGAAATTCATTTGAGATCATATTTATTTGTTCAATACAGATACACAGCGTGTACATCTTACAAAACCATATAGGTTAGAAATCATCATACATTGAAAAACCTCACTTTCATCTTCAGCAAAATCAAATATCTGGCCATCCGGACATTTGCAATATATGAAAGCAGACATCTTACAAAAGTCTAATAAATTCACCACCGTAGGCATATGAAATAAGACATGTTTTATCAGTCAACACTGCAATGCCTTCATTTTCTAAGGGCTCCAATTACCAAGGCCTCATTGTTCTCCGAGCATGTTTCTGCATTCATTGTGGACAGAAACTCCTGTTTGGATCGTTTCCAGACCAAAGTTTAGTTACAGTGGGCAGTCTTGTCTTGTGTGGTGTGTGATAATCATATGTTCCCTAAAAAGGCTGGGTCATGAGTCAGACATTAGCAGCATTGCTTGTTTAGAGAAAGACTAAGCAATAAAATGATCTTTATACTTTTAAAACAGAACAAAAACAAAACAACCAAGCAACTGTGATAAACTGATGAAAAGTCCCTCAGTGTTTAGAGAAAGATAAAATAAGCGGTCAAAAATGTTAGAATTAAATATTTCAAAGCCGCTGCTGCTGCAGTAATAGTACAATTATAGGCGTTTAGTTATTTCTGAGTCTTCACAGAAATAGCAATCAGACTAGTTGATTGACACTTCACAAATCACTTCCTTGGACATCAGTGTCACATCCGGCATGTGACCCAGGCAGCTACATTAAAACTCTTGTCTATTACATAAACAGATATATTCTGGATAGTCCCCGTCCAGATAGTATCAATGCACCTCAAGCCATTTGCCAACTCAATAACATTCCAGGGGAGGAAACTGAAGAGACATCGAGTACACTTTCTTTTACTCTTGTTTTCTTTGGCATAGCTCGCAGTCATCTCAAACATCTTCATTTTGGAACAAAGAGATTGGGTTTATCGTATGTGTTTTGGAAATACAATAGAGACAGTGAGTTGTGAAAGTTAGGAACCACTTTCATTTACCAGCTTTTCCATTTACTGTCAAATTTGCAAAGTCTGACTTATAATCTGTTGTAACTGTGGCACACACTCATAGCAACCGACAGCAATTTTCTTCTTACACATCAGATGGCTTGCATTTAAGCAATACAATTTCTAGAACAGCTCCACTGACCACATTTTCTCTTGTTCTCCCTGATTTTTACCCAATATGGCACTGGAGTTCATCGTAACCACCAGCTTCATTCTCTGGAGATCGTGCAAGTTTAGCGTTTTTCCCACGGGAGGAAACGAATGTGTGTGCATGACCAAGCGTGGGCTTGTTTTGGCAGCATAATTTTCTTGAACACTTTGCCCTGAATCCTTCACAGTCTTCAGGGAGTGCCCCATTAATTGCTATGGTACTGTATTCTGTTTTTGTTTTTTTGTTTTCTTTGTTTGTTTTAGTAAAATGTCAACATTTACAGCAGAAACACCACAATGAGATCAATTTAAATCAAAATAAAATGGAAATTTATGAAGAAAAAACTTCAACACTATGTTTTTAAGCATGCTTCCAACAATACGTAGACTATACAAAACATTTAGCCTTTTGCAAGGGAACAGACAGAAATTAGGTAACGATCATAAAAAACGGATGTACTTCGCTAGTCAAACATTCACCCCCGGCTTTACTGTAAACATACAATTGTTCAGATAGTGGAACAGAGTACTTGTACTAAAGATTACAATATTTGGCAAATGCTGTACAGTTGACAGCTGGAATATTTCAAGACATCTATCTTGTACTACTGTAGCCCATAAATACACTTGCAATATAAAGAGACAAGAACACCTTTGAACAGTCAGGATTCAGCCGATGGTCAAAACTGAACACGTGCGTTTGCTCATGTATTCCAAGCAGACAAATATGCACCAGATACACGTAATGGAAATAACAGTTCGACTTGTGCATTTATTCCTGGTTATTTTGGGCATCAACATAAAGAGGAGCAATGACAACAAAGAGTGATTTTGTGAAGTATAACTACAAATGTGGATGTAGGCTATACTGCAGTGATGGAAACTGGCTAATGGGAACTTCCATCACTGTATGTTTGCCAGTCTGTGCCTTCTAAAAACAGTTGCGTGCCTATTAACTGAGCCCTCGATAGCCGTTTAACCAAAGAAGTTTCCCGACATTTTAACTTATTATTATCTTTTCTTTAAATCAAGGCAACAAATATATCACAATATACTGAGAAATAGTCATCATCTCACAGTCAGACAAGGCATCACTCAGCCAACACAGTGTAGTGGACCTTTACACAGATATTGTGTAAAACTGACTGAAGTTTACTAAATCCTCATAAAGTAAAAATTCAGTTAACATTTCATCATCTAAGAATATTTACAGAACTTTCTTTGGTAAATTAGATAAGATAATAAAGCTACAATACCTGCAACTACATTAACATGAGTCTAGAGTGTTGAACACAGACTGACACTGAACACAGAGCCTGTTTGTGTTTGTGTTTGTGTGTGTGTGTGTGTGTGTGTGTTTGTGTGTGTGTGTGTGTGTGTGTGTGTGTGTGTGTGTGTGTGTGTGTGTGTGTGTGTGTGTGTGTGTGTGTGTGTGTGTACACACACGCACGATTCCCCAAAAGATTAAGTGAATGTAAAAGTTTTCACAATCAATCATAAGTCAATTTTCTCAGAAGTTTACTCCTGGCTGTTCAATCAGTTACATTTTTATTCTGCTTTTAAACTCTTCTGCTTTTAATTTTTAACTTTATGTAAAGCACTTCTCTCTTGTACATGAAACGTGTTATTCAAATAAACTTGCCTTGCCTTTAAGTGTTAAACAATGTACTTGTTAATATATTTACCTTTGATTAAAGTAAATCCAATTATGTACCAAAAATCAGTACACAACAAGTGATAAAAACAAATGGGAAAAACATTTATTTCTCAGTGTTTTTTTGTCCTGAATATGCATCAGTAAATAAGTTAAGCTACACAATCAAAATAAAGGTGCAATCAGTCTGACAATGGTTCAAAACATCACTTCAAAAGCAAAATCTTCAGGAACGTTTTTTTTTTGTCTATTAGCTGTACACAAGAGCTGGGTCATAGTATGTACAGCAAGTACAGTGTGCAAATCCATAACTTAGAGCCATTTTTAACAACAACGATAAATAATCTTCAATTCAAAGTTCACGCAGCGATTGTTTGATGCAGACAAATTCTAATCACTTTGGTCCACATCCATCTTTATCTTTACTCGGCTCAATTAATGAATCGGTTAACAAAACACATACACCGATTCATCATTTTCAGCATTCAGCAATAAAGAGGTGAGAACACACAAAATATACTGTTTACCATGTTACCATGACAAAGATTTAAAAAACAATACCAAAACACCATTAAGGCTGTGATCATTTTCATTGCTTTGCCTTTGATTTTTCTTTGCTGCCTTTGCCCGCTGTGGTTTGTGCAGAAAGGGCCTGCTCAGCCTCCAAACACGACAGAAACGGCAGTGACAGATCAATGCATCTCCCATCTCTTTATAATACATTCTAGTGACATTTGACAAATGTCGTTTGAGGCATTTCAGTCCGGATGCAAATTTTTGTATAAGAACTTCCTTCGTGTTTGCACTACACATGACACGTTGCACCGACACTCATGTCCTCGTGTCCACAACCGTATCCCGGTCCCGCACAACCCTTTTCAATAGAGCCGACGAAAGCTTTTTTTGAGTTCTTAACCCCGAGGCCACTGCCACTGCGCTTTAAACAGAAGGAGCAGAGGCGTTTAAGGCCCTTTCTGAAAGCAGAGTTTGAGAGGCTGTAAATGAGACAGTTACAAAAGCTGTTGCTGATCGCCAACCATGTGGTAAGAAATGAAGCTGCAGGGTGGCGATATATCCCTCCACTCTCAAACAGGAAGTACAGGATGTAGGGCAACCAGAGTATATAAAACACACTGGTGATGCGAAACAATACCATAGCATATCTCTTGTCCGGGTATGTTGATGTAGAATGATGTTGTTCGTGGTGCTGGGGCTTTGGAGGTTGGGACATGTACGGCAAATGCCCTCGCTCTACCGTGCTGGTGTCCTTGCCAACAGACCCTGCGGTGATTCCTGGGCCCTGCAGCTGCTGGGGTCGGTAACGTGCGTGCCGTTCACTGATCTCCCGGGTGTGCTGTCTGCAAATCTTAAAGATGTGGGCGTAGGTGAAGCAGACTGTGAAAGCAGCTGGGGCGTAGAGCAGTGCCACAATAAACGTTGTGAAAAACGGACTGGTCTTCCACTCAAGTGCACACCACTCCACAACGTCGCCATGATACCCAGGTTTCCCCCACCCCAGAAAAGATGGGAGGAACACCAGCGCAGAGTAAACCCATATTAGAACAATACAGCAGCGCACTCGGCAAGGTGTTACCAGAGATGCGTAAGTCAGAGGCCGTGTTATGGCAATGTATCGGTCCACACTCACGCATGCTAAAGATGCCATAGAAACTGACTTCAAAACTGACACCATGTACCCAAACACCTGGCAGGTGAGTTTGGGGTCAAGTCCCTGCAGGTGATGGAGTAGGGACAAAGAAGGGAAAATGCAGCTGACACCCACCAGCAGATCTGCATATGCCATGGTTTGGATGAAAGCGCTGGTGGTGTGCTGGCTAAGCAGAGGGGCACAGTGAAACACAAAAATAACCACTAGGTTACCACAAATAATAAGAACAGTGAGGAGAAGTATGACAGACACTTCTAGGAGACAGGTATTGAAAACCTGGGTATAGCCTATCTCAAGTAAGCAGAAGGGAGCAGACGAGGTTGACAAGTTAGAGGAGCTCTGGTTGAGTGAATCCAGGGAAGTATTCATGATCTTTTGCAGGAATATGTTTGAGGAGCCCTTCAGAGGTCGATGAATCCAGAAAACTCAATAGCTGAATTGTTCTCTGGTTTTTGTCCAAAGATCTCCATGCTCCATTTCAAATGCAGGAAGGATGGAAAGGGCAGATAAAAGTGAGGGAGGTCCTCGGTATTGTCCACACTGTAGGTCCACAGTGGCACAATTACAATACCAATAAGGTAAAAACTGATCGGTATACAAAATGAAAATAATATTCCTCCTCTATGTTTTCCTCTAGGCAGACAAAGTTCCCAACGTAAGGCATAAAAGGGGAAAAAAAAACTGGACAGAGAATTAAATTTGAAGGAATTCAGGTCCAAGTTATGCCTGAAGTGCTTCCACTCCCTATAAAGTCTTGGATGTGCTCAACATCTGCTGCAACTGCAAAACCCGATGGTTTTTAACAGTCGATAGTCCAGAGTCAAAACCCAGCTTCCAGTGAAAAATGGATTATGGTTTAATGAGCTGCATCCATTAATTTTTAGGAATTAAGCAAAAAAAATCTATTTTTCATTTTCTCCTTTAACATGCTTTCATCTTCTGCGTTTCATTGCTTTATCCTCTCTTTATCCTTTTGTCCTTCTACACTTCTGTGTCTGTGTCTGGTCCGTTGCAGCAAGATCGCAGCAGAATAGTCAGATGAGAGGATGAAGGCAGTGACTTATGTCAAAAATCTGCCCTCACACACACAGAGAAAAAATACTCAGCCATGATTTCTTTTCTGAAGAGCGAGAACTTTGTTTGGAGACAAAATCAGGTAGCTCAGTCATTCCAGTGATCGGAAAACCCTCTATGTTCATTTGTCCTCCTTTGCTGCCTCTTTCTCACTCTGTCTCACTGCTTCTGCCTCTCTCTACAGAAACAGCGCCACTGAGACCCCTCCCCTCCTCTGTGCCTCCAACCAATGACCATCTTCAGAGACACGAGGCTGGCCACACACACACACACACACACACACACACGCACACGCACACGCACACACACACACACACACACACGCACACACACACTCCTCCTCCTCCTCCTCAGTTTTTGTGCCAGTCTTTAATAATAATCACCACAAGACTTAAACATATCGTCTGAACTGTTAAAATTATTAACATTCGGTGTAAACCAAAGTGCTAAAACCGTCATCTGGCTGTTAACATGTCTACAGCCTCTCCTCTCATTTCCAGAGAAAAGAGGCGTTTGGACAATTTCTTTCTACGGTGCAGTAGTTTTTGTTTATGTGTAACAATGACCTTATACTCTGGTGCCATGTACAGGAAATATTTTCTATTATTAATCACATTGTAAACAAAGGAACACTTCCTGGCATGCTGACATAAGTTTCTATAAGTAAAAAGGAAAGAGACATGACTGGACTTTACTAGACATCATTAAGAGCAGGTATTAAAAATGTTTTCATAATAATTTCCCACACTTTTTTTATGATCCTAAAGAGTGCAGAGCTGGATGTAGCACTTTAATTGAGCGGCAACTATGACCAAGTAAATGTGATGGCTGTCTATTTAAACGCAGTCTGTATAGTGAATGACAGTTTCAGAGGGAAAGGTACAACATTATGCCACTTTAAATATAATGTAATAAAGGCAACACAGCCCCAAACCCCAACTGCTACAAATATAATCTAGATAAAAATAGATATTGTAGATAATATTATGTATTTATAAATTTCAAAGCATTTATGCAAAATATATGCATACTGTAATGCAAATATATTTAAAAAAAAAACTGAAAGATGCACTGAAATAGTCAAACTCAAATTAAAAGTAAAAATTGAATAATGATGAAATAAACATCCATAAATAATTAAAATTGAGAAAACTATCAACTTTTAAAGGAGGAAAGGAAAATAAACTTAGAATTAAATCTATTTTGTTGTTGTTATCCTAAAGCCATGCTAGAATCCTAAAACTGCATATACTATTACATATTTTCATATGTTACTTGTATGTAAGAAAAACAAATTAAGTAAAATAGGATAAAAATCTTTAGGGCCTTTGTGATAACAGAAAGTTACATTCAGCTTTGATCCCTCTAAATATGTAACTAAATAAAAAAAGATGGCAAAACCAAGTGAGAAATCACTCAATTTCACCAAAATGGGAAAAATATGAGAAGTCAAAAGATATGACTCAAAGCATCAGAAGCAAGTATGAAACCATCCTTGGCTGTGAAAAAAACAACAGTATCACTGTTAGTATGAGGCGCTAGGAATAAAGTATTTGTACTGACCAGAAGAAAAAAAACTAGACAAGCAGAGCACATCCCAAAATTACGACAAAAGAGAACGTAGTTAGATTTATTCCTGAATTGTTCTATTTGAATTCCAAGAAAGTGGTGACAGGAAAGAAACTAAACAAGATTACCTTTATTGGAGGTCAGGCAGGTTAATAGTAAGATTTGATTATTCTTAAGTACTGACTTAAATATTTATTTATGGGCCTTTTGTTTTCTTGGAGAAAATGTTATTAAGATCCAGGACTATTAGCATGCCCATAATTATATCTTCAAAGGAAAAAGACAAATCACTCAATACGGATTTTAAACTTTCCATGAGCGTTTACTGCTGCTTTTCTTCATGTGTTTTTTTTACAAGAATAAATCCTGGTTTCTAAGGGGCTTAAATAAGACTTAGAAATATATAACATTTATAAATTCTAGTTCAAATTCCAGTTTACTGTTTAAGGCACACGTTTAAAAAAAAAAAAAAAAAAAAAAACAACAGCAAAGGAAGTCTAGGACTACATCCAAGAGTGATATTCTTATGTAATATATAACCAAATGCTTAGGGCGCTTGGATGAAAACTCGTGGCGGTAAGTGCAGTATCATGTGAAAATATCATGTCAAACATTACGGAAAACCATGTCCTGAATCTTGTAATTATATCAGCACACTGAAACAATGCCAACAACAGTTGGCATAATATTTCATGCAACATTAACACTCACAAAGTGAAAATGTTCATGTTGTGTGCATACAGCCTCTGCATATGGTCCATTTTTTTCTCAGAAAGAATATGTGTTAAGTTATTGAAAAATCAAGAGAAAAATATACTGCAACATTAGAGAGAGATTCGATATTTTCCTGACTCTTTCCTGTGATCTTCTAATACCATCTGAAAAACTATTTTCTTACCGTACAACAAAATAATCTTCTTTTGGATATTAATGAAGTGTAACTTAGAATTGAACTTTTATATCACAAATTGAATGCAACTTTGTCAACTTTTTCGCATGCCCTGAATTTGCACAATTTAGCAGATGCTGCATTTCACAGCAGATTTGGTTTGACCCAATCAAACCGAGCCCTTCCCGTGAAGCATGATCTCTTCAGACATTTTTAATCTCCCTCTCAAAAACACCAACAGCGAGGGTTTTCTTGCATATTCAATTCAGCACCTCTGTTAAGAGTGCATTGAGTCTTTGCTGGAGTAATTACTGACATTTCTTTCTAGTTCACATGATGTGAAGATTAAAATGAATTACTCAGTATCCCTGTGCTAAAATTAGCAACTTCAGTGGGTAGTAATTACTGTCAGATTTAGTGCAGCACTGTCTCTCTCCTATCCCTAATGACTTTCTGAAGACTGCAGAGTTTGCCTTGTGCTGGTAAATGTGGTGTGGCATGATGGAGACCCAAACATACCCACACAGTCTGTCCCTGTCCCTCCCTCCCTCTCTCTCTCTCTCTCTCCCTCTTTCTCAGACACACACACATGCACACACACACACACACACACACACCAGCCTGCACCTTTCTCCCCTGCAATCCAGACACACTCCCATGCCTTCACGCATCTATTCTGCCAACTACACGAGGAGCTAAAAATAGATGACAGTAGGACTAAAGGGCCGGAAGAAAGAGAGGGAATGGGGGAAAAGGATAAGGATAGAAGTCAAAAGAAACAGAGCTCATCAATGCTGAGAGGAGGAGAGCAAGAAATCCAAGATGGCAAAAAGAAAATAGTCATTAAAAAGAGGAAGAATAAATAAAACATGCATCATGTAACATCCTCCAAGTTGCCAAGAGAAGTATAACTCAAGCCTGTTAGCTGTCTGAACTATGCTTCCTCATCTGCCGCCCTCCCAAGGATGTGTCCAGAAGCTGACACACCTGGTGACAGCGCAACAGTCCTGGACAACTGTACACCACTGATTTTAGGAGAGAGGGGGGCAGATGATTATAATCAAAGATGAAACAGAGGAAC
Source organism: Cololabis saira (assembly GCF_033807715.1). Lineage (NCBI taxonomy): Eukaryota > Metazoa > Chordata > Actinopteri > Beloniformes > Belonidae > Cololabis > Cololabis saira. The sequence goes on along the minus strand of NC_084597.1, from coordinate 28,293,769 downwards.
AACTAATCCTAGCCCTTCAAATCCCATTGCCTAACTGGGTAACATCATGCTTTAGTTGGTTATACAAAATTAGGGAATTGTTATTGTTACCAACTACAGTTGTTATGCAGCTGTATTTAGTTAGCACAAAATAAAACCGTTTGGAAAGTAAGCTATTCACAATTAAGACAAGTTAACAGTTAGTAAGTTGATCTGATTATTTTTAATCAGATAAAAATGCTGACTTGTGTATCAGTGTGACATAAGAAAAGCATAAAAGTAACTAGTCAGCTGACTGGGATGTCCTGTTTGAAGTCTCGATTAACCAAGGACATGCTTGAAGGGAGTGGAAATTTTAATAAACTGCTCAGCTAATCAATTACGATTGCTATGCGAATGAATTATGTTCAACAAAGAATGGTGAGTTGGTCTATATAAACACATTTTACCATACAGCAAGGGTGGTGAGAAGTCTTATACAAACAACAAAGAGAGCAAAAGCTAAATTCAACAGAAAAATAATAAATCCAGCTGACATTCGACAGCATAACTTACTCTTCACGTCTTTCATCTAAAACTCTCAAACCCTCTGGCTTTAACTGGCTTCTTTTTTTTCCTTTTTTTGGGGGGTGGGGGGGGGGGGGTCTAATGCAGGAAATTGGATTTAAAGATCAAACAACAAATCGGAAAAATGTTTCAATTTCTTAAAAAGGAAAAAAAACCGAGTTGCAGTCCCAAGTAAACAGAGCCACACAGAAAGAAGCAGATATGCTGGAATGACAGTGGAAAAAGGGGGAGAAAAAGACAAATGGTGAGACAATGCCGAATGAGCATGCAGACAGGGAGAAGGGAGATATACGCTGACAGGGACACAAACAGGTCCAGGCAGAAGTCAGAGAAAGTCAGAATCAGATATACAAACAATTACTAAGACAGATTGAGCAGCAGGAAGCCTGGTCATCGTATGGGTTAGAAAGGGACATTCAGGCAGAGAGCAACTTATGAGAACTTGTTTTTTGCTTTCCAAGGGAGGTTAAGGACATGGCCAATGTCCATGTGATCACTGTCTCCACACTACAAACACACAATTGTGTGTGTATGTGGAGCATGAGGTAGACTTCCACCTTTACCTGACTTGCATAAGGATTTACACACACTGGAATGGGCCATAGGGTTGGAGAAAGCTTGCTACCTCAACTGTAGGTCTTCTGCTGCCCTAGTCAGACCTATTAAGTTTCATTCTGTAAGGCCAACATCTGTTTGTTTACACTGCAAACTATTTTTAGCATTTGAGGGGTTTTCTGTGAGCCAATATATTCTTACAGTTTTGACTATATTTGTTCAGATGATGTTTGCATTTCTATTCCTACGCTGTAACTCAAAAATATCTAAATTTGATGAGGTCTGTCTTACAGTTATAGAAGGCGTGCCTTAGGGATGTCCGTTAAACTGTCATAACTGGGTTTTGCACTGTGACTACCGTAAATGTTTAGGAGAACACAGAACTAGACGAGTTAACTTGGTGAAGTCCTCTCCTTCATGTCCCATCTGTTTCTAGAGCAAAAGAAATGTGTCTTACACCTTATGTAGCCCTAATCACACCTCGCTGTCCTATCTGCAACGCAGCTGAGCAACCATTCTGTGCCAACAATGACCAGCCGGGTACTCGCTCTTTCTGAGTTGTAGTGCACAAATTGATTTTAAGCCAGGAGTTACTCAATTCCGGGAACACTGTGTTTCATACGAAGGCACTGCTTTTAGAAAACAGAAACAAGACCCTGCCTTGCTTGCTGTGGGGCTGCAGCTCCTTCCAGCACCATGGTCTAATGACACTTTTGTATTCAACTTGGTGGAAGTGGATTTTTTTCCTGCCTTCTTCTGAAAAAGAACTGATGTGCAGAAGTGCTTTTCAAAAACCTTCAGAGAAAGAGCGAATAAGCTCTGATGTAAAATGTACTCACATGAACATGCAGCTTTCTTTGCTTACAGATAAAGCATACAATAATGAAAAAATAATTTACAAAATAATGTTCTTCATTCTTCTCATGTCCGTAATAACCGTTTGTTTTGTTCCAGTAGGTTTTCCTCTTAAAATAGAGACAAGAGTTTATTTCAGCCCTGTACAACATTTCCTTAAGTGCAACCCCCTGACAACATAAGCAGACTCATTTATTCCCATATTAAAAGGGAAATGTGAATGTCCCTGATGCCATTTAATTTTCCTTTCCAGTTCTCCTCAAATTTGCTTGCTTTTAACTTTTTTTTGCAGCAGGAGCTCATAATTTTGAGATATATTTTCTGAATGGTGGGAATATATTCAGGTTTTGTTTAATCAATCAATCATGGGGATTTTTGTTTAAGTATGAATTATACATGAAAAATACATGAAAAAAAATAAGCATGACAGTTTAATATTTGTAACAATTTCTATCAATCAAAATTAGAAAGCTCATCTGTCAAAGCTTGCTCAAGCTTGTCAGCTCTATTGCATATTTCTAAACATGTTAACAGACTCCAAACATTATTTGACATTTTTTGACATGTTTAAAATCCTTGTTTTAGTTCATTGAAAGTGGTCAAGTAGAATGCAGAATATAATTCTAAGAGAAAATATGAAAATAATAGAGCACAATAAATCCACTTTTAATTTTCTGTTGGGGCAAGTAAAGGAAAAGTAAAAATCTATTCTTGACAACTATATCTTCAGTTTTATGTTATTATGCACTGTTAAAATGAGCAGCCACCACTGAATCATTACAACATCCACAAGTCAATTACACGATTCTTCACTCACAAGACGTTTATAGCACTAAAACAGTAAAACTGTGCTAATGAAAATATATAGACTATTAGACTGTAATATGCTGACATTTCAAAGCTCCTCTGTACAATAAAGCTTTGTATACCAGTACGTCACATTGTCTTTCGTAACATGGTCCTGCAGGAACATCACCTGGCACTGGACCAGTGAGCTGCCAAAGCCAAACGTTGGTTTACCAGAGCTGGTAACTCTCAATGACTGGCTTCTATTCACAAGAACATTTGGCTGTTATGCAAAATGTGGTCCATGGCTACAGCGGCCTGACAAGTTTATTGGTTACAGTTGGAGTATTGCTTAACCGCGTTCCAAAGTTTCAGTAGCACTTGCAGTACTCGGCAACAAGGTCTCTAATGTGGAGTTTATTAGGGCCGCATACACATGAATGGATTATATCGCTAAAATCTGAAGACCTGTTTCCACTTCTATCAACATGCTTCATTCATATTTATAGATGAAATAAACGAGAAATGGAAGAAAAAAAGAAGCCACTGGATTGGAAATTATGTACTTTGAGCACACCACAGTGTAAAGACTCAAGTTTAGGTGTGATGGGGAAAAAAGTGCTTCCCATACTTGAAACTGCTGAGAGCAGCATAATATAGCTTTGGCAAACAACAGGTGCAGACTAATACTATGCCCAAACCAAGATTAGCAGTGGGAACACCAATGTTCTGTCTACTAGAATGTATCATCTGCTACACTTCAAAATCAGTATGCTCCTCTGTTTCATGATCATTCTGCATCGAGATGCCTGATGTATGTTCTGACCCATTTGCATGCAACTGTTTGATTAAATCTACTGAAATCTGGATCATCTCTCAAGTCCTATTCTTGATAACTTAGACACTCAATTTTCCGTCCAGTTATTCGCCTAGTTGGAAAGAATGGGTTAAAGAGATTTGGCAGGTTTTTCCACAACAGTAGGGTTCAACACTAAAGGCCCACAAAATAAACACTCAGCAGTGTTGTACACTTTCTTTCTAGCTGATAAGCAGTCGACTGCATTTTCACGTCTTCTGTTAGAAGATCAGATTAGATCAGGCCCCTTCCTACATCAAGGTCTTACTATGCCCCTACACTGCATCTCGGAGGCTGAGATCATGTGATCAGAGCCTACTCATGGTCCCTCGTACCCACTTTAAGACGCGAGGAGCTCGCTCCTTCCAGGCCGTTGCACTCAGGCTCTGGAACGATCTCCCGCTGTCTCTACGTTCTCTGGACTCCATCAATGCATTTAAGTGCAAACTTAAAACCCACCTGTTTCTTCAAGCTTTTAAACATTAGTAGTGAGAGGGTTGTTTTATGACCACCATGTTGATTTTATGTACTTTTATTCTAGGAGCTTTTATTGGTATTGTCTTGTTTTTAAATCGTATTTCTACTTTTATTCTAGAGTTTTATTTGTGTTATTATTGATGTTTTATTTTTTGTGAAGCACCTGGTGACATTCCATTGTCTGTGAAAGGTGCTATATAAATAAAATGTACTTACGTACTTAGAAGTTGCTCAGCAAACTTGAAGCCTTGGCCAAGGTGATTCTAAAAACGCAACCTGCGACTAGATACAGATGATATATGTATACAGTCAGATCTTTGGTCTATGGGATGGATGCAACTTTTATCATTTTGTTTTCGTACTCAATCACAGTGCCTTTGAGGTCAGGCAATCATCACTGAGAAGTAGACTTAAGCAGGCAAGGCAAGTTTATTTGCAGAGCACAATTCAACACAAGGTAATTCAAAGTGCTTTACAAAAACATTAAAAGCGGCAAGACACAATAAAAACATAAATAACAAATAAAATGAAATAAAATGATAAGAAAAGAGGTAAAATAATAGAAAGCACAAGTTGTTAAAAAGTAAGGGCAGTAGAGTACAGCAGGTACACATCACATTCTTAAAATGGCAAGAATTACGTTTCCTTACGGTCAAAACGTACAAAGACCGGGTCAAATACAGTATTACAAAAGTAATCTGTAACAATTCGTATGGTGAATCAAACCAATTTGACAATTCTACGTCACAATGCCTGCATTCAGGGCTTATCCATAACTTTGCACGGTTTTCACAAAGTATTTAATTTAAGAGTACGCTGAAATAACAAATAAAATGAAATAAAATTATGAGAAAAGAGGTAAAACAATAAAAAAGCACAAGTTGTTAAAAAATAAGGGCAGTAGAGTACAGCAAGTACTTATTTAATTTAAAGGGGACCTATTATGAAAAACAGGTTTTTTCTTGCTTTAACATATATAAAGTGGTCTCCCCTCAGCCTGCCAACTCAGAGAAGGAGGAAAGCAACCAAATTCTGCAGTGTCTGTACAGCTGCCTGGATGAGCCATCCAGTGTCATGAGCGTCCGACTATCGCATCGCACTGCGTGACATCGGACGCTCTCTGTCCATCTCCCTCCAGCCAGCTACCACTTTATTGAGGTTTTTGTAGTGAAATGAGGAGGTATCATAGAGATAACTTCTCATTTCAACTAACTGGAGCAGCCGTTCCTCATCCGTGACCGTTTCCTACAGCGCTTTCAACGCGAGCGGCAGGAAAAAGCCAGCTCAAAACGGCGCGCTGTGTCGCTGCGGCCAGTTAGGACAGTCCAATAGAAAATAAAGCAATGGAATTTATTTTGTCGTTGACGCTCGCTCGCATGCAGTTATGACACGGTGAGGACACGGACACGGTGTAAAGGCTGATTTATGGTTCCGCGTTACAGCAACGCAGAGCCTACGGCGTAGGCTACGCCGTAGGCGTATTTTGGTCCAAGACCATTCAGTGCTTTGTAGACCAGCAGTAGGATTTTAAACTCTATCCTTTGACTCACTGGAAGCCAGTTTAGCCATTTCATGAACGGTGTGATATGGTCCTTAAAATAAATAAAGCCATTTTTACCTAGTCACTCTAGTTTCACAAGTTCAAGTCTTGGCATGACTCTGTTATTTAATTATATCACTTAAAACAAAGCCTGCACTGTTGAGTTCATTGACAACAAAATTCCTGGAAATTCCTACAAGTCAACTAAAGTTAAGAGTAACAGAAGAAAATATAACCCTTCTCCAAGTGAATATTTCACTATGGGAAACATCACCTGAAGCTTTAATAACATTATCTCAGAACTAAATGACTGGCACTAGTGGCCTTTGATATTGTTGCCATTACCTGAGGTGAAATGTACTGCTACTTACCAAAACCTGTAAATAATAGATATCATTAAAGTATAAGATAAATTACAGCCCTCTACTGCTCTTCACTCTGAACACATTTTTTGCCCAGGTCGAACGAGTAGACACCTTCTCTGTTTGCTAACAGATGACCACTTACAAAACACTGGTGGTTCACTGGCCCTATCAGTAGCTGTTCCATCAGAAACTTACATGCATAGGGCTCAATTGTTGTTTTTAAAGTACAGTTGGTCCTTGTTCAATGAGCACGCACGCACACCTGTCTGGGAGATTTGCGAGGCCCTGTGCGAAAGGGCTGAGGGAGGGCCTTCGCAATTTTAACTCTCCAATTAGCAAAATACTGGATACCTTCCCCTGCCTCCAGTGGCGGAGCATTCTCGATGGGCCCTTATGATAGTCATTTTAACGTTCAACAACACCTCATCCTACCCATCAAACAACATTTATTCTCACTTTTATTGAGCCAAGCCTATAGGCCTATGCTGCAGAAAGCAGAGTAAAGTCACAAAATTGTTCAGAAGGACACACACACACACACAGGCCTGACAGATGTCAATAACATCGCGCTGAAAACTCAGATAGTCACAGACTGACTCAGTTCCATCTTTGATAAAGCTTAAATACAGAAAAAAAAACATAACTGGTATAAAATTACAAAATCTATTTAGATAGATATAGACACAGCAGTCTATAACATAATTTCTGAGCTCTATAACAGAGAATAGACTCGGCGGTCTAGTTGACAACAACACAAAGCACATTGAAATAGGCAGGTGGTCAAAGCTACCACAACATTCTGATAAAGACATTATTTATGAAGGTTACACTGACTCACCAATGGTAGTTGACACTTCCATAACCCAAAATAATCCAGGTAACGTGGAAAACGGGGTAACATTCAAAACTTTGTACATGCTTAGTCCTCTTTTAAAGCGGCACTACGTAACTTTTCCACCTTAATATCATATTTCCAGAGTCATTGTGATGGAACATCAACTTCCAACAGGTTTAATGACACCTCTGTCATGGTCTGAGGGGTCTGTATCGCCTTCACTGGCACTATGTAACTTTGAGGAGCATGGTAGGAACCCTTCCACACTAAAAAACTACAAATCTTTACGGCTTTGACTGCTTTACGGCATACGTCACTTCCCCCTCCTTCCCGATTCGTAGTCGAGACGAAAATGGGCGGGGCTTGGAGCACAGCTCCGCAGAAGCTGGTAACCCATTGCTGTTGTAGCTGCAGCAGCTCCACACAACAGACGTGGGGAAAAGATCGCTAATGGTTTAACTTTTCACCACTTTCCTGCTCGGAGGCAGAACCACTGAGGCCAGCCAATTATCTGAGATAACAAATTAAAAGAGTCGTCGGCTCAGTTGGATCGCGGCTGTAACGAGTCCGACCAAACATGACGTTCCTCAGTAAACAAACAAACACGCACACAGATGGGCGTCGGATCAAAACACGGGTTTATTAAACCACGAACAAACACTCACAGACTGGGGTCGGATCATTCAAACGGGTTTTATTCCCCACTTCTCCAGCTAAACGCAGTTGTTGGCCAGCTCTCTGCAGTGCGATTCATTTTGTTGAGGAAAAAATATTAACTATTTGATTTGTAGCTGCAGAGGAAAAAAATAATCTCACGAGGAAAAAAAAATATTGCTCACGTCTCGGAGCCTCTTCAAAGCAGTCAAAAAAAAAGAAAAGAAAAGTAAGAGTAATACAAAACATGTACTGTATGTTGTACTATTATACTAATTTATTGAAACACATGGCGAGTCAAACATTTACCAAAACAGCTGCCAAACACTCCTAAACAAGGTAGCCTAAGACGTGGGTTGTGCAGAACTGCGGCAGTAAATCCCTTATAAAGAGAGGCGCTCCGACGAGGAGCTCCATTCTTTAGTAGGGATTTCATATGGATCCAGACCGTTAATAATCATTATTTTCTCCATATACCGCTCTCTGGCTTCCTTGTTTAAGGTATCCCGGTAAATTCCAACTCCTTTCCAGCAGTTTAACATCTTTTTTTTTGTGTTCCGTCTGTTCACTTGGTGAAACAGAAAAGCGTCCCGTCTTCTCTCATAACAAATGCAGCGACGGGACAGGAGTTTTCCGGCAGTACGCGCTGGTGCTCATGGGAAACGTAGTGCTCTTTCTGGTAAAGCACTACCGCTTTTGTCCAAAAGATGCCGCCAAACTCAGAAAAGCTGAAAGTTACGTTGTGCTGCTTTAAAGTTTAGCGCTCATCTCCTTCATGGCTGCAAATTTGCCGAGTCGGCAAATTGGCTGTAACTGTTAAGGCTGATTTATGGTTCCGCGTTACACCAACGCCTAGCCTATGGCGTAGTGTACGCAGCGATGCGCAAGTACGCGGCGATGTGCAAGTACGCTGCGCGTCGCCGCGTAACCTTCGCCGTAGACTGCGCCGTACCCTACGCCGTATGCTCTGCGTCGATTTAACGCTGAACCATAAATCAGGCTTTAGAGCCAATCAGCATTGGCTCACAGCCCCGATGCGTTCAGGACAGTTGTAAAGTAAGATTAGCCTACACTGGCCGCACAATGCACATTTTATCGTTATAGCCCCGTGGCGACCGCCCCCCTTGTCCCCCCTCTGGCTCCGCTACAGCCTGCCTTATCATCATCTCGGCTTGCCTCGACGCAGTCGGATCGGTAATTTTTGTAACAAATTTATCAAACAAGCCTTTCAGAGAGGAATCAAACTCTTCCATTTTCTTTATTTTTTTTTCTTTTTTCATTCCCTGATGGAAATTTCCTGACTCTGTCTCGTTCTCTCGACATTGTGTGACAGTTTGTTACACACTCCACACGTCTGGATCAGAGCAGCTTGTGTCAATGCGCTTGGTCTGACGCAGTTGTATTGAACAACAGACACGCGCAGCTGCGCAGAGACATCAGTCAGCAAGCACATCATCATTGCACATATATTTATTGATATGCACAGACTAGTACACATTTAGGTCTGTAATGGAACGTGACTGTTGATATTTATAAGGGGGAAAAAAAGAAAAAAAACGGCCCATAGCGCGAGGCCCCGTGGTCGCACGGTTCGCACACCCCTTGCGGCGGCCCTGCACACACACACCTAAATGTAAATGTTCCTCCTACTTTTCTCTGTTGGCTGATGTAAAAACCTGGAATACTTTTGTGCTTCTGCAATAGATTCCAGTCCAACTTTCTGTCCAATGGCTATAAATACAGTGGCACTGCGATTCACTGTTATTGCTTTCTCTGTGAAACTTGAGATTCCATTCATACCATTCATTTTAACAAAAAACGTGTCTAATAAAATGTGGAGGAATACATGGCAAAGCCAACATCTTGTCACCACCTGGGACCCAGCTTGCCACTGGGGACATTGCTTTATACACAAGGGTGGGCAGAGCTGTAGCCAAATAAAATTACACAAACATCCACGCTGCTCTAAGTGCAAAATGTGAGTAACCAAGTAAAGTGGGCTTAAATCACATCCAAAACATCCACAAATGCCCACACAGAGACTGGTGATTATTAAAATATAACTCAAGATCAACTTGTGCTTGACCCCTGCTGTTAAAACCCACAGCTAGAATTTTGAAAGAAAATAAAAGCAGTAATTTCTTTAACATAACTAAAAGAAATATGGTTACATTTTGTCTGTGCAAAAAAGTCATACCACTCACTTATATAACATTTAAAGTAGCAAATATCAGCAAATGTGATCTAAGGGGCAATAGTGGTGCCCATCACAAGTTAAGATTACGTGAAAGAGACTGGTGGCCTCTGAGGTGAGCTTAAAGTAAAAATGAATCAGAACTGTTGTCAAGGTGGGAAAAACAATATCACTTGACAAGTCCCAAATAATTAAAAACTTACGATGCATAAAAACTGTTTCATTCACAGATGAAAATTACTTTAAGATGTTTATTACATTGTGTAACATGACAAAGACAGCATAGGAAATAGCATACCTGGTTAACTAATTAGGGTTGGGAAAAGATTCAGAAGCTTATGAATCAAGAAAAAAAAATTAGAGAAGCTTGCAACGGAGCCACTTTTTTAAAGACTACTACTACTACTACTGTCATTTAACAGATGCTTTCATCCAAAGCGACTTACATCTGAGAGAACAAACACACCATTTTGCTCGGGGAGCAATTAGGGTTAAGGGCCTTGCTCAGGGGCCCAAGGTGGTTCATCTTGGTTGTCATTACGGGGCTTGAACCTGGGTCCTCTGTAGCCACTAGACTACCACTGCCCTAAAGAGCTGCTCTTTTGTCTCTAAAACAAAACTGTCAGTAACAGTTCTGTGTGGTCTTACCTTCGTAATCAGAGTGCGGTACTCTTCGACCTGGTGGTCATTGTTGTGGCAGCCAGCCAGGAGCTGCCACACCTCCCCACGAAGCGCCTCAGGGATGCCACTCCGAACCAAAGCTGGTAGCTGTCTGGGACGCACTGACAGGTTCATGTGCCTGGGAATAAACAGAAGAGGAGATTCAACCATGTTGGCTTGCAAGTCATACATACAAAATAAATTACTTTTAAATTTCAACTTGCATTTTTGTACTTGGGTGGTGGAGATAGTCTCTGTTTCTGTGCACACTTGCTATCAAAGCCTGTGGAGAGAGCGCTAGTTACCTTAACTGATGGTTTCTGAGGCCAAGACCATGAGAAGGAGAAGGGATTATGTAAACTAACAAAAATATTATAAATGTATGATGTGCAAAAGTTCCAGGCCCATATCCCACAAAGGAACAATACGTAATGGACTCAAACATTACTCTAAGAATGTAAAATATGAGCCATTTTCGTACAGAAAAAGTATGCCATTAAAAAAAAAGAAAGAAAAAATACATTTTATGTGTTTTTATTCTTTTCCCACAAACTGACAGCCTTCCCTAGGGGAATTAATGAAATGTCTGGAACATGCTTTGCTCACAGTACTACAGGGTGAAGGCACCACAACTCCCTTCTCAACCACATCTTTACAGCTCTACTGATAGCAGCAGGTTAAGGTGATGGCAGGAGTCCTTCCAGTGCACTCCTTACCTTCTTTTCTGTGGGATGTGCTGCTTTTCATATTGGTGTGAAAGCTTTGCGGGTTAATGTGTAATTTCTAAAAGAACAGAAAACTCACATGTTGTGAAGCTGGATAAGAAATAAAGAAATCCTGGGAAGATTCTCCTCTAAGTAAGTTGTTCACAACCCAAAAGTGGGCTCTGAAACATTTCCTGACATTTTTTAGACTTGTGCAGCCCCAAACCAAGGGACAGGGATGTGTTCTGCAGGAATGTTTGACTCGACTGTTTCTTTAGACAACCAAATATTTACTTTTAAACACACACAATAAAGAGATTACCTTTTTACATGTTTACCCTGTTTAACTTATCTCCAAAGATATTTCTTTTTTTTCCTTCCTGACATTATCTGTGCTTTATTTTACCCAAAACCACAAAGGCTAAGAGACGCAGCGTCTGTTACCTTTCCCTATAGAGTGGATTTCCATGAAACTCTGAATTTGTGACAAAGGAAGAACTACTGTGTTTCCATTGAACCGTGTTTATCTTTTTAGGAGCATAACTCTCCTAGCTCTCTCTCCGTCTCACTGTATCTCGTCCTGCGAGACTTCTCTTGAAAAAAAAGAAGAAGATTTCGACTTCAAAAAGATGGGTGAAAACATGTTTCGTTTTGGACAAATGATTGTCACTGTTGCTAAAATTGCTCAACACAATCAAGAAGGCAGCCGATGACCATTCAAATAATTATTCAATTTATTAATTAATGATTAATTAGCGTTTTAGCACAATAATAATAATAATAATAATAATAAATTTAACTTGTAATGCACCTTACATTCAATGAATCTCAAAGTGCTACACTTAGACCATTATTCATTCATACACATTCCCACCGGTGGTGGTAGCTACGTTTGTAGCCACAGCTGCCCTGCAGACTGACAGAAGCGTGGCTGCCATATCGCGCCAAACGGCCCCTCCGACCACCACCAACATTCATACACATTCAAACACATTCACACGGGGCAAGGTGGGTAAGGTGTCTTGCCCAAGGACACTACAACAGCAGCTGGGACGGAGCGGGATTCGAACGGCCGACCTTCAGACGATCATTGGACGACCCGCTCTACCACCTGAGCTACTGCTCAACTACAACATATTAATGAGCTAGCTGGAAACTAGACTTTTCATTACTTTAGATTGACCAACTATATTCCATTACAATTTTGCGATAAACTGGATTATAAACATGTCTGGAAAGCCTTGTGAAAGCGTAAAAGAGTTTTTTGTGATATTTACCATTTTTGTATTAAATTATAAGCGTTTTCATTACAGGTTTTCTTTGATATTCTGGGTAATGGCTCTGTCTGGACAAAACAGCTCAAATTTTTTTTTACATTCTTATGAACAATGTAATAACTTTCTGAACTCTCACTGCCCTTCCCTCCTCCCTGTTTCAAGCATAGAGAAGCAGACGCCATACCTGCACACAAGTGTAACAACCAAGTTGCTACACACAGTCTGTTCTGCATCACAACAAGACATTGTGACGGCTTACAAGAACAAAATTAAGGCATTCTGTTGAAGTGTATATAAATAATAACTGTCGCAAGCAGCATCTGCTTCCGTGGGTAACACACAGTGAAAAAGGAAACGCCATTGGAAAGTAAAATCATGGAATTCCTGGTACTGGATGATTCATTTTGCATTCCCATAATTTTTAAATCTTATAAAACAATTTATATGTGTTTGAAGATAAAGGGTAGTCCTAAGAATGATAGACATTCAGAATTAAAAAAAAATTCTTCTGGGAAAAAAAAGGTGAAATTAAATTTAAAAAAAAAATAAATTAAAAATTAAAACGTGTCGGTCAAAAAAAGTCAGCTATGAAAATTGAAAAGCGTATATCCCAAGCAGGACAAAAGAACAAAAAGCTAATCCCTGATGATTCTTTTCCACCCTTTCTTAATTCTTTCCTCTCTTTTCAAAGGGTTATTTTGTTTATTTGTTCCAAGTGTCAGGTTATGCAATAAGTGACATTTTCTGCTCAGACGAAAAAAAGGGAGTTTGTATTTGTGTGCGCAGGTGCATGTGCGTGCACGTGTTACAAGTAATGCCAGACTTGGTCCTGCGGGCGTGAAAACTGTAAAAGGCTTTCTGTGGTTTGCCTCTCTGAGCGTCCCACCCTCTCAGACACAGACATACAATGATGCATGTGTTGGCATGTACATACTCCCCCCATGCAGACCAAATCCACACTCACACAGGAAACCCCTAATGCTACAGTACAAAAACATTACAATTGAAGAGCGTTTAGTTCATAATACTTTTTTACTGTAAACATTTTGCATGATAAGTAGCCATAATCACAGGAAAGTTGTTTATGTGAAAAATGGCAGATTTAGTTTTCAAATAACCAATTAACGGCAGCAATTAGACTCCAGTCCAGTGCCTCTATGCGTTGATTTTAGACCATCAGATGGACCAGCAAAAGTGGGGTGGCGAGCTTAAAGTGCTTATTGAAAGCGATTGGTAAAGTCCTGGATCTGCAGCTAGGAAGAGACACCTCTGCAACCCTGATGTTGAACTGCTGGCTGTGACTTTCAAACTGTAGATTTATCCATAGCACCTGGATTACCTATCAATGCTGCATATGACATCATCAGCCAAGTCGCTGCCAATCTACAGGCACAAAAATACCTCCATTGTGACTTATGTCACTTTGGCCTTTCAGATATACTTGCCAGATTGTCACCTAATGTTTGCATTTGTTAGTCTAAGCTCATCTATATTTTTTTTAATTTTCACACCATAAGAATATTATTTCTTATTTGGGATTGATAAAGCATTATTCTCATCAATTCTTCATTAAGGCAAACAAAACATTTACAAATGGAAATTATATAAATAGTTTTCTGTGTATTATGTGTGTGCCTGTTTGTATACACTGTATTTCTCTTTAGCTGATCCCAAGTTTTTGGTCAAAAACGGAAGCAGTAGCAGAAGGAAATCAGTCTTAATTAGCTGCTTATCAACTTGTTTCCGTCTCTTTCACATAGATTACATGTATGTTCAACTATGCGAGTTGAGAGCAACACTGTAGGAGTTGAAGGAAATGTTAACAGGGGAGCAAATACATACCACTTGGATAATAAGTCTCCCCAGGTCTCCAGGATCTTCTCTGCACATTCCTTTGAAACATCTCCCGACCCACTGAGTAAGGGCTCATCGTTATCTGAACAATGACAAGTAAACACAGACCAAAATAAGTGAGATCCATTGTTGTAAAAATACAGACTGACTACTTCTTTTGGCACAGCTTGTGTCTGAATGGGAAAAAAACTGATAAAAAAAACAAACAAGTTTACTCTTACAATATAAATATAATGTTAACTCTTTCAAGAGGATATGTGGGATATGTGTTTTTGTATTGATAGTTATTAATCATATGTACCTACTCTATGCAACAAAACATTTGTTTCACTATAAATAATTGTTAATATGATGATACAAATGTCAAAAAGCACATCTGGAAAAAGAGTCCAATGGGTGTTACCAAAAGGCCAGAAGATACAGAGAATGATACAAAAGGAATCAAAATTATTCTAACTGCCTTTCATACTCTTCAAAACTCAGATCCCAGATTGGCTAATTATTTTGGGATAGTACGAACAGTTCTGAAACGGGGTGATCTCTCACATGATTCAGACTCCTGTGGACTACAAAATCTATATCTAGTTCCACCCCGAAGGATAGAGGTTTGAAGAAAAAAAACAGACAAAAAAAACAACAACAAAAAAAAACAGGATAAGTCTGTTTTTTAAATGCCTTAAAACTAAATATCTTTAAGCTGATAAAAAAACAGGTCCTTTTACAATATTAAGATTTTGATCATTTGTCTGTATTGTGTGCTGCTCTAAAGAGTTCCTTTTCATAGTGCCTCAATTTAAAAACTAAGACGATGTCCAATCACCTTCCTCTTCATCATCCTCAGGTGGCGAAGGAGCCATGGTACCAGGCCCGGTGGGAAGTATGTTGGGACTTGCAGTGGTTTTCCTTTTTTCTCTCTCAGTCTCACTTTCCAAACTTACCACCTCATAAAGAGTGTCAGAAGAAGGACTCTTGCGTTCTTTCCTCTCCATCTAAGAAAAGAGACATCAGTTTAACCACATGAAAAGCACAATGAACAGGGGAGGGCTTGTTTTGGCATTAGGTCTTAGGGAAGTGTTGAGGAAAAAGTAAGTCACCAATCCTGAACATAACAAAACTGTACTTTACCTCTACACTATCCTATAAGCCATATATATATATATATATA
The DNA here is from genome assembly GCF_033807715.1 of Cololabis saira. Lineage (NCBI taxonomy): Eukaryota > Metazoa > Chordata > Actinopteri > Beloniformes > Belonidae > Cololabis > Cololabis saira. The sequence continues at coordinate 28,278,446 of NC_084597.1, read as the reverse complement.
TATATATATATATATATATATATATATATATATATATATATATATATAACCCATAAGTTAATGGCAATATTGACAGAAAAACTCAGTAAAGACACTTTCAGTAAAAGGTGGATTTTAAAAAAGTTTCTAAATGTTAAAATAGTTTGGCTATTGTCTGTGCTTTTCATCTATACTTATTTATAATTTTTTCACCTATTTGTGAAGGAACTGGAAAAAAATAAAATAAAATAAAATAGAACAATTATGAGACAAGAGATCTGTTAGAAGAGGAATTAAAATAATCAAACAGCCTTAAGACATATGAAACTGGTTTCAACTCCAAACTCCAAACAAAAAGAATATATATATATATATATATATATATATATATATATATATATATATATATATATATATATATATATATATATATATATATATATATATATATATATATATACACACACATATATATATAATCAATAAATAGATTAATCCTCTTCATTACATGTTCCAGCTACCAGCTAATATCTCGTATGCAGGAACACACCTGTCGTAGTTTCAGGTAGAAGGTCTCGGTGTAGCTGCGTTTGCCAAAAGGCCAGAACAGCCTGTCATTTGGAGAACACACTCTGACCCTCGTCTCGAGCAGAAAACGGACCGGCTCCTCTACTTCTGTGATCACCAGGTCCACTGCTGTCGTCATGTACATGAATTTATCTAAAAGAAAGAAAAGAAAAAAAAATCAAATATGTTCAGTAACTAACAGTCATTCTTCATCTATAGCTAATAAAGGAATTGTAGCCATAGTTTTCAATAAACAGCTTCTTCAATGCTCAATTTACGGATTTATGGAACAAGTGTATTTTAACACTTCAAATATGAGTGTGAAAATATGATCTGAAAAAAAAAAAGCCAGTAATTATAAAGCAACGATATAATAGCTGTTGAGAACAATTCCATCTTATCTGAACCTTGGACACATTTTTGGCTCTTACCTTTGGGCGTTTCCTCATTCACAGCCTGAAACTGAGGCGTGTTGGGGTTCCAACTTCCTGTGATGATGTAAGACTTTCCGTCTGAGCTCTTTCCCATTGACTCCTGACCAGGCACAAGGCAGAGGATGTTGGCAAGCACACACACACACACACAATTATAAAACAATGCATATGCACATGCACAAAAACTGTGACCCACCAGGTCTAGCAGGTGCATGTCACTGTTTTTCACATTTTTCCCTGGGCTGAGTAGGAGTCCAAAACACCTGCAGATCACAAAAATGAGAGAGATGTAGAGAGAGAAATGTGACATGAATGAGATTAAATGAGGAAAAATCAAGAAATAAAACGAAGGAGCAGAACAGAGAACCAGACGTAGAACTACAAATCTCTCTCAATAAAATACAACCGGCTTTGAGACGTCACATAAATTACAGGAAATATCCTCCTGAACTCATCACATCACTTCAATATTTACTTTTCTGAGATCATAAAACAATAACAGTCCAAAGTAAAAATGGAAGTGTGCACAGTATGTTTAAATTTAACAAATTTATGAGGTGCCTCTAAAACAGTCCCCTTAACAGCCACCTGACAACCGTTCAAGAACACTTGAATCCTGACATGAACAGAAACACAGATGTAAAGAGAAAGATCTTCAGCGGTGTGTTTATTCATTAAAGCTGAGTGATTCCTCTCTAATATGTATCCGCTCCAGTTTTAAGAAAGATCAGGACAGAGTAGCAAAGCTCATATACTTGTGAGAAATTGCTTTTCACATCTATCTAGATTAATTATAAGATGTCATAATATTAATACACATTTCTTATGTTTTACCTGCTGTACATCAGAGTAAAGTCTTCGAAGCGGTAACGTTTAAATATTAAAATTGCCAAATTGCAAATCAAACTATCCCAAAACACTGAATGTTGTCACCACCAGCAACTAGAAACGGGGACTTCTCCATCTCTACAACCTTTTAGGAATGTCTTGCTGCAGTTTCAGAATGTGCCAAAGCAGCAGCTATTGCTACGGAAATGTTTGCCCCTGCAAAAAAAACAAAACACCCAAGTATGATGTGAAACTTGAAAAAGCTCCAGTACGGGACATTATCACAAATGCTTTTCAGCATGTACCTTTTGGCTGCTCTCTGTGAACTAGTGACAGAAGCTGCTGTTCATGAATATGAAAACAATAGATTTCCTGCACTGACTGACTTAAGGGCTCCAAGGGGCCACTGGATGTTTGATTTATGCTTCCTGATAGACGACATTCAAGAATTTGAATCCATCAACTGTGACAGAGAGAGCAACTGCATACGCGACACCATCTATATATCCTCAGTTTTAGCTTTCCTCACTAATAAATAGTGTAAATGTACTTTGTGTGCATGAATGTTGCTTTTTATTTTACCTCTCAATTGCCAATTCCTTATTGGAGGTCTGCTGGACGTAAATGACAATTTTCTTGTCCAGTCCTGCACGCAGCTTGAAGCTCTGTTTGTCCTTGTCTTTTGCTACAGCACTGGATATCAATTAAAAGAAAAAAAGAAATAAAGAAACATCATCAATATATATCATAGTATAAAGTATTATACCAACATTTAAACTTGGCATTCAAATCAATAATGACAAGCTAACAAAACACACTTTTGTTAAAGTTAGAACTTTACTGGGGAGAATATTGAACAGTTTCTACTTTGGTTTTTATTGCATTTATTCAACAGTTTCCAGTTTAGATAATTTCTAAGATTAAGATTACAAAAGGCCCATACATAAAAATAAAACCTCTTTAAAACAGGATTTGCTCATTGTCCTGCTCTGGTCCTTTTCCTGTTCAGTTTTTGGAGCTGGAAAGAAGCCAGGATTTCTAGCAGAAAATCTACATTCTCCAATGACATACATTCCTGAGAAAATACTACAGAAAATTAAGAGGAATAAATTGAAATTAAAAAAAAAGAAGAAAAGGAAAACTTTTTACTTTGAAGCGCACTGAAACAATTTGGACTCAAATTTCAGGAAGTACTCAGGAGGATAAAAACAATAAACAAAACAAAGCTTAGTGTACCACAAAGAAACTCAGCTTCAGTCTGTAAAACTTACCACAGAAATCCATCATGACGTGTCTACATTTCATATCATGTAAATCATTGAAAATTGCTACATGTCAGGCATCATTCCAACTTGAATGTAAAAGTTGTTTGCTTTGAAGTTAAAACAATAAAAATAATCAACCAAAAACTAATGAGGAGGAAGTGTGGACTGGTTAAAAATAATTAGGTTTATTTCAGTGTGTTTTGTTTTCAACATGAGCTGATAGTTGCAGCTGTTTGTGAAGTCATGGAAGTGGGTTGGTATAGTGGGAAAACAAAATAACAAAAAACAAAAAAAAATCAAATAAAAGAATAAAAAAAAGGGTCAGGGAAGATGTGTTGAACATAGCAAACAAAAGAATTTTATGTCATGCTTTCTTTATGTGCTTCACTAATAAATGCTGGGCTGTGTATGCATTTATTTGAGCTTGTGCATTTATTTGAGCTTAAGTGTATTTCCCCAGAAAGTCCAGATGGTCAATTTAAAATCCTTTGGATAACTTTTCACAACTGCCGGGTACCTGCGTGTTAGGTATGCAAGGTACATCGGTAAATTGAAGCCACACCCTGAACTAACAGAAGCAAATTCTCACCCTGTGGGAAACATGGCAGTAGCGAGTGGGTGCAGATATAAAAAGAACAGCTCTCACAATATTTAACACAGTTCCCGGTGGTTATGTCAAAGCAAAATTCTAACACAAGGCAACATTCCCTGTGATTGTTTAGCATCTGCCATAATTAGCAGTACCTCTGCTTTTCTGGCACACTTCAGCCATTATTTTATGCACAAAGTGAGCCAGAAAAGCAAAATTACTGGGTATGTTTGTGTATGTAAACACTTTCACACAATTGTATTGCAGTCCTCTTTTTAAAACTGTAATGTGTGTGTGCATGCGTGCATGCGTGCGACCCTAAATACAAAGCAATACTTTAGATATCAGTTTAACAATGGTTTCCATTGCATTACAAATAAAATGTAATATAAATTTGAATATGAATTTACCTGAAGGTACCCTTGCCATCGTCCTCCCTGATCTCCAAACTGACAGTGAAGGTAAACAAGTCACTGTCAGGGGTGAGTGGAGCAGCCTGCTGAGATGACAGGAACGCCCTCTTGGCCGACCGCCGAAAAGCTGTGGCAAAGCTGTACAGTATCCTGCTCACCTGAACGGAAAGAAGAAAATGCACTATTGACTTTCAACATGATAAACATGGGAAACTGAATGAGTAATGCAAAGCACAGTCAGTGACACAAATCGAAAGACAATACAGACACTGAAATTACATACATTTCTAACACTACAGAGAATATCTACACTTTTAGACTTAATATAAAGTCTAGGGACAGAGTTTATGCAAGTTATCATGGGGCTTGAAGTTCATTATTTTGAATAACCTACTTCTCTCAAAGAAAAATGCTTTAAGTTATGTACTTTTCCTGTTAAATTTGTGAGCTAATGTTAGTTACTAAGATAACTTGAAAAAAAAATTAAGAACTCAGTGCATAACATATTTTGCCTATAGAGCACCTATTAGTTTGTCAGAAGAGGCGGAAATTACTTAATGTGACTTAGCAAAAGTATTTTTAACACCTCTCCTGTTCCAATCATCATGCCTCATTTATGCATCTTGAATGAATGAATTAGTGAATTTAATTAATTAATTAAACTTTATAAAGTTAACAACATATTGCTCCACTGTGGCACAAACTTTTACAGTTTCCACAGCTGACATATTATGTGGCCCATTAAGCTAAGTTTTAGAAACCAAGCAAAACAATCACTGAGTCATTAGCATTAATTGTGAGCTCCATTACAGTAGATCTATGTACATCTGTTATTGCAACTGTGTTGCAAATTTCCAAATAAAGCCTATTTAGTGGTAAACAATTTCAGTGACTGCAGATTCTTTACCAATAACATGTAAAATTGTATAATAAAATGACCTTTGTATTTAAGGAGGAACATATATAATTACCATTAACATAAAACAAGTGTTCTTACACACTGGCATTCTGTAACATTTCTGTAAAAGTGGGCCACCAATTTTACTCCCGAGAGTGACGGTGTGAGAGAGTGTGTGTGTGTGTGTGTGTGTGTGTGTGTGTGTGTGTGTGTGTGTGTGTGTGTGTGTGTGTGTGTGTGTGTGTGTGTGTGTGTGTGTGTGTGTGTGTGTGTTGCTTAATAACACCAGTTTTATCCAACGGGAAGCCCCTGAAGTGGCTGCAAATTTTATTTACATCACACCCCTGCGCTGTTTTTACCTGGATCGTGTAATTTTATTGTTGATCAATTTAACAGCCAACTGAAGTCAGCCATTGATTCTGCAGCTCCATTTAAAACTAAAACATTAAAAGCTAGAACTATACCACCATGGAGAAATGAGAGGATCAAACAATTGAAAAAGACCTGCAGAAAAGCAGAAAGAAAATGGAGAAAAACAAAATTAACTATTCACTTGGTTATTTTTAAGGAACAACTAAACATTTACAACAATGCAATAAAACAGGCACGAACCCTCCATTTTTCAAACCTCATCACACAAAACAAAAATAATCCTAAATTCATTTTTAAAACGATCAATCTTTTAATAAACACAGATTTTAACAAGTCCTCCATACCAGCATCTGATGCTGCATGCTAGGACTTTGCAGACCACTTCAGAAATAAGATCAATGCTATTAGATCCAGCCTTTTATCCCAACAAAATGTTGATTTTAACATATCTGAAGTGTTGCTTTTACCTGAGGAAACATTGAAACAAACAAAAGAGCCTTGAGACCTTCCTTTTTAGTTTAGCTTATAACTGAATTTTATTTATTTTTTAATTGTTTTTTAGGTTTATTTTAATATTGTTTACTTTTCCATATGTTAAAATCCAGCGCTTTTTCCTCATGGGGATCTTCCACACCGGGGACTATGCATACTTGGCCTCTGGGGTCGTGGCTGTGGGGATCGCCCTGTTCAGCGTTGCTGGCGAGTCCTGCACTGCAGCCTTGGCTGTGCTGTGGACGCTAGCCTGCCCAGATCTGGGCGGTTACCCTGTGGTGACGCCCTCACTGGTAAATTGGTGTGGCGGCTCCTGGTGCGGTTAGATCCCCAAGATATCGTTTCTCACCTCAGCATCAAGCCAGGAAGGGCCCATGTCTTCCTAAACACTTGCTGTTTCATTTGTGAGCGGGGTTTAACTACGAGCGCTGCTTGTCCCTGGATCGAAGTTCGGCTCTGTGCTTTTTTGACTATGGTCGGCACACGTACACCGTGATCAGAAAGTTGTTAAATTGTCACACTTCTCACTCTGGTCACTCTAACAGAATATGGGGGTGGCCCCTACATATACGACCAGTCTTTCCTTTTTCACGCCTTTTGGTCTACCTCGGGAGGTGGAAAAAAAAGAAGTGATAAGATTTTACGCCTTTCCGGAAAGTGGCACTTACATACAGGCACCGTGACCAGCAAAAGAGGGAAATGTTCAACAAAGAAATACCAGCGTGAAAACGCCTTCCAAAAACCACAGAAAGCAAAGCTGAGAGGATGGCTAGAGACCACCAAGTATGGGAAAATCTGTGTGGTGATACTCTAGTTACACTCTCTAAATCCCATAAACAAGATTTTTATAACATTTACGTTTGTGAAATCTTCATTTTCTGATTAATGCAGAACATATCTTATTTCCTAGAGGCTAACAACACAGTTGTTCTGGATTATTTCTAAATCTGGTAAACAGCAGCGCTTTTAAGGGTAGTGACCAGGAGATGGTGTGGGGGAAAACTGCTGTTATCAATGAATAAAAGTCCTTGTTTTTTGAAAGAAGTAAAAACCACTGCTGAATGCACCCAACACAAAGCCTTTGTTATATTTCTGGATTTCTGGTACAGAGGAAAAGGGAATGCTGAAGGCATTTTTTTAAATATTTTTTCAACAACCACAAGGGAATGAATATGAGTTGGGGGATGAATAACATGAGATGGGGGGTCACCCCCTGTGATGATGGAATAATCACATTTAGCACAATGGAAATGTTGTTCTGCTCTCACATCAGTGATCGAGAAGAAAAAGAAATACACTTTCCAGTTTTCCATGTCATCAAATCAAATTTCTTTCTTTGTGTGCAACATGAAGAAGAACTTCCAGAATAGGGTTATTGCACTACAACAATATATAAAGTCTTCTCTAAAGTTCTCACACAGAAACACAGCAAAAAATCCTTTACCTCCATGTCAGCTCTCTTCTTAGTATGTAGGAAAAATATCTCTGCAACAGTAAAAATTATTTTAAATTATGCTTTTGAATTGGCCCCATGGTTTATATAAACTCAGTCGCCCTTAATTTAGAGTTAAAGAGTATCGGCCTCCTGTTACAGCATTTGGTGAGAGGAAAATCAAGATTATTCCAAACTTGACATTATCTTCATGTGCATACTAACATGAAGCTTGCCAATTTTAATTGATGTCATGGCAAAAAACCTATGTATCCTTCATTGTCCAATTTTTACTTGCCTCTCCACCCGTAATCTAATTTGTTAGGAGTCTGAACCACTTACGTGAAACAAATGTTTTCTGAACTGATGCATTTTTCTCAACCACTTGATACACATCTCTGGACAAAAATACCAGTTCATAGTAAGAAAATTGAAG